>NC_083719.1:11981439-12284469 GCF_028564815.1 Eubalaena glacialis | reverse complement strand
CATTATTAAATTTTAATATCAAAGAGAATTAACATGGCTGATACAGGATTTTTAAAAAATCAGGTTGCCTAAAGAAGGTTTTGCTGTTTACCAAGATGTTAACCTTCTGAAAAGCACAGGGAAGTTGTGTTTTACCACCATTTAAGCATTTCTTTTCCACTGTCATGAATGACATCAGTGGAGGGCACTGCAAACAGCTGACCCTTGAACAACTCAGGGGTTGGGGTGCTGACCCCTGCGCCTCACTTCTCACCCCGCCCCCATGCAGTCCACATCCGAGGCTTCAATGGGATCAGGCAGTACTATAGTACGTATCTGTTGACAAAAATCTGAGTATAAGTGGACCCACACAGTTCAACCCCGTGTTGTCCAAGGGCCCCTTAATCTTTAAGGGGCTTAAGAAAGTTATTTCATGCTTTAAGCAGTGGGGACATAGAAGTGAAGATAAAAAAGATAATGCATCTTACCCACATTAAAACAGAAAACAAAAGCCACCAAGAAACTAAAGGAAGATTTTCATATATGTCAAAAACACATCACAAAACAGACTAGTTGCAAGCATGTGACACCAATAGGCTGATTCTATGAAATTAGATACAGAACAAAAGGTTTCCTATAGGCAAAGCCTGGTAGATCTATTAATCTTCCATTTGTAAACTTCATTTAATCAAAAATGCTCATCAGATAGTCAAAGGCTTCTTGAGGAGACCTGCCGTAGCCTCTCTATCAAAGATGACAACCCTCCCCTCCCCCGTGGCCTTTTCTCTTATTATTTAACATGTATGTACATATCTTTACTCATTTATCATGTTATTGCTCATTTCTCTAACTAGAACGTGCAATCCTTGAGCTCTGCACCAATGAGTGGTTCCTGGTATACTGTAGAGGCCAATAAATAATTGCTGAGTGAATGAATGGTGTGATCAAAATTAAGTACGACGAACCTGCTAATCCATGAACCTTTTATAACGGTGTATTTTTATTTTAACTGCTATTTTTAAAATGCATTCACAGAATTCAAAATTCAAAAGGTACGAAAGGACACAACGTGAAAAGCCTTCTCACTCCTCATTCACCTGTTACCTGTATCAGCTTCTTGTGTATCACCCCCGAGATGTTTTATTACATACAAGCAAGTGCGTGTATGTATAATATGTGTGTATTTTTCTCCCTTTCCTTTTTTGCATAAATGCCTACGATAAGCACTGCTTGGCACCTAGCATTTTCATTGAACAACTCTTGCTTGCCCTTCACTATCAGGACACAGCTGCCTCCTTGCTTGTATAAGAGACTGTTATGAAAGCAGACTTTCATTTTTGAAGAGTGCAAACGTAATCTGAACCACCTCGTCTTTAGGCATAATCAAGGGGCTGGAGAAAAATAAAGGCAGACCGAACGTTTACGTCCACATGCTCACAAGAGCTTTACTCGCCATGTTCTCAGGTAATCAGAAACCCAGAAAGGATGCACATTCAACGGTCTCAGACACTTTCTAGCAAAGTAAGGCATGTGGCATTGGGGACAAAGTTGTGAAGGTCTTAGTAAGGCAGTGGGTTTCAAACTTGAGTGTGCATAAAAACCACCTGGTGGGCTTGTTAGAAATGCTCCTTTTCAAGCCTTGCCCCCAGAGAGTCCAAGTCAGTATGTACCTGGTGAGGACAGAAATCTGCTTTTAAGTAAACACCCATGGCCTGGATGCTGGTGGTGCTTAAAAGCATTTTGAGAAATTACTGCCTTGAGTTGCAAAGGAATCAAGCTGAGTCTTAATCGGATAGTGACGAGAGGTTTCATTTCCATTAACCCTAAAAATGTTACAATACTAATTATGTAACTACTGAATCGGAAGATGTCATGTCAGAACGAGGGATTCTCTACATAACAAGAGAAAAATGACTTCTGAGAATACACTAAGACAGAGGGACAGAAGGCAAGCAAGAGCATCATTTCAACACGAAAAACTAAATGATGTCTCCAAGCACCAAAGCAGGTGCTTTCTGATTAAAAGAAAAGGAGCCAGAAACCAAAGAAAAAATGCTAAGAAAAAAACCTGAGAGGTGCTCTTTTCAAAACCTGTCAGCTCCTCTTAGCAAAACTAATTCAATATATCCAACAAAGGAAACAGCTCTATTTGGGAAACAGAAAGATCAGATGTCACCTAAGATTTTAGATGCTTATTTTTTAAATAAAATACAGGAAAACTATGCCTGTTACTGCTCATTCTTCCAAAAACCATAACCCACGTCTGAGGAAAAGGGAAAACTAGAAATAATGGAAAAATCCCTTTGTACGTGCTCCACTGGTGGCACAAAGCTGCCACGCTACTCAGCTCTAGATGACGACATTCCCACCATAACCTGTGTGCATGGCATGGCGCCCCCTGCAGTTGGGCAGTGAACAGCTGCGTGGCTGTACACATGGCTTGCAGAGTGGAGTGTCCATGGAAATTTAAGTCACTGCAAAGGAGCAAAGCTTAAATCTACCTGAGTGGTATCTTAGGCATTTTCTTACTATCTATAACCAAAGGACATTCAATGAAACAAATATAAATCATATAAGGCACATAATAACTGTATTTATTATCCAATTCTTAACAAAAAATAAGAATTATACGGCCAAACATGTGCTGCAGCTAGAGGAAGGAAAAGATACGATCCTTACCTGCAGAGGTACAACAGGCCAGCTCCCCTCAACCGAGCGGGCGGGGGCCCCCTCGGAGCGCTCATGGCCCCTCTGGGTGTGGCTCGCCCTACCCAAATGCTCCTGCTGCCAGGCCTCCCCACTAAGCCCCGCTAGACTGTGTGTCCTCCAGAACAGAGACCAGCGGTTCCCACAGCCCGGCACCGAGAGCCTGAATGGAAAAAGTACACGTACAGCTTGGGGTGGAGGGGAGCTGAGAAGAGAGCCCCAGGAAGAACAGCAGGAGTCAGAAACTGTTACAGAATGTATGAAAAAGTAAAAATAAACATAATACAAAGTAGCTGTTGTCATTCTAAACGATTTAAAAATTCCCCATGGATATGTTTTCAAAGCCAAGTTAAGGGCCACACAAGAAATTCAATCTTTTTACTGTATAGGAACACTTCTTTTTTTTAAGTTTTAATTTTATATTGGAGTATAGCCAATTAACAATGTTGTGAGAGTTTCAGGTGCACAGCACAGCGAATCAGCCATATATATACATGAGTCCATTCGCCCCAGACTCCCCTCCCATTCAGGCTGCCATATAACACTGAGCAGAGTTCCCTGTGCTATACAGTAGGTCTTTGTTGGTTATCCTTTTTAAATATAGTAGTACATATACACCACTTCTCTTTTTGTTGATTTTTTTCAATATAACCTTTTATTTTATTTTATTTTTTTTAACATCTTTATTGGAGGATAATTGCTTTACATTGTTGTGTTAGTTTCTGCTGTATAACAAAGTGAATCAGCTATACATATACATATATCCCCGTATCTCCTCCCTCTTGCGTCTCCCTCCCACCCTCCCTATCCCACCCCTCTAGGTGGTCACAAAGTACCGAGCTGATCTCCCTGTGCTATGCGGCTGCTTCCCTCTAGCTATTTTACATTTGGTAGTGTATATATGTCAATGCCACTCTCTCACTTCGTCCCAGCTTACCCTTCCCCCTCCCCGTATCCTCAAGTCCATTACTCTACGTCTGTGCCTTTATTCCTGTCCTGCCCTGCCCCTAGGTTCTTCAGAACACTTTTTTTTTTTTTTTTAGATTCCATATATATGTGTTGGCATACAGTATTTGTTTTTCTCTTTCTGACTTACTTCATTCTGTATGACAGACTCTAGGTCCATCCACCTCACTACAAATAACTCAATTTCGTTTCTTTTTATGGCTGAGTAATATTCCATTGTATATATGTGCCACATCTTCTTTATCCATTCATCTGTCGATGGACACTTAGGTTGCTTCCATGTCCTGGCTACTGTAAACAGAGCTGCAATGAACACTGTGGTACATGACTCTTTTTGAATTACAGTTTTCTCAGGGTATGTGCCCAGTAGTGAGACTGCTAGTTTTTTAGTTTTTTAAGGAACCTCCATACTGTTCTTCATAGTGGCTGTATCAATTTACATTCCCACCAACGGTGCAAGAGGGTTCCCTTTTCTCCACACCCTCTCCAGCATTTATTGTTTCTAGATTTTTTGATGATGGCCATTCTGACGGGTGTGAGGTGATACCTCATTGTAGTTTTGATTTGCATTTCTCTAATAATTACTGATGTTGAGCATCCTTTCATGCGTTTGTTGGCAATCTGTATATCTTCTTTGGAGAAATGTCTATTTAGGTCTTCTGCCCATTTTTGGATTGGGTTGTTTGTTTTTTTGATATTGAGCTGCATGAGCTGCTTGTATATTTTGGAGATTAATCCTTTGTCCATTGCTTCGTTTGCAAATATTTTCTCCCATTCTGAGGGCTGTCTTTTCGTCTTATGGTTTTCTTTGCTGTGCAAAAGCTTTTAAGTTTCATTAGGTCTCATTTGTTTATTTTTCTTTTTATATCCATTTCTCCAGGAGGTGGGTCAAAAAGGATCTTGCTGTGATTTATGTCATAGAGTGTTCTGCCTATGTTTTCCTCCAAGAGTTTTATAGTGTCTGGCCTTAAATTTAGGTCTTTAATCCATTTGGAGTTTATTTTTGTGTATGGTGTTAGGGAGTGTTCTAATTTCATTCTTTTACATGTAGCTGTCCAGTTTGCCCAGTACCACTTACTGAAGAGGCTGTCTTTTCTCCATTGTATATTCTTGCCTCATTTATCAAAGATAAGGTGACCATATATGCATGGGTTTATCTCTGGGCTTCCTATCCTGTACCACTGATCTATATTTCTGTTTCTGTGCCAGTACCACACTGTCTTGATTACTGTAGCTTTGTAGTATAGTCTGAAGTGAGGGAACCTGATTGCTCCAGCTCCATTTTGCTTTCTCAAGATTGTTTTGGCTATTCGGGGTCTTTTGTGTTTCCATACAAACTGTGATATCTTTTGTTCTAGTTCTGTGAAAAATGCCATTGGTAGTTTGATAGGGATTGCACTGAATCTGTAGATTGCTTTGGGTAGTATAGTCATTTTCACAATGTTGATTCTTCCAATCCAAGAACATGGTATATCTCTCCATGTGTTTGTACCATCTTTAATTTCTTTCATCAGTGTCTTATAATTTTCTGCATACAGGTCTTTTGTCTCCTTAGGTAAGTTTATTCCTAGGTATTTTATTTTTTGTTGCAATGGTAAATGGGAGTGTTTCCTTAATTTCTCTTTCAGATTTTTCATCATTAGTGTATAGGAATGCAAGAGATTTCTGTGCATTAATTTTGTATCCTGCAACCTTACCAAATTCATTGATTAGTTCTAGTAGTTTTCTGGTGGCATCTTCAGGATTCTCTATGTATAGTATCATGTCATCTGCAAACAGTGACAGGTTTACTTCTTCTTTTCCAATTTGGATTCCTTTCATTTCTTTTTCTTCTCTGACTGCTGTGGCTAAAACTTCCAAAACTATGTCGAATAATAGTGGTGAAAGTGGGCAACCTTGTCTTGTTCCTGATCTTACTGGAAATGGTTTCAGTTTTTCACCATTCAGAACGATGCTGGCTGTGGGTTTGTCACATATGGCCTTTATTATGTTGAGGTAAGTTCCCGCTATGCCTACTTTCTGGAGAGTTTTTATCGTAAATGGGTGTTGAATTTTGTCGAAAGCTTTTTCTGCATCTATTGAGATTATCATATGGTTTTTCTCCTTCAATTTGTTAATATGGTGTATCATATTGATTTGCATATATTGAAGAATCCTTGCATTCCTGGGATAAAGCCCACTTGATCATGGTGTATGATCCTTTTAATGTGCTATTGGATTCTGTTTGCTAGTATTGTGTTGAGGATTTTTGCATCTATGTTCATCAGTGATATTGGCCTGTAGTTTTCTTTCTTTGTGACATCTTTATCTGGTTTTGGTATCAGGGTGATGGTGGTCATGGTGGTAGAATGAGTTTGGGAGTGTTCCTCCCTCTGCTATATTTTGGAAGACTTTGAGAAGGACAGGTGTTAGCTCTTCTCTAAATGTTTGACAGAATTAACCTGTGAAGCCATCTGGTCCTGGGCTTTTGTTTGTTGGAAGATTTTTAATCACAGTTTCAATTTCAGTGCTTGTGAGTGGTCTGTTTATATTTTCTATTTCTTCCTGGTTCAGTCTCAGAAGGTTGTGCTTTTCTAAGAATTTGTTCATTTCTTCTAGGCTGTCCATTTTATTGGCATAGAGTTACTTGTAGTAATCTCTCATGATCCTTTGTATTTCTGCAGTGTCATTTGTTACTTCTCCTTTTTCATTTCTAATTCTGTTGATTTGAGTCTTCTTCCTTTTTTTCTTGATGAGTCTGATAATGGTTTATCGATTTTGTTTATCTTCTCAAAGAACCAGCTTTTAGATTTATTGATCTTTGCTACTGCTTCCTTCATTTCTTCTTCATTTATTTCTGATTTGATCTTTATGATTTCTTCCCTTCTGCTAACTTTGGGGTTTTTTTGTTCTCCTCTCTTAATTGCTTTAGGTGTAAGGTTAGGTCGTTTATTTGAGATGTTTCTTGTTTCTTGAGGTACGACTGTATTGCTATAAACTTCCCTCTTAAAACTGCTTTTGCTGCATCCCATAGGTTTTGGGTTGTTGTGTTTTCATTGTCATTTGTTTCCAGGTATTTTTTGATTTCCTCTCTGATTTCTTCAGTGATCTCTTGGTTATTCAGTAGCATATTGTTTAGCCTCCATGTGTTTGTATTTTTTACAGTTTTCTTCCTGTAATTGATATCTAGTCTCGTAGTGTTGTGGTCAGAAAAGATAACTGATATGATTTCAATTTTCTTAAAATTACCAAGGTGTGATTTGTGACCCAAGATATGATCTATCCTGGAGAATGTTCCATGAGCACTTGTGAAGAAAGTGTATTTTGCTGTTTTTGGATGGAATGTCCTATAAATATCAATTAAGTCCATCTTGTTTAATGTATCACTTAAAGCTTGTGTTTCCTTATTTATTTTCATTTTGGTTGATCTCTCCATTGGTGAAAGTGGGGTGTTAAAGTCCACTACTATTACTGTGTTACTGTCTATTTTCCCTTTTATGTCTGTTAGCATTTGCCTTATGTATTGAGGTGCTCCTATGTTGGGTGCATAAATATTTACAATTGTTATATCTTCTTCTTGGATTGATCCCTTGATCATTATGTAGTGTCCTTCTTTGTCTCTTGTAATAGTCTTTAAAGTCTATTTTGTCTGATATGAGAATTGCTACTCCAGCTTTCTTTTGATTTCCATTTGCATGGAATATCTTTTTCCATCCCCCCACTTTCAGTCTGTATGTGTTGCTAGGTCTGAAGTGGGTCCTTGTAGACATGATATATATGGGTGTTGTTTTTGTATCCATTCAGGCAGTCTGTGTCTTTTGGTTGGAGCATTTAAGTCATTTACATTTAAGGTAATTATCGATATGTATGTTCTTATTACCATTTTCTTAATTGTTTTGGGTTTGTTATTGTAGGTCTTTTCTTTCTCGTGTTTCCTGCCTAGAGAAGTTCCTTTAGCATTTGTTGTAAAGCTGGTTTGGGGGTGCTGAAATCTCTTAGCTTTTGCTTGTCTGTAAAGGTTTTAATTTCTCCGTCGAATCTGAATGAGATCCTTGCTGGGTCGAGTAATCTTGGTTGTAGGTTTTTCCCTTTCATCACTTTAAATATGTCCTGCCACTCCCTTCTGGCTTGCAGTTTCTGCTGAAAAATCAGCTGTTAACCTTCTGGGGATTCCCTTGTATGTTATTTGTTGCTTTTCCCTTGCTGCTTTTAATATTTTTCTTTGTATTTAATTTTTGATAGTTTGATTAATATGTGTCTTGGCATGTTTCTCCTTGGATTTATCCTGTATGGGACTCTGTGCTTCCTGGACTGACTATTTCCTTTCCCATATTAGGGAAGTTTTCAACTATAATCCTTCAAATATTTTCTCACACCCTTTCTTTTTCTCTTCTTCTTCTGGGACCCCTATAATTCGAACGCTGGTGCATTTAATGTTGTCCCAGAAGTCTCTGAGACTGTCCTCAATTCTTTTCATTCTTTTTTCTTTATTCTGCTCTGTGGTAGTTATTTCAACTATTTTATCTTCCAGGTCACTTATCTGTTCTTTTGCCTCAGTTATTCTGCTATTGATTTCTTCTAGAGAATTTTTAATTTCATTTATTGTGTTGTTCATCATTGTTTGTTTGCTCTTTTGTTCTTTTAGGTCCTTGTTAAATGTTTCTTGTATTTTATCCATTCTATTTCCAAAATTTTGGATCATCTTTACTATCATTACCCTGAATTCTTTTTCAGGTAGGCTGCCTATATCCTCTTCATTTGTTTGGTCTGATGGGTTTTTACCTTGCTCCTTCATCTGCTGCTTATTTCTGTGTCTTCTCATTTTGCTTTTAACTTATTGTGTTTGTGGTCTCCTTTTCACAGGCTGCAGGTTCGTAGTTCCCGTTGTTTTTGGAGTCTGCCCCCAGTGGCTAAGGTTGGTTCAGTGAGTTGTCTAGGCTTCCTGGTGGAGGGGACTGGTGCCTGTGTTCTGGTGGATGAGGCTGGATCTTGTTTTTCTGGTGGGCAGGACCGTGTCCAGTGGTGTGATTTGGGGTGTCTGTGAACTTATTACGATTTTAGGCAGCCTCTCTGTTAATGGGTAGGGTTGTGTTTCTGTCTTGCTAGTTGTTTGGCATGGGGAGTCCAGCACTGGAGCTTGCTGGTTGTTGAGTGGAGCTGGGTCTTAGTGTTGAGATCTCTGGGAGAACTCATGCCGAATGATGTTACGTGGGGCTGGGAGGTCTGTGGTGGTCCAATGTCCTGAACTCGGCTCTCCCACCTCAGAGGCTCAGGCCTGACACCCGGCAGGAGCACCAAGACCCTGTCAGCCACACGGCCAGGTACGTGGGGAGTTTCTTGCCTTTTGGGAAGTCTGAGGTCTTCTGCCAGCGTTCAGTAGGTGTTCTGTTGGAGTTGTTCCACATGTAGATGTACTTTTGATGCATCTGTGGGGAGGACGGTGATCTCCACGTCTTACTCCTCCACTATCTTGAAGGTGTCTCCTCAGGAACACTTCTTTTTACCCAAAAATTATTATGCAGCTTCATCATTTATTTTCTACTCTTAAATGTGAATTAATTTCCAATTTTTTCTAAAACCTTAACTCTATCGTCAAAAACAGAGGTGCTCCTGAAAACAGTACATAGAATGTATATTCAAAACTTCGAAAAACAAAAACAAAAACAAAAACAAAAACACCACAGGTTGAGAAGGGAAGCCTAGAAGCCTCAAAATTGTTTTGAGGTAAAAGAAGGAATTAGCCCCTGCAAATATTTTAATTGAGAAAACATTCGTGTTAATGTGTGAATTCTTACATAGCTGCTTAAAAATTCACAGTCACATGTACTGCATATGCCATAAAGATGTATTTAATTCAGCAGAAAAGTGAAAATGCCTCCAGTTTTATAAGCCTATGCACAGCCACTGACATAAACTCTGCCAACTATAAAACCCAGACAGCTTCGTGACTGGACAACTGGGCGTGATGCTACTGCAGCAGTTTTCACTGTTCAAGACAAGGAAAGGAAACATGCACAGGATCCATCTAAGTCAAGCTGGGAACACCAGTATTCCATAAAAATAGCAAGTACTCAGAAAATACTTGGAAAATAAAACAGAACGAAAATAAGAGAAGAATGAAAAGGACAAAGAAGAAAGAAAAAATAAAGGAAGGAGGTGGGAGGCGCTTCCAGAAATCAGAGGAACAAGAGGAAACAGATAAACGAAGGGACAAGTGAGGACAGTGTGAAAGGCCTTAGAATTACCCCTAAATTAGTGTCTAACCGTCCATCTGGCTCACCCTGTTCCTCCCATTGCATAAGGTATTTCTTCAGTGATATTTTTAAGAAAGACCTCTTCTACACAAAGTATCCTGTTCGAGGTTATCTCGGAAGCACCCAGGCAGGCGCACAGGCACTGGCCCAATGCAAGCTCACCTTTGCCGTGATCTGGAACTCCTCGTGCTCCTTTAGCAGCTCCTGGGTGTGCTGGATACTCGAACCCGTGGAGGTGTGTGTGGAAAGGTAGAACTCCCCACTGTCATGGATCCACTCCAAAGCCTAGAGACGGAAGGAATGGAAACATGTTCATGGCTGAACGTCGGTGAAGCAAGTCCCAATACCTCAGTATCTCATTTAAACGCAAAGTCACAAGCCCAGGCGCATCAAGAAACACTCCCTCAAAGAGAGATGAGCTTCTGAAACATGTATCTTAATCCCAAAATTAAAAGTTGACATTCTAGAAAACTGTAATCATGTCACTTAGGCATCGACGATAACAAGCTCAAGAGTTTCTTATAAGCATGAACCTAAAGGACAATAAGAGTCCAATGAATAGCCTCCCTCAGGAATACTGAGAAAGTGTGGGGAAGGGGAAGTCTGAGACCCTCACATTGCTGAATAATGAGACATTCACGTCAGAGGGATTTGACAGCCTTCCTGGGGTGTTCTAACTTAAAAAAGGAAAAGAAAGCAGATGCAAATTCCCAGCTTTCAAATGTACAATGTTAGCCGTTTCTTCCTATTCCTGCCTTCAGTGAGCACTCAGGTGTGCACCCACTTCACTTGCCTTCTGGGGGCTCCTACAGAGCATCATTATGCATAAAGATGCTCTGGGGAGATGCTGGCAGAAGTGGCTTAACCTCCCAGATGTAGGAGAGAGATGACCCCACCTGGGAAGAAGGGGGCCGGCAAGGTCCAGATGGCAACAGACGGACACATTCTGACTCCTATTCTTTCATGTTTTTAGATGGAAGCCATTTTTTTCCTTCTATGTGCATATATCTGAAGTGAAATCTTACTTAAACATACACATCTGAAAAAGCAACACTATGGAAAAGAAACATAAAAACACGGAAGCTTTCATATCTGCCCTTCACAGTATCTGAGTCGTCTGCTGTGATTTGCTGGTCTTGGAACAGAAACGTCACCGTCTCTGTTAGATACTTCACAGCATTTATGGCATTTTAGAAGAAAAAAATGAAAAGGAAACCACGACCCAGATTACTTACCATGCAGCTTCCGGGCTGGGAATTTACTTCCGTTTTGCCCAAGCATGGCTATCCCATCTCTGACACAATGCTGACAATGACAGTGCATCGAGGCAGAAAGCCACTTTGGTCAACTTATTCAAAGGTCCCTACTTCCTCCGTTCACACAGCGAATCGTGCCCAAGCGCCCTCTATGCAGGCAGGTGCTGAGGGGGGCGCTGGGGTGGGAGAGGCTTGGGCCCTGCCTTTGTGACCAGGAGGGACCCGCAGGCTGAGAAGGGATGGGCTCGGGAGAAAAGGGGCCCTGCACAGGGGGAGGCTGGAGGCGAGGCTGGAGGGCGACAGGGGGCCCTCGGAGGCCACAGGCCTTTGGACTTTGGTCTGGAAGTGAATGGGGCTGCCACATGGAAAAGGGACTGGAGTGGAGAGTGAGCGAGAGAAGCAACACCAGTTAGCAAACCGGTCCAGGGGTTTAGACGAGACACGGCTGGGCTGGTACCCGTGATGGCTCCGAGGGGCGGAGGAGAGGGCAGATGTGCTGCATCAGGCCCCGATGAAGGGGTGAAGCTGGGAAGATGAGGGAAAGGCAGGAATCAGGTAAGATGAGGGCGGGGACACGGCGGACGGGGAGTCCCGGGTCCACTTCTGCTTTGGTTAAGGCCAGAGTGGAGAGACGCAAGGAGGGAGCTGGGGTTTCTACGTCTGGAGACCAGAAATGGAGGTCAGGGCTGGGAGACACCAACAGTGAGAGCTAAGGAGAGAGGAAAGAGAAACAAGAACAAGCCCTGAACTGAAAGCCAACTTTCGGAGGCAGAGCTAAGGGAGGGGGGGCACAGACAGCCCAGGAGGAGGAGCCCAGAGGCAGGAGGCGCCCAGAGCAGAGCAGGGGCTGGAAGTCACCTGCCACACCCCACCCATAGCTCGGTATTTACTGTGGGATTGTTGTTATTGTACAGCACAGAAGCCAACCCTACAGGGCCGCGGGGCTGAAGGGCCATCATCTGTAACGGCAGAAACTGAATGATTTTATTTTTGGCACGTGAACTGACTTTAGGAAAAAGCAACAGCATATTCCATTATTTCTCTCTGTCAAGGGAATTATTTACAATTTTGTTCTCTGTAGCTGAATGACTCCTTGTCTTTCAACAGAGAGATAAACAAAGATGTGAGAAAAGATTATGAAATAATCTCTAATTAGAAATAAAATCAGGCCCCCATAAATCTGAAATATGGTTAGATTATCCTTAAATAAAATGTTAAGAAAATGGAATTTAAACATTAAAAAATACTACTGCTTGCCACCCCTGCTGGGAATATGATAACTGCATCTGGGAAAGTCAGTCAAGACAAGGGAGAGGCCGGGTCGGGGCGCCAGGTCCAGGGACCACGAACTCCTGCTCACGCCCTGGGACACCCAGCTGCTCTGGGCAGCAGGCTGCCCAATGAGAGACTGACATTTACCAAATTCAACAAAATATGTTCCCCAAATGAGAAACCTGTGCTGAGGAAAATGTAATCTTTCTTGAGCTAAAAGGATTTTACCGAATGCCTACGCTGAGTCAGGCACGTGTCAGGTTTCCAGGTGGATCCAGATGACAGAGCAGGTCACACGTGGTCACCAGGGACCGACAGCCCTGAGGAGGCCCCGGGGATGCGGAGGATGTGAGGTGGCCCGCGGGGGGTTCTGAGAACAAGCCTTCTCCCTTCCACTCCCTCCTGACCCTCCGAATTCTGGACTAATGGGCACGGATTCTTATGCTACTGTTAAGGCCAGAGAGAAGTGACAGGCATCTTCCTGTTTGAGTTACAGTCAGACAGACTTTACCCTAAAATGATCTCCACGACTGGCCATCGATCCCAAAATGACTTCCGAGGGGGGTGACACTGCAAACGTACCCTCTTGCCTCAGCCAAATGCATGACCTTTTTTTTGAGTATACTGAATTCTGAGAAATTCTGCCACATTTCTTACTTAATTTTAGCTCAGTTTATCCGAAGAACAAAATTTTGTCTTGAAAATATAAGTACACCAACATGGAACACTGCCCACCATATTATTTTACAGCGACTTAAATCATCATGACCACGACTGCTCGTACTTCGCTGTCGTAAGTGTGGGGTGACGGCAGCTCGGCAGAGCTGAATGGCACACCTGTTGAGGCCAAAATCACTGAGTAACACACTTTTACGAGGCTGGGGGGTTTTCTTGCAACAAACTGTTAAGCAAAAGGCAAGGTTGTTTTGATCATCAGGGAGTGGTTTCCCATCTGCTGCCACGTCAGAAGCTGCCCGTCTGACGATGGAGGCCTGAGCGCGGGGAGGAGGGCGCCGGGGGGCCCGTGGGATGGCTGACCTGCTTGGCGCTTCGCTCAAAGACCACGTACTGCTGACACTGGTCCAGCCGCCGCTTCCTCATGGTCCAGTAATGCAACACCCTGTTCTCCCGCTGGAAGAGTTCATTCAAGATATCTGAGAGGACGAAGAGAAAGCCGCACGTTGGTGCTCGCCATCGAGCAAAACACCCACAAAATCCCGTTCATTTTTATTTAAAGACATTTTAACGCAAATGCCATTGTGAGCCAGAGCATCAGTCACTGAGCCACACGGCCTGCCTGCCTGGCCTTCGTGACACGCCTGTCCAGACCTCTCCTCGCTCTCTTACTCCAGTTTACTCTTGGGACTGCCATCACTGGACACTCGGGTTGGCCTCTAATCCCTCAGATCGGCTGGGTCAGTGGGATAGCTACTGAGTCCCCTGCTGGGGCAATCTGACAATGGCTGGAAAAACACCAGTATTAGATGTTTTGTGCAAGACCATGAGAACCTTCCTGCGGAAGGAATTTAGTATACATCAAAAGATGTCAGATGAAACAGTGGAGTACTAGAAGAAAACGACGGGCTTTAAAAACAAAACCAAAAACATAAACCCTTAGGAGAGGGAAGGAAATGAAGTTGAGAAGCAAGAAGCTAGAAAGGAAAAGTTAAAACAGCAATCTGATTACATAAGAATTAAAAATCTCATAACCAAATAATAACCAAAAAGCCAGGAAAAACTATTGGGAACATAGAAGATGGATCTAACTTACTTAATAGTCAACAGAAAAATATGAATAATCTGTTAGCAAAGTGAGCAAAGCATATAAACATGGAGGTCATGATTACATGAAATGAAATATGGCCACTAAAAATACAGAAACGTTTCGTCTCACTCAAACAATGAGATCAGTTAACACCATTTCCTGGCAAGGACTGCACTGCCCAGGGCTAGAAGGGACAGAGGAAACCTGTGTGTCTGTATTACTGAGGGAGGAAAATGGAGCACAACCCCTGCAGAGGTCATTTGGTGACAGGTAACGACACTGAGTGGTGCGCACCCTTGAACCAGGAATTTGTCTTTCAGATACGGTGCTGACACAAGCTCTCAACACAATTTGTACCCAGATGCACACACACTGAGGTGCTGTTCGGAAAAACTGGCAGCAACGTATGAGCCCATCGATTAGGGGTCAGATTAAATCAATTACAAAGTCACCATACTGGACGTTAAAAGTAACAGAGCAGATCTCCAAATTCTGATATAGAATAAGACATTACTAAGCGTAAGAAGAAAACTGCAGGGGAATATAGTCCCACTTCAATAAAAAAATTAAAAAGCCAGATGGGTGAGTTGAAGCTACACGTTTGTGTCTCTCTGCATATTTCCATTTATGTGCATAGAAGGATGCACAAAAAGGTCTTCACAGTGGTTACCACTGGCAAAGGAATTTAGGTAATTTATATACATTTGTACACTTTAAACATTCTTTACAGTGAGTCTGCTTTACTCTAGAAGTTTACAAAGCAAACAGATAAAAAAACTTTAGAAAAAGATTCCCTGACTGAAACTGCAAATCAAGTAAGTGGTACCTGGAATATAACTTTATTGGAAAACTTTAAAAATAATAACCTCTCCACGAACATTTACCGAGTTCCTCATAGGCTGAGTACTTCGTGAGAAACAGGAGCCTGCGAGCTGCATGTACCCGCCAGCTGCATGTACCCGCCAGCTGCATGTACCCGCCAGCTGCATGTACCCGCCAGCTGCATGTACCCGCCAGCTGCATGTACCCGCCAGCTGCATGTACCCGCCAGCTGCATGTACCCGCCAGCTGCATGTACCCGCCAGCTCACCGGTTGGTCCTGTTACATTATCTTTGCTCGACTGAAAAGTGAACTAGTTTAGTAAAGCAAATTAGCACTGAAATTTGAAGCCTGTCAAAAAATAAGCTACCACTTAAATATGAAAATGAGCGTAAGTCTTTTCTAGTCTCTTATTTCCGTAGCCTCTGCCTGGGGCAGGACTGAAGTTCAGGTGAGGATTAAAGCTGATAGAATAGGGCCTGAATATCGAGACTGTTTTAAACAACTCTCATCATTTTCTGAGGACCCACTTCCATGTCATTTCAATTAAACTTGTAAAAAGAATTATGATTAAGTTTAAAATGATGTATCACCTGGATGCATTTTTACTGCAAAATATTCAATCAGAATTCTACAGCATAAAAATCATCAGTACCCTTAACTTCCACCCATAACAACCCTACTTACAGTTTAGTATAATTGTTCCCAGGTCTTTCTCTATGCATTTATATATATGTGTGTGTGTGTGTGTGTGTGTGTACGGTTTTGTACATTTTTAAACTCAAATGATACCCACCTATCTACATAACATTCTTTGGCAATTTGCTTTTATTAATAATGCTTTAAGTATGTAAAACTGATACATTATAGCAATGAAATGGGTATATAATTTTTGTGATTTAAACTTTTAAAAGTATTTTGCCTATAGATAATTCTGGCTTTCATTTTTTTCCCGATTTATATTTTCACTTACTTTTAACAAAACAGTCGATGCCAATAAATGTCCTGAACATGCTGCATTTTCTCCCTGTTTATATTCTTCTACTTTATTCAATAAATTATCAACCTATATATTTGCTTAATATTTTATTATTAAAATAAGATAACTTAGGAGAACTTTAATGATATGAAAAGGACATTCAAAATGAAGCCCTGGACCAAGATTTTAGAACATGTCTTGTCAAGCTCATCA
Source organism: Eubalaena glacialis (assembly GCF_028564815.1). Classification (NCBI taxonomy): domain Eukaryota; kingdom Metazoa; phylum Chordata; class Mammalia; order Artiodactyla; family Balaenidae; genus Eubalaena; species Eubalaena glacialis. The sequence continues at coordinate 12,268,280 of NC_083719.1, read as the reverse complement.
GTCAGCTGACTCCTAGGTGTACTCACTTTTCACTTGTTGTTCAGGGGCTTTGATATGTGTCACCATTCCAGGCATGTTCACGCTGTTCCTGTGCAGGTATTTCAGGAAGACATCTGCATTCCTCCTAGCAAGCGTGCAAGCCTAAGAAATAATGCAGAGCAAATGTGTTCATGTGACTCATACAGACATGCATCTTCAGTGTATATGGATGACATCACGTGGCTCTAACATAGGTCTTAATCTAAAGCGTTCATCTGGCCAATCTGTGTCTGGAGAATACATAGGCTAAATCCTATTTCAACTTTAAAAAAAATCTCTGTCTTGCAGCCCTTGCTCTGCTGAACCCAGCTGCTATGTTGAGAGCTGCCCCATGGTGAGGTCCAGGTGGGCAGGGACTGAGGGTGACCCATGGCCTGCAGCCCGAGAGGAAGTAAAGCCCTTCCCCAGTCGAGCCTTGAGGTGACCACATCCCTGACCAACAACTTGATCACAGTCTTGGGAGAAACCCTCAGTTAGAGGACCTGGCGGCTATGCTGCACGGGGATGTCTATAAAGGGCAGACAGTAAATATTTTCAGCTCTCTGAGTCATGTGGTCTCCATCTCTCTGTTGCAACTACTCAACCTGCCCATTGTAGATGAAAGCGGCCTCGAAAGATACTTAAGTGAATGGGAGTGGCCAGATTTAGCCCTCAGGGCTTAGCTTGCTAACCCTTGGTTTAAGCCATTGAATTGTGGGGTGGTTTGTTATATGGTGTTATTGTGGTAACAGAAAACTGAAATTCCATGTTTGTAAACCGAGTAAGTAATTTCATTAATGTATTTTAAAAAGAGTTTTATTTAAGAGAAAAGAGATATAAATATAAAATCAAAATGGTTCAGGAAAAAAATCCCTTAATTATAATAGAATTGGAAATATCTTGCACATTTCCTAGCCCAGATCTGGAATCAATCTTTTTTTCAAGGAGCTCCGTCTCCTTCTTGCGGTAAATGGCACTGAAAGCCCACAATGTGGGCACTAGGGACGCTTGCTATCATATATCAGGGATGCTGGTCATCGTTCCTAGGCCTTTTCAGTAGTTGGAGCTGCAATACCTTTTTTTTTTTTTTTTTTTAAATTAAGAGAAAAATACATCATGAGTCTCTACTGATAAGACTGAAATAAGTTGTCATACCAAACAGCAAGGAAGCCGTAAAGATTGCTAGGGTTACATCAAAAGGACATCTGAGCCAACCTGACTTGAAGGGGCTCCCACTAGTGGGACAAGTTGAATATAAAAAGATAAATGACTGTAACTGATTGAAACACACCAAATGTTAAAATCCATGATGATACTAAAAGAACAAATTAATCATATGCAGAGGTTGCTAGGGCAACAGATCATTATTCTGAAAATCATAAACAAAGGGAAGGAATCAAGCATTTACCTCCCCCCCCCCCCTTTTTGGACAAACTCTATTTTAGCATAACCAAATAGCTGAGGAGGGAATAACTGCAGCTAATCAAGGCAGAAAGAATGATAGAATACCACCATTTTGCAACTCCTAATGAAACAATATCACCACTGGCTACTAAACCCAGTGGGTGAAAGGCTGATGGGGAAGTACACAATGGATGACGTGGACTTACGACGTCTGAAGCACTGAAAAGCCCTCATATCACAGAGACAGCAGGAGAAGCAGACCTGTGTGTGTCCTGGAGCAATGCCGTTGGAAGTACGCAACACCACCCATCAGGTACCCTAAGTGTACCCCACACACTCACTTAAACCTGAACCGGATCAAGGCCCTCGACCCAACTAACAGAAATGTAGAGAATCCGGGATGGTGCTAAATGACTCCACGGGATGCAATTACGAAATCCAGAATGAGGGAAATTCCACAGTATGAATAACTTATTTCTTCAATTAACAAATGCTAATAAAAGGGAGGGTGGGATTTAGACTAAAAGAGACTTAAGAGACATACCAATCAAATCAATGCATGGTCTTGTTTGGATTTTGATTAAGACCACGTATAAAAACACATTTATGGGACAATCAGAGAAATGTGAACACCACTGGATTTTATATAAAATAAGAGTTACTGTTAATTTTTCAGGTCCAATAATGGTATTGTGGTTGTAGAATGGTTTTAGAAAGGTAGAATTTAATGCTTAGATACACACAGAGGTATTTATAAATAAAATGGTGTAATATCTAGAATTTAAAATAATCCAGTAAAGGTGGGCATATGCCCATATGTTGGTAATTATTGAAGCTGGGTGAGAAGTACATGGGGGTTCATTATCCATTCTCTTAATTTCCATACACATTTTTAAACTTCCATGATAAGAAGTTTAAAGATATCCAACACACCAAAGACATAATCCTAGTTGAATGAAAGAATCTGACCAGGTCTGTGATTATTTTTGTTTTGTAATTTTACCTAAATATCTTTCTTAATTATATTAACTAAGTAGTATGTAATTTTGTTTTATACTAAATGGATTCCAGAGAAAGAGAGGCAATTTTAACGATTCCACCTCAAAACATCCCAATAGTGGTGGACTTTTCATAAACTTAAACAGCAGCGACAAGCAGGGGTGGGGCTTTCAAGTCCTGTTTGGAATAGTTACAACTCATGACCCTGGGAAGCTCCAACTGTTTTCCCACCTTGATTTGCTTAAAAAGAAAATCTCTGTGGTGGAAGCTCGTAATAAGTTACCAGGTAAGAATTTTCAAAGAGTTACAATTTGTTCTCCCAGACTAAGCAATAGATCTCTGTTAGCTCAGAGGATCACCTTCAGAAATGAAACAGAAACAGAAATGATTAAAAGTGACAGGAAATGGTGTCAGAGAGGTCAGGATGCTGGAGATGAGGAAAACTAAACCAAGCAACATGGAAAGTAAACACCACAACTATTTTTCATAGGTCTGAGTGGCCACCAGCAGAACCTGAGGAGATCTTTTTCACAAGTGAAAGAATGCAACGTGGAAACATTCAAAGTCAATGTATCTAAACATTTTGACCCCTTTTTAAAATTTAATTGTTGCAAAGCACACCAGTAACTCAGCTATGACTATATATAAAAATGACAAAGCAGGCTTGATAAGTGCCTCATTTAAAGCTTCTCAGAGTTAAAACTTCCAGCCAGGCCTTGAATGGGATTAAATTTCTCTTGCAGGAAACATTTCCTGAATAAGTACAGTATTAGTAACCTGTCCTGTGAACCACAAGGGGTGTTCCTGCTTTGTGTCCACTCTACACTGGGCTCACACGTGTTCTGAGACAGTCTTTATTCCTAAAAAGGCTGAATTTCCAAAGGAAGATTATTTTAAGCTCTAGGCATTTTTGTTCCCCCAAATCAATCTCTCTGCATGTGTCTGTTCAGAATCACTTGGTATTGTGACTTCTACCCATTCTTTATGCACACAGGTTTCTATCTAGCTCTTTCTCTGTGAAAACTAGAAGGAGAGTACAAATCACAACTGAAAAAAGATTTTAAGATCTTCTCCGATCAGCTGACTTATGGCTGAGGCAGGGTCACCCCAATCTCTCTCCAGGGCAGGGGTGCTGTGAGGCAGGCGGGGACGGAGGAGTGGCCGCAGCTGTGGGACTGACGGTCTGGACGCCCCACTGGGCTCAGGTGGACCCTCGGGGGGCTGTGAACCCCGCCACTGAGGCACCAGAACCGGAAGGCCGGCTCCATACCTTCAGGAACGCTTCCTTCTGTTCAAGGTGCTTGCTGATCATTGGGGTGACGTGGTCCGTCTCGGAATTGGGGCCCAGCTTGTCGGCCCCTCCACACCAGTCCTCTTCTCTCTTGTACTCCTGCTCCAGGCTCTCGAGGACGCTGCAGACCTGCAGCAGGAGAGAATCCCGGGCTCAGAGGGGCCGTTCGGCACCGATGGCATGACAAGTGCTGGCCCGAGGACCGAGACCGTCCCCTGACGTGCGGCCACGCAGGCCTTCCGGAACAAGGACAAAATGAAAGGTGAATTTCCCGTCTCTCTCTGCCCTGTGTCAGGCCGTGCATTTAAATGAGGGGAAAAGGGACGTCTCCTCAGATCCTTTCCAACCTGTCATGCTTTGATACGTAAGGGAAGCAAGAATCATCTTAATTCTATAATGCTGCTCGTCTCTGCTCGACTGGCCCAGGACCGACCGAGCCGTCCCGCGCGGTCAGGCGCGGCAGGCGGCCCCGGCGGCGGGCCCTACCTGCTCCGAGGTCTTGTAGAAGGCCACGGACGCGTTCACCAGCTTCAGCCGGTCCTCCATCTTGAGCATGAGCTGCTGCCAGTGCGAGGCCACCTTCTCGGCGCAGTCCCGGATCATGTCCATGTCGTAGTGGTTGGCCTGCAGCATGACCTCCGCCTTCTGCTGCACCTGCAGCGCGCTCTGGTGGGTCTTCTGGGGGGAGAGAGCGGAAAGCTCTTCAGCGGGGGTGCCGCGCACTCGCTGGGAAGGAGCGGGAAGGCCGCAGCCCTCCTGTCTGCTTGCTTTTACGGAAACGACTTCACTTAATACTCAACAGGACGCTTCGAAAAACACAGCTGACAGGTTAGTTAGAAAAAAGTTTTATGCCTCCCAACAACTATTTATATTTACCCAGGGAAGGATGAAATGCCTTAGGACTTTCCAGAATGGGTCTTGGTTGTGGAGTTTCCAGCTTTTGAGAAATAGCAGGAAAAACCCTTAGCAGCCAATATGCTAAAAACGCTGTTGAAATGTTCCAAGTTTATTACTCCTATTGATTCTCCTTGTACTAGCAGCCAGGGGCGAATGAACAAGTGGAGAAAAAGGTGGCCTAAGTGAATGCTCTTTACTTCACTTTTACCTTAAACTCTGGACTCGAGTAAAAGGTTTTCAAAAACTACTGATGTAAAAAAAGAGAAAGAGAGAAACACAGTTAAAAGCTAAAAATGAACCAACTGTGTTCTCTGGAGGTCCATGCCAGACAATGAACCTATGAAAACAAACTGGCAAATCCGGTAACAACCCCTGCTCTCGTATCCTCACTAGAAGCTTCTGTGAGGGGCTGAGGCCAGGCTCCTCGGGGAAACCAGAGGGCCCGGCAGGGCAGCCGTCAGGGGGAAGCACATGGGTCTCTGTGGACACAGAGTTTTCTCTTGTTTTAAACGATGGCAAAATTTTGCGTTCCACCTGAAGTGGTACTAATGGCCCCATAAAACACTGTACCCAGCGTAATCCTGTCCGTTACCCAGACGGTGGGGCGCCTCAGTGATTTAATTACTAGAAGGCACTTGGCACAGGGTACGATTTTCACAAGATTCACCCAGAGTCTGGGCTTCAGGGAGAAGTGTTAGTGTCTGTCCACTGGCGCTGAATAGTTGAGAGTAAATTAATCTAGGGAAGAAATTAATGGTAATTTCTTTGGTTTTCATCTCTGGCGGAGAATATGTATATAACTAGAGCAGGAAACAAGTTTTCCATAATCAAATGCTCTTTTTCCCTTGACTGAGCCTTGAGACCACCCATCACAATCATTAACTACCCCCCCCTCCAAAAAAACTCTAAAATGAATTAATCCATATGCTGTGAGAGTGACTGGCCAAGCCATTTTGCTCAAGTCCCGGCACAGCACTGACCCCGTCAAGGCACAAAACCCTCTGGTGAGGGATGCTGCTTTTCCCCAGGGTCACAGGAGCTGTGTGCACAGCACTGTTTATGGGGAACAGGGAACTGGTGATTGGCACCCGGTCCTGAAGAGCCACCCCGAGTGCCCTGATTTTTCAAGACTGGTTACACAGCAGCAACTGTGCCTATAAGATCAGCAAAATGTAAAAAACCTCAGCCGAGACCCCAGCTCGGGCTCCCTGGTGCCAAGATGTTCCTGACAGGTGAGGTGCATCCTGCCAGGGCCCTGACAGCCAAGGGGACAGCAAGAGCCACCCCGGCCTCTGGGACCCTTGCGGTGAGGTCGCCCTGGTGGGCGTGGACAGCCTCACATCACTGCAGTTGCCAGACTGCTTCCCCGTCTTGTAACGAACTGCAGGTTCGTAAGCGCGGCCGTTTTGGGCTGCACTGAACCCCCCTGGGCTCCCGGGGTCAGTGCCGCGCGAGGGCGCTGGACGGGCGGCCGGGCGCCCCCACCTCGATGGCGTGCTGGAACTGCTCGTGCTCTCTCTGAAGCTGCTCCGCCTCCTGCAGCGAGCTGGCCGTGATGAGCCCGGCGTTCAGCATCGACTCTCCGTTGCGGATCCAGCCCAGCACCTGAAACGTGACACAGGGAACTCCATGCAGCAGCCCCTCCGGGGCACCCAGGCCGCGGGCCAGCAGTGACGCAGGCCGCGTGCGCAGCGGTCGAGCTGCTCACTTAGCTACGAAGCAGTGATTTCCTCGTGATCCTACGGGCGACAGCCTGCTACCCTTCCGTGGTGCCTGATCCTAAGTGCTGCATTTTAAAATTAATTCTGTCATGTTTAGTTTCAAGTGGGAGCTGGAAAACGTGGAGGGTCCGGAGGATTGATCATGAGTCCACAGGTCAAAGCAGACTGAGGCTCACATACTAGAAAACCTACAATTGCAAAGAATACCCCGATACTCAAAAATATGTATCTTTCACTCCTTTTGGGCCTCATGAACACGCAGAATTAGCAAACTGCTTGATAAGGGAACTGTTTTATTTCACTAACGTTATTTTCCACTTTAGAGTCAGTGTTAAGACAGCACACTAACCCAAGGATGAATTTAGCTGTCCGTGAATGCTCAGGGCCACACCACCAGATTCTTAGCATCACAGAATGAGAAGTCGGTTCTGACCATGGAAGCCACAGGGATGTGGAAGGTCATTCTGGGTAATCATGTGTGGCAGAAACTGCTGGTTACCTAACCAGTACCTATTTTCCTCATGTCCTTTACTCAGAAAATCCCAACTTGGGAAAGAGCTTAAAATAAAGCCAGTTCTCAGCTCCTATGACAGCTTGGTTGCAGATATGACACAATGCTAGCCACTGATATCAAAGCAGGGGCTTCTGGGCCATTTGGGGAACACATTTCTTTTCTGATCCAGGTGCTGCCTCTTTCTCAATATGCTTTCCCCTTCCTGATGCCTGGAATGTGGAGGTGATAGTTGGGGCTACAACAGCCATTTGGCAACCATTAAGTCCCCTCCAATCAAACAAACAGATGCTTTTCTACACATCTACAAGAATCCCAGAAAGCCATACTTCCATGGTTTCCCTGCTCACGTGATAAAATGTCACAGACATGCTAAATATACACATGCATGGAATCCCATTGGCACTGAACCAAAAGCAATCTCTTCCAAATGTCCCATTTTTATTTTGCCATGCTATCTGGGAGATGGCAGTGTCGTATCCTGATAACACAAGAAGACCCCAGCCATACACAGCCTGTGATCCCGGCCAGACTGATAACAGTCTATTTGGGGAAAAAAAAATAAATCATACAGTTATTCAGCCCGGGAAGGAACGTGCTCAGGGTTTCAGGCAAGAGACGACCAATAACAAAACAAGCTAAGTGGAAGTGACTCTTAAGTGACCAGCTGCTGGGTGACGAAGGCTTTTCCACTACAGAGTAAACACAGAGCCGCCCGGGCACTGGCTCAGTTTTACACACTAGCTGGGGTGTGTCAGGGGGTGTGTTGTATTCTACACCAGGACAGCTGTGTTCTGATCGGGGACGATCTGCCCCAAGGCTCACACGTCCGCGTTACCGGGAGGGCACTCATCGAGCGCGTGCGTGTCGGCTGGGCCCCCTGCTCCCCGGCCGTCTGTTCACCTGCTTCACTTCGGCCTGCAGGTGGCGGAGCTGCACACACTGCTCCAGGCGCTTCCGATGCTGCTCGGCCGCTACATCCAGCTCCTGCTGCTTCTCGTGGAGAAACTCCAGCAAGTCCTGGACCCGCGTGGCCATGTCTACATCTCTGTCGCAAAGCAGCTCCACACCTGCGGACATTGAACGGAGGCTCGGAATTCAAATAGCACTTCAACCTGTTCTTTTTTTTTTTTTTTTTTTTATCTTTATTGGAGTATAATTGCTTTACAATGCTGTGTGAGTTTCTGCTGTATAACAACGTGAATCAGCCATACGCATACATATATCCCCATATCCCCTCCCTCTTGAGCCTCCCTCCCACCCTCCCTATCCCACCCCTCTAGGTGGTCACAAAGCACCGAGCTGATCTCCCTGTGCTATGAGGCTGCTTCCCACTAGCTACTTATTTTACATTTGGTCGTGTGTATATGTCCATGCTACTCTCTCACTTGGTCCCAGCTTCGTCCCACCGTCTGCGTCAAGTCCATTCTCTACATCTGCATCTTTATTCCTGTCCTGCCCCTAGGTTCAACAGAACCATTTTTCTTTTTAAGATTCCACATATATGTGTTAGCACATGGTATTTGTTTTTCTCTTTCTGACTTACTTCACTCTGTATGACAGACTCTAGGTCCATCCACCTCACTACAAATAACTCAGTTTCATTTCTTTTTATGGCTGAGTAATATTCCATTGTATATATGTGCCACATCTTCTTTATCCATTCATGGACACTTAGGTTGCTTCCACGTCTTGGCTATTGTAAATAGTGCTGCAATGAACATTGTGGTACATGTCTCGTTTTGAATTATGGTTTTCTCCAAAGAAGATATACAGATTGCCAACAAACACATGGAAGGATGCTCAACATCACTAATCATTAGAGAAATGCAAATCAAAACTACAATGAGGTATCACCTCACACAGGTCAGAATGGCCATCATCAAAACATCTACAAACAATAAATGCTGGAGAAGGTGTGGAGAAAAGGGAACCCTCTTGCACTGCTGGTGGGAATGTAAACTGATACAGCCACTATGGAGAACACTACGGAGCTTCCTTAAAAAACTAAAAATAGAATTACCATATGACCCAGCAATCCCACTACTGGGCATATACCCTGAGAAAACCGTAACTCAACCTGTCCTTAAGGGAGCATGACGTACATGCTGCATTTGTGAACTACCTGCCCGGCGCCGGGCCAAGCCATTACTGTGAAGGCCAAGTTTGAGCAGGGCAGAGGCAGCAGAGGAGGTTTATGCCTGCCTCCGAGCATGTCTCAGAGGATAAATTCGATGTGGTCCAAAGCCAAATATAACGTACAGCTAATCAAAGCAAACCCATTTCCTATCAATCTACTTCTGCTCCTACACTGATATCTGGTGAAAGTGAGTCCTTTTTAAATGCACAAACTTCGGTTTGTTTCCGTTGTTATCCACTGTATACCCGTTCACTCTTGAGGAAGCATTTAATTTGACTTGTGTAAAATGAGTAACGTAGGACACAGGTTGTTGCTAAGTTTCTAACACTACAGTTCCCTCTATGTTTTTGAGCCTAGAGTGACATCTGCTGGTAAAATATAAACTAAGAAAAAAATAAAGGACATGAAAATATTTTCTTGGGGTTTACATTTCATTCCTGGAGATCCAACAATATATAATTTGTAAAACTAAAGTTCGTGCCACTTGAAATAACATGCAGGAATATGAAGGGTAAGTACACTAGCCAATGTTAAACGTGATCATATTATGTGGGTGAAAGAAAGCAAAACGTTTCCTTTCAGAGAGCAGGTATTTATAACACCTCAGTCACAGGAGTAAGTGACCTGCGCAGCCGTCACCCTGAAAGGAACCGGACGCGTTCCTGCGGGGACACGAAACCCGCCCCAGAGCGGGACGCGCTGCTCACCGGAGGCCTGCACTTCGGTGACATACTGCAGGAGGTCCTGCCCCTGGTGGATGACGTCGAAGGTCAGGTTATTCATGGTCAGAGCCTTGTCTGCGTGGTGCTGCAGGCGCTGCTCTGCTATCGTGAGGTCCTCCGTGTCAAAGTCATTCATTTGCTGAGAAAGCTCGTCGTTCCAGGACTCAAGGTCTGAGATGATCTGACAGAGGAAAGCATCTGCTTAGGACCAAGGCTTAAAAAATAAATATCTGCTGTGACATCTCACTGTGCCAGGTAGGGAAGGAAGAGAATAAGGCGACTGTGTCAAAAGGACACGGGAGCCAGGTGACTGGGACCATGAGACCTTGAATAAGATACACTGAATATACAAAAGTCTAAAGTTATGGTTCCTAATTCCTAATGATGTTAAAAAAAGAAGAGCTAAAAAGCCAAAAATTCAATGAAAAGCTCTTCGGTTTTGATTAAAGGGAACCAACCTTTATCCTCAAAATTGGTTCTTAAAGGAGAAAATTAATTATTTAAGCACACAACGATGAAGGAAAGTTCCTCTTTATGGTTAAATCTAGCTATTAAATGTAGAAAAAATAAAATTAGAAAACTTCTTTGTAACCAAAAAAAAAAAAATCCTAGTACAACACCTGCTCAGGTAAAGGTCATCAGCGCCCAGTGAACTACCACGAGAGGCTGACGGGGACCAGGCTGCACCTCCTGCCCCGAAGGCCGCCCGCAGAATCCCTGAAGACGCGGGACGAGACAGCACACGCCTCCTGACAGGAGGAACCACGCTGAGCCACCTGCGCAGCTTCTGGTACCAAAATGAACCTGAACCTAACTGGGTCTTCCCATCTGCCTTCTAAGGTTACAGGAAATGCCAAGGAAAGAAAAGCAGTTAAACAGCCTACCAGAGATCAAGCGAGAAAACGCAAAATGTGGGATCTGGTTCCGTTGACAACTGAACGTTATTTCAACAAGTCACAACACGGGAAAAAGAGAAGGGCGGATCGGGGGAGGATTCTAGATGAAAAGACTAACCACCAAATGCAGGAGCAGACCCCACGTGCCTCTTCTCTGCAGCACTTGCAGAAATCTGAACAGAGGCTGGGTATTAGCAGACAACAAAGCATCACTCTTAATGGCGAGGTGCTTAGGATGTGGTTATGCAAGAAAATGGCCTATTTTTTAGAGATATTTACAAAGCCTTTAGGACTGAAACATGATCAGTTGGCAAAGATTTCCTGTGAAACACTACAGCACAGCAATAGCAAGAGGATACTTGACGTAAGAGGGGCAAACTCATGTTGAATTTACAGGACAGGCATCTGGAAGGTCGTTGTACTATTCTTGCTACTTCTGTGTAGTTTGAAAACTTTCACGGTATACTTTTTAAAAATTAAGACCAAAAATTATGAAATCCAGAAAGGAGGAGAAAAACTTCTTGTGAAAGAATATTATACTCTACACTTCAATGAAATAGCATTTCCCACGGATCCTCATTTACTTTGTCCACAGGAGCTGTAAGGAAATTAGTTTGAGAATTTGAGAATGTGAGAGAGTTTACACAGAATCCAGCTGGGAGATGGGAAGCAATAAACATCTTAAGGCTTCTCCAAATTCCTATTGTCCAAATCTTCCTGATTTCTTCCTTTTATTACTTGGTCTCCATAATATATGTGCACATTATATTAAATTATATCAATTTATAAAGTAATCATTTTAAACAACACCAAATTAGACACAAACCAAGAGGCTATGAGAAAAATATTTTTTAAAAGGAAGAAAGTTACCATAACTTTAATCTTTATTTCTATTCTAAGGGGATATTTTTTTAATTAGTTAATTAATTTTATTTATTTATTTTTGGCTGTGCTGGGTCTTTTGTTGCTGTGCATGGGCTTTCTCTAGTTGTGGTGAGCGGGGCCTACTTTTCGTTGCGGTGCGCGGGCTTCTCTTGTTGCAGAGCACGGGCTCTAGGCTCAAAGGCTTCAGTAGTTGTGGCACACGGGCTCAGTAGTTGTGGCTCGCGGGCTCAGTAGTTGTGGCTCGCGGGCTCTAGAGTGCAGGCTCAGTAGTTGTGGCGCACGGGCTTAGTTGCTCCGCGGCATGTGGCATCTTCCTGGACCAGGGCTCGAACCCGTGTCCCCTGCATTGGCAGGCGGATTCTCAACCACTGCGCCACCAGGGAAGTCCGGGAATTTTCTTTCTTAATGTTTGTTTGTTTTCTGACATTGAGGGAGAAGAGAGGTGTGGTGGTGAGTTACAGACTCAGCGACAGTGCCTCATGGAGACAACATTAGGCTCAAAAAACACTCAAGAAATGGACAATAAACAAAGGTCAATGTGCTAAAAGCAGCAGGATTCAAAAACACTCACTGAGCACAAAGAAACGCTGGCGATGGTCAGGATCCAGGATCATCAGGAAAAATCCTGCCCTCGCGTTCAGCATTGTTAATAACCACACAAGCCAAGAAAAGAAATCTGTGGCACAAAGAAAGCTCCAGAAAGTGGAAGGCTTTTTTGAACAGGGATTCTTTAAAGAAATAACTTTGACACAATTTTTTTAAATGTAGTCCCGAATTGAAAGTCTGTTTTTCTTTCTAAATGCACAGATAGTTATGACTGTTCTCCATAACTACACTGTCACAAGATGCTAGTGTAAGGCTTTTGTTGTTCTTTTTAGACCAACACAGCAGATTTTATATGGAATATTTGGAGACTGAAATAGCAATATTCTAAGCCATAGGAAACCCTGCTCCACTTCTGAGAGACGGAAATGCTATTTCAATTGAAATACAAGTGATACGGGGGATTTTTCTAACTGACCAGGTTAACAGATGAATTTCTACCACAAAGATAACTCCATGCCTCCTATGGGCAGTCAGAGGGGGCATCTTCCCAGACAGGAAAAGAAATCCCTGCAGAGCCTAAACTGCTCAGGTTTTCACATTTTCAGGATTACTCCAGAGAACAGAGGCTCTCAGGCTGTGACATTTAAAAGCTTTTAAACTATATTTTAGCTGGTCTGTGACCGAACTGCAGGGTTACGTTCCCAGCTTAGGAAAGCGCTTATCCCTGGCCGAGAGCGGGGGCTTTGTTGAGGCCATGTGGAACTCTGTGGCTATCATGTGGGGAAAATGTATGTTTTTGGTTCCTGATCTACGTTTTAAAACAGTAGTTTTATGTAAGTAGACATACAGTAAAAAAAATTTTTTTCCCTTTGCGAAAACATTAATAAAAGTAAAGCCAATATTTTTTTTCAAATATCAAAATGTCCTGAAAGGAAAACTTCCAATAATACTTCTGATTGCTCTGTGTTCCCTGATCGAAACTATTCAGTAAGCAGCTAAGTCACCAGGAGCAATTCCTATGAAGTGGAGGTCAGAGAGGAAGGCAGCCACGCTGGCTCTTCTGTTCATGCAGCGCTGCACCCTGACCCTGGCCAGCCCCCAAGGATGCACCCTGACCCTTGCTGACCACCAATAATGCACTCTGACCCTGGCTGCCCACCAATGATGCACCCTGACCCTGGCTACCCCCCAATGATGCGCCCTGACCCTGGTCACCCCCCGATGATGCGCCCTGACCCTGGTCACCCCCCGATGATGCACTCTGACCCTGGCTAGCCCCCGATGACGCGCCCTGACTCTGGCTACCCCCTAATGATGCGCCCTGACCCTGGCTACCCCCCAATGATGCGCCCTGACTCTGGCTACCCCCCGATGGTGTGCCCTGACCCTGGTTACCCCCCAATGATGCGCCCTAATCCTGGCTACCCCCTGATGATGCGCCCTGACCCTGGCTGCCCACCAATGATGCGCCCTGACCCTGGCTACCCACCAATGATGCATTCTGACCCTGGCTACCCCCAAACGTTGCAACCTGGCAGCTGTGGTGCGGCACCGTGAGTTGAGACCAGCGCACCTCTTCTTCATGCGGCTCCACGTGTATGGGAAGGTTAAGACCAGAGCCCTTGAGTAGCTGTTACCAGGCAACATGTGCAGGGTTTAACTCCTTTCTTGTCATCAACCAGTGATGACAATGAAACAGCCAAGATGGCCTTTCTTTAATGAAAACATTGATGGAAGTTTAGACAAGCAGGCAACCAAAGGCCCCTGTGAGAGGCACACACACCAAACCACCACTCGGGGCGGGACCGAGGGACTAGCACCAAGGCCCACTTCGGGCAGACGGTCCCCCTCAGCTGTGGCAGCCCTGCCATCCCTCCGCCTTCGGTGGCACCTCGGTGTGGACCCCATTGCCCTCAAGGCCCTGCTCCAAACGCAGGACAAGTGATAGATATGGAGACAGCAGGCTCTACAGACCCTGGCCGCCAGGCCCGGGCCACCTGGGCTGCCTGGAGGTATCTGGACAGGCAGCAGGTCCCTGCCAGCAGCGGCATGAGGCCCACCGGCTCCAGGAAGCCAGGCCCACCCAGGGAGTTCTGGCTCCTTTTACCATATTTCACACACAGATTCAGCGTCATCCAATTATACTTACTTCTGCTTGTACTTCATCAAGTTCAAAAATAAAAGATCTTGCCTGGCAGAGAATTAAGAACCGCCCTCTTAAGAAACCTGTCCTTCTTTCTCCTAGTCACATATAAGGTGCAAAAGTTGATTTTTAGGTAAGAATTACAGATCACCTGAGAACATTTCTGTGAAGAAGAAGAAGAAACCTTTTTCTGAAAAAAAAAGAAAAGAAACCTGTCCTTCTTTCTCCCGGTCTCATATAAGGTGCAAAAGTCAATTTTTTTGGTAAGAATTACAGATCGCCTGAGAACATTTCTGTGGGAAAAAAATGGGGTTTCCTGGGACGTACAACCTTATGACCACAGGCTCAGGGAACACTCACTCTTGAAGGGAGAGGAATGGCGGGGGGGGGGGGGGAGGCCGGGGGGAGGGAGGAAGAGCACCACTGCCCTGAGCTTGTGCTCCTGCTTCCAGGACAAGGGGGCTGCTGTGAGGGGTCCAATCAGGGACGAACAAGCCAAGGTGACAAGGTGGCCCTGTTTGCAGAAGCCCTGCCTGGATCCACTCTCAAAGCTCGCTCGCTTTGCTGTCCTGCTGTGTGGTGTCCGTCCCGCTGCCCACCTGCCTGCCCCAGAGCCAGGCCCCCTCTCCCAGGGCCGAGCTGGGAGGAGCCACCCTTTCCCTCCTCCTCCCTCCCCCTCCCTTCCCCCCTCCCCCTCCCCCTCCCCCTCCCGGCGCAGAGGCTGGGGCAGTAGGCTAGGGGCAGAGGAGGGGTGCTGGAGCTCTGGGAGCAGGCCGGGGTGGGCGGGGCGGGGGGGACACTCACGTCGATGGCGTCCCTCTCAAAGATGCGCAGCTGCAGGAAGAGCTCGAGCTTGATCTTGCGCTCCTGGAAGAGCTCCTCCATCTGGGCCTGGGCCTCGTCCAGCTGCTGCAGCACCGTCTCGATGTGGCTGATGGAGCTGTTGTGTGGGGTCTTGTTGCTGGAGATGGCAGAGTCCCTGAGAAGGGGCGGAGAGGGACAAACAGGAACTGGATGGGAGAGCCTCACCCTGCCGGGGGCCAGAACCGGCGGCTGGGGCCTCGGGGAAGAAGCCGGCGGGAAGCGGGACTGCCGCGCTCCGAACACGGAATCAGCCGCCCCTCCCGCCAAACCAGCCGGGCCTTCCTCCCTGGATCTCAGGATACGCTGAGGAACTCCTTCCGCACTTTTTCACAGCCCCTCTCTTAGAAGAAGGCTAACAGTCACGTGAGTCATGTCACAGAGTTTCATCTTCAGCCACTTTTCTCCGTAAGTAGAGAACAGATGGCAGCCGTTCACTACAAATGGTGAAGCCACGTCAGCTGTGGGGTTAAGCTGTAACGCAGCCAACTGAGCCTTTATCGAGGAAGTCTGCCGGACTCTCAGAAAAGCGAGCGAGCATCACGGGAAGTTGTCAGGGGCGATGAGATAAGCGACCCCGAGGGATCCAGCAGGGGCACTGCATTTATGTGACCGTTCCCTGTGACCCAAGGACAGTGATATGCTCTCTGCCCCAGCCTGCCTCCCCCCTTCCTGCCACTAGGAGCACCTGAGTGCCACCTGGTGCCCCCCACAAGGCCAGGCCTGCCGAGCCTGGACCCTGAGAGGAGGTACGCCCACCACACCGTAGAAAAGCAGATCGCTCAGGGCCCAAAGGACGCGGTCCTGGGAGGTTTAAGTTCATCTGGTTTGTAAAGAAATCTCAGTAATTTCTAGGTAGGTGTTAAAAGGAAATATTAACAAGACCTGAATCCTGGGGAGGCGTATTAGTCAATGCCATAATGAGAAAAATCGTAAGAGTGAAAAAAACTCTGAGAGAGAAAAAGAGAAAAGAGAGAGAGTGATGTTAGTCTTCTTTGCACGCATGGATGTTACTCGTTCTCTGCCTAGCTGGACAGAGAATTATAGCTAATTGTTCCAAAAAGAGAGGGGGAGGGGAAGTCCCCCGCAGACCTCAGAGCGTCCGCGCGGGGACGGGGCACAGGGACGGGGCGTGGCCCACCTCAGCTGCTGGATGAGGTCCTCCCCTTCCTTGATCACGTTCACGGTCACCTGCAGGGTGGTCTGCTGCTGCTGCCCGAAGCGCTTGATGAGGTCCTGCACGGCCTCCACAGACTCGGCGTACACGTCGTCCAGCAGCTCCTTCTGCAGCTCCTCCAGCCATGTCCACAGCTGCGGGGACAGCGCTGTGAGCCCGGCCCTTCCCGCTTCCCCGGGGCTGGGGGGTCCGGGCCGGGAGGGGACCGGCGGCAGCAGGTCCCAGGGAGCTGAGAGGGAGGCGGGCAGCAGGGGGGCCGGCGGCCAGCGGGACACAGAGCAGGACGCGAGGTGAAAAAACAACCGGGCAGAGAGCCCAAGGGGACTGTCACAAAGGAGAGAAAGGAAAGGGGAGGGCAGTGACTCTTCCCAGTCCTTCCCAGACCCAGCCCAAGTGCAACAGGAAACAGAAAAAACCCTCCAACAGCTGGAACGTCTGCTAAACGTAACGGGCATTCTTCTACGCATCTTCTGACTCTTACTTAGCAGATGGATAGTTTTATTTTTAGCAAGAGCATGACAGTCCATTATTAATTATTAAACTGCTGCTCAGACAAGGGGGCTTTACATCCCTCAAAAAGAAGGAAACATATAACGTGGTAAAATCAACCCGTCACCACGCCCGGCAGGAGATTCGGATGCGGCTCTGCCAGGTCCCCACTCCCAACACAGGCCACGGTCAACCCGGACACAGGTCAGTCCTTCGATGACAGGAGTACATACTGGAAACACCTGATCACCTTCACTGCCATGACCATTAACAAGGTGTTCGCACACGTGGATAGGCAAAGACAACTTGGGACAAGGACTGCGTCCAGCCTGGCGGGGACAGAGCACCTTGCCCGCTTCTGGGAAGCCCATTGCCTCTTCCAGGTCCCTGGGAAGCCATTCAGCGAACTGAAAGGACAATTAATTAAACTGAAAGGGCCCTGGTGGCTTGGGAGCGGTTTGTGCATGGAGAAAAGGCTTCCTGCTTCCCTGGGGATGGAATAATCACCTCCCGTACCATAACGTATGTGTACATTACAGACGGCTGCCCCGGCTGCGGGGAGAGAGGGGACCCCGACCCTGCCGGCCACGCGGCCTCGTGGCTGACACAGCACCACTGCTTACTGAGGCCTGACGGACACAGAAGAAACGGCACAAGTTTAAAATACACAATTTGATAAGTTTGGACACATGTAAACCCATGAAAAGATCAATGCTATCAAGACAGTGACTAGCTCCATCACCCCAAGAGTCTCCCCGTGCCACTGGGTAATCCCTCCCTCTGTCTTCCTTCCAGGCGATCACCAGCCTGCTTTCTGCCACTATAGATTAGCTTGCATTTTCTAAAAAAAAGAATTACATTCAGGGAACCATACAGTAGGTCCTCTTTTTTTTTGGTCTGGCTTCTTTCCGCATAATTATTTTGAGATTTCATCCATACTACTGTGTGTATCAACAGTTCTTTCCTCTTTGTTACTGAGTAATATTCCATTCTGTGTCAACGCCACAATTTATCCACTCAGATGCTGACGACATCTGGGTTGTTTTCAGTTTGGGGCCATTACAAACACAGCCGCTATGCACACTGGTGTATAGTCTCCGTATGCACCTGTGCTTTCCTTTCTTGTAGGTATACATCTAGGTGCAGAGTGGTTGGATCATATGGTAGGTGTATGTTTAACTTTTTAACAAAATGCCAAACTGTTTTCCAAAGTGGATCATTTCACATTCCCCGGCCCCCGCTGCCCCCGGCAGTGTCTGAGAGCTCCAATCCTTCCACATCCTTACGGATACCGCGGTGGTCGGTCTTTTTAATTGTAGCCATTCAAAATGAGGGGTATCTCATTATGGTTTTAATTAGCAATTCCCTAATGACTAATGATGGCAAATCCAAGCTAACCTTTTAAGAGTTCTTTTGTTGTTAAACATGTGTTCAGTTGAAAACAAAGTATTGCCAGCTGGCTCTTGTCAGGTCAATAAGTATTTTAAATAGGGCAGGTAAATTTAAAAATAAGGGAAGTGCTGGCAAAGAACTTACTTTTAGTCAAGTACTTGGGGTCCTAAGAGTTAATTTTACTAAAAATGTTAAAATGTCAACTTGTATCATATTATTTACCCATCTTTGTAAGATATCAAATTTCATACAATCCAAGGATTTTAATTATAGGCGTTTTAGACAGAGGCTGGTTCACCTCTGTGATCTTACAGATTAAGGAAAAGAGGCCAGAGGTGATGAAGTGACCTGAACAACATGGGCAAACCTATTAGCAGCGCCAACATATGAGCAAAGCCAGTACAGTATCAGGAAGGAGGCCTCCAGACCTGGTCACACTTCACATGGATACTGCATTTCAACATGAAAAAATGCCATTCATCGACAGACCAAATACGGACTGATACTTTGCACATCTATTAAGGGTCCAATCAATAACATACTCTTGTTTTTCATTTTGTTTTGTTCTCTAAATTCTCATGAAACTGGTTGCTGCAGTTATAAATAATAGGAAGGATGAAAGCATTATGACCATAAAGAATCTCCCAATTTGCTCTAATATTTCCCATGAAAAACCTTCCACGGGAAGGTGATCATTTCACAATATATAGAAGTACTGAATCATTATGCTGTAAACCTGAAACTAATAATATGTCAATTATATCTCAATTAAAAAGCGTTTTATCCACAAATAATTAAAAAACACTTTTCTCGTAATATGGAATAACGATTACGAGGCATGGGTTCTGAAGCCAGATTGCCCGAGTTCAAATCCTGACTTAACAATTCCTAGGGTGTGACCTAGGGCAACTTACCTGGATCCATGTCTCGGCATTCTCATCTATAAAATGGACATGGTAATAATGCCTACTCCAGGGAGTTACTGAGAAGATTCAACAAGACGATACATATTTCTTCAAAATAACATATGTTAGCCACTATTACAGTTTTGTTCTTGTAAGAGAAATTTTGATAATAAGAATCACAAAGTTTTTAGAAGTGTTCCTTCTCTGGGTATTTGTCAAAACACGTCCAAGTTCCAACCAATTGTTCAAAATATGTCACTTAGTCCGGTAAACTTAATACCGTGCTGCACTTAAATCTTTTTACACCTAAAAACAGTGCAGTACGAGGGAAGAGGTGCTGGAATTAGTCCAGATCCTACAGAACTCTCTTCCCATTGGTTCTGGGGAAAGTGCCACAAGTATGTGTGGGTCAAACCCTTTCCTTTCTTCCTGGTAAGTTCTGAAAGAACTAGCTAACTCCTTCAAGAGCCTGGACATCTCGACACGCATCCATGGTGGAGGGTGCACACCGCCCAGCCGGCTGCGGAGCCAGGGAAGGGCCCAGCTATGGAGGGGTTCACGCAGTTGAAAAGGGAAAAATAACTGAGGTAGAAGGAGCAAGACTACATTTAAATCCATGATTAAAACGCCCAAAGTTCCTCTGCCCCTTTAGAATTTCTCTGTCGGGTCCTACAGGAAATATGCTCATTCATTTTGGAGGAAAAAGTCTCAGAGAAAGGTCATTTCCAATGCCAACCGATGATGAACTGATGCATATCATAATACAATACGAGTCAGAGAAAGTCTATTTTTAAGCTTTCGATGTGGTACATGTGACGCCCAAAATAACGTCTGAAAAAAGGAATGAGAAATAGTCTCTAGGATGCCTGTGAAATTTTTACCATAGACTTCCTGAGAGTGAAAAAAATTGTACTTCTGTGCATGCTGTTAATTTACAATGAAAAGATAAGTCTTTGCCCGACAGTGAGAGAGGAGTTGTATTTTACCCAAGTTCTCAGCAGCATGGAATCCACTTCTAAAAGAACTGTGCCCACAGCCAGGTGATGGCCAGGCAGCCGGAGTTAGGCAACGCTGCCCCCTAGAGGCCATCCGAGCTGTGGCCAGGAGCGTTCCATGCAGGAGAACTAGAACCCAGCCCAGAATGGGGCGCGGGTGCGTACAGACTTGGGTCACGGTCCAGGATCCAGAGAGAAGTCTGGTTTAGAAAGACCCATGGAGTTCATGGAAGAAAACTCCTGTGATAAGCTGTGGGAGAGCCTGGTCCTGGATGCAGCATCCGGCTGGGTCTGACCCCTGTGCGTCCCCTATCCCAGTCCCCTCCCCTCACTGCCTGTGCTGGGTGGAGCCTAAAGAAGGAGCCAAAGCTCTGCTGGGAGAAAGCCCCTGAAAAAGCCCCTTCCTCGCTAGAGAGGGCTCCGAGAGGAACTCACTGGGGTGGAGATCCCAGGAAAGCACTGAGTCTCCAGCTGGTTCAGTGGGTGGTCAGATGGGAGCCCCGAGATTTGGGGACTGCTCTAGCTGCAATCACTCCCAGATGCACAGTCTGAATGCAGGCTACAAGCCTGGTCCATCTGGAGGTAGGAGCGCAACACACCAGCTGGGGGGGTCCTTATCCCCCGTGTGACCTTGGGAAAAGTCCTTGGAGTTCTCTGCCTTCAGTTTTCTCATCCATGAAATGGGATCATTTTACCATGAGTTTGAGAATCAAGTGAGATGACCACAAACGTGTGGCAGTGCTCAAGTACCACAAGCACTCTGTAAACAGAAGCTACCACCATTGGTACCCATTTCCCTACTCTTGTTTTTGACAATCATTCAGGTACCAGTGGGGATGGGTGAGCCGCAGGGCCAGCGTGCGGAGTGTAAAAGCCGGGAGCAGGGACTTCCCTGGTGGTCCACTGGTAAAGAATCCGCCTTACAATGCAGGGGACGTGGGTTGGATCCCTGGTCAGGGAACTAAGATCCCACATGCCTTGGGGCAACTAAGCCCGCGTGCTGCTAACTACAGCGCCCACGCGCTCTGAAGCCCGCATGCCACAACTACAGAGCCCATGTGCCCCGGAGCCTGCGCGCCACACTAGAGAGAGAAAACCCACACGCCACAACCAGAGAGAAGCCCGAGCGCCGCAGCGAAAGATCCCGCGTGCCTCAACGAAGATCCCGCCTGCCGCAACTAAGACCTGACACAGCCAAAAATAAAAAATAAATTAAAAAAAAAAAAAAAAAAAAAAAGCCAGGAACAGAAGCAGGCGGCAACTTGCAGGGGGAATTTCAGGGGGCACCTGCTATGAGCACAGAACGTGATTCCGTTTCAGGCAGAGGAAGCAGGGATCAAAGGGGAACTGCTCCAGCCACGAACAGCATGTTCTTTAGCCTGAAATGACCAACTGTGATTTGGGGGCACATGCCTGTCACCTGACTGAGGAGTAAGGGTTTCAGGAGTACCGATTATTCTTGGATGGGTGATAAAAGATCCCTTAGTATGATGAAATGAAATGTATGAAGGATGTATGGAGGGAGGGGCAGAGGGCAAATAAAGTCAGTATCATGAAGTAATACCAAGGCAAATATGTGTAAGGGGGGACAGAAAAGGAGGAAACCCCAGGAGCATGGCAAGGGCAGCCCACACATTAAGGAGGGACACCATTAAGGGGGGCATCGGGCTCTGTGGTGGACGTGAGGACAAGGTGAGGCACAGGTGACACAGCTGGGCCCACGGCCGACTCGGAGATCGGGGTAGTGCCAGAACCTCAACCTCCCAGATATTTCCATGAAGTCTAATTTGCTAAAAACAGATTTTGAGATTTAGAATTTTAAATCTTTTTATTCCACCACATCCCCAGCGGGTAAGACACTCCCTCCAGCAGCTGTCGCTCCCTGAGGCATCAAGTTGGGGGAAAGTGCCTCACCACCCAGGGTCGTTCTGAGCGCAACCCTGTCTCCCCGAAACGGTGCGCAGCTGGTCCGAGTGTACTTCCTCCTGAGTTCTTCAAATCTCTGGAGATAGTGCCTGTTCCTACAGCCTGGCCTCCCTCTCCGGAGACTAACACGTTATTCCCTGCACTCGGCCAGCTCTGGCAGCACCAGATCCCTCTCCTCTGAACTCCCCGCCCCCCAATTTGGGGGCTGAAGCACTGAAGGCAGCACCAGACGTGACCCAAGCGGCAGCGAGCGGGCGGGCGGGACGACCGGCCCCCTCATCGTGACTCTGCCTTTACTCGTTACAGCCAGATATGTCACCCTGGGGGAGGAATTACTGTGGACACTGTCCATCAACACAGGTAGGAATATTCTTTGTTTAACACATGCTGCTGCCACCTATGTGGCTGACGTTACCCCTGTAACCCGCCTACTTCTGGTTCAAAACAGACTCATGAATTAAAACCCATGAATGAAATTTCTGTCATAGATTTGGACTGATTCTTGCTGGGATCTTTTCTGATTCTATTTTATTATCTGATATATCTGGCAGCCCCTGGTCTAGACTTTGATCAACTTGCCCTCCGTGCCAATCCACCCACTCACAGGCCTCGTGCTTAGAGACAGAGGTCTGCAGTGCAAACAACCTCCAGCCCCGCTGAGGTCATCCGCTAACCAACGCTCTCACTGCCAGCCTCAGCTGCAAGGTTTTTAATGCAGCCATGATTATTTCTGCTTCAGCACCAAGTCTGTCCTGGCTTTATGGCAATTTGACCACTTTCAAGATAAAATGCTCTCAACACAACAAAGGCAAGTTTTCAGGGTGCCTGGACTTGGATGTACAATCTCTCCAGATGTCCCAGACGGACGCAAACGTTCTGAATAGGTGGGTGGAGGCAGTTCAAAGACATGGCAACTGCACAGGCTGCTCCCCTACAGCAGGTGACACCAGGGATTAAAACCATCTGTCTGTGGGCCCTCAGGTCCACCTGGGATGACTGGTCTACCACCTCCCATCACCCCCTTCATCAGAAAGCTGATCCAATTGTGGGTCTGGGCTGGAAATGACTTCCTCATTCACAGGCAGGGTATGAGCAATGTCTTCCCATCACAAACACTTTCTTCCTGGCATGGTCTACTCAGAGATCAGTAAGGGAGGATAAGGACAGTCTTGGTCTTGTGTTAACTGACACCCTCAACTGATTCTTTTTCACAGTGATTCAGCCCATATTTTTCTGTCTGTGTACAAATTAAATGTCAAATGCTTGGTTAAATGCTCACTAATTCCACTGCATACTCTTCATCAAATCAGAAACCTAGTAAAGAATGAAATAAAGTTCACATGGCGTAACTTGTTCATTCACTTCTTCCCTTTTAAAAGGCAGTTTATAAACTGTCTTTTCTAGAACTCTGCTTAGGAGTGACCTCAACCTGAGTAATATGTGAAATCTACCTTCTTAAGAACGCACGAGTGCATTTTTGGCCTTCTGGCATCTCTTCCTTTTCCCACGGTTCCTTAGAGAGCAATACACCAAATTTGGTGAACTAACTATCAAGTTCTTTCACTACCCAGGGATCTAATTTGTCTTGGAATACAGACTTGAAATCATTTAGGAGAAATAAGTTCGTTCTTATAAAAATCTTCACCCATTTTGGTCATCAACTTGTATCCATCAACATCCTGGGCCCCAAGCAGAAAGCCCAACCCTTCCTTGTACTTGTGGTTCTGCATTTTGTGCTTTATAAAAAGGAAGAGAAAACAAACAACAACAAAACCCCAAAAGCCTTTTCAGTCTCTATAGGCCCAGCTTACCTAGAACTTTTAAGCTTTCTGAAAAAACATTGCTGGTGATCAATCTTTCTACCACTTATTCAATAAGAACAATAAACAGTAACAAATAGTACATGACAGAAATACACACGGATAGTTTACTTCTCTCAATTAACCAAAGCCCCATCACATTTAGTTTATGAAGCTGAGTATCAAAAACATTAAAATGCCCTCGAAAAAGAAGTCTAACAAGTAAACAAGATTACACATACATCCATTTTCAGCTGGGCATTTGAAGACCTAATGTTGCATTCCCTGAACTTCTGTACAAGTGCCTCACCTCCTGGTTACATTAACTGAGGCCAATCTACAAACAACTAATTAAAGCAGACGTTTGCGACTCTCCGTTTAGAAGCAGACATTTAGACCCTCCCTTCAATAAGAAATGATAAAATCTGGAGTTAGTGCACAGGGATATATGTTTAGTCCCCATTGTAATAGTGAGTTACAAATAAAGATAAGATAGTATATTATTAATTCATTCATTTAATAATCATCTACTAAGTGACTATTCTCTGTCAGGTATAGTAGAGTTCCCTACAGTTTTACACACTAACTTCTAATTTCTCTCTTGATCTAAAAATTTTCTCTGCCTCAAAATATTGGGTCGATAAGAAGAAACAGAAACTTCATGAATTTAAACCATTCTCTAGGAAAAAAAAAAAAAAAAGCTTTACGTGAATTAAACTAAACTGACAAAAGGATTTTCCTTTTAGATAATAACATCCCTCCTCCCCACTGGCCAACCCAAATGTTTTACAGATATTTACTTGGTGAAAAAATGCATTTATTTTGCAGCTTTGGCTGGGAACAAAAGTCGTTAGTGATGTGAACAAAACAATGTATGCCAATGTGACGGAACCATGAGCAAAGATCCTCTGTCACAGCCTCCTCTGCCCTGAGCTGGACGCAGCGCTGCAGCTGTACACCCAGCAAGGCTCGACTGCTGATCTGAAGGCTCAGAGTGAGGCGCTCACCCTGAGAAAGGGCAACAGAAGCAGATGAAGCAGTTCCTGTTGCGCAAAGATGAGTAAGGAAGGTACCAGGATCATACCCAAGTATTCACACCCAGGCATTTATACCTCTGTGTCTTATATTTAAATCATTTGTCGAGCAACAAGGCAGGTGAGGAGGAAAAACAAGGACATTTATTGGCAGCTAGGATGGTGAGTGTGTAATTGCATCCAATTGGTCCACAGCCCTCAGAGATGCTGTTATTCCCAATTCTGCACAGAGAAAAAAAGCTGAGGCACCACAGAGCGGCCTGTCCCAGATCACTCAGCCAGTTAAGTAAGGGGATGTGCTACACTATAGTATACTTTCTTAATTATTTTAATAAAGATTATATTTTTACAGAAAGAAAGCATAAATGATTAGATCTATTTTTTTGGATATTCCCACCTACGGGAAGACCACCCATTTTTTTTTTTCAATACCAGATACCACAATCTATGTGAAGGCATAATTGCCAGAGCAGTAGGTAGCAACTGAATGTTGACTTTGAAACCAAAGTCAAATCCAATGCTCAGTCTTGCAAGGGGCGATGATGTAGTTGGATGGTTCTAGGCCCTGAGTTTCCTCTTGCTTTCTCTGTCTTGTGGCCATTTAATTGCTCGTTTCTGTCTACATCAGATAAACAAGCTAAAGAAATCAAACATTTAAGAGTGTATTTAGAGAGTTCATCTAAAGAATTGAATATGAACATAAAAATTATCGAGATTTGATCATACAAGGTAAACTTTACTTCCTAAAATATTATGCATTTGATCTTAACCTTTCCCACTGGACTTCTGAGATGTTAAAAGCTAGAGGTCACTCATACATTGCTACTGGGAGTGTAAAATGGTACAGGCATTCTGGAAAAGTTTGGCAGTTTCTTTTAGAACAATGCGTTTACCAAAGGACCTGGCAGTTGTACTCTTGGGCATTTATCCCAGAGACATGAAAACTTAAGTTCATGCAAAAACCTGTACATGAAGGTCCACAGCTTCTCTTTTTGGAAAAGCCAAAACTTGACAATATCTTAACTGTCTTTTAAAGGGTAAGTAGTTAAGAAACTGTGATACATCCAAACCATGAAATACTGCTCAGCAATAAAATACTGACACACGCAACAACAGGCACGGGTCTCAGGGGAATTTTGCTGAGTAGAAAAAGCCAATCTCAAAAAGGTACATATTGTATGATTCCATTTATGGAACATTTTTGAAGTACAATTATAGAGGTGGAGAACAACAGACTAATGGCTGCCAGCGGTTGGAGGTTAGGGGGTAGGGGTCAGGCATGGGTATAAGGAGGAGGCAGAAGGGAGCCCGCTGGTGATGGGATGATTCTGCATGACTCTGTACATTCAAAGTGGTGGTGGTTACACGAATCTACACACGATAAAATCTCACGAAGCTAAACATGCGTGCGCACGCGAACACACACACACGTGAGTGCATGCACTGCACACCTGGGGAAAGTAGAATCTAGGAATAAGCTCTGGGGAGTGTGGCAAAGCCACTTTCCTGCTTTGACAGTGCCCGTGGTTATGCGAGATGTGACCCCTGGGGGGAGGCTGGGAGAAGGGTGCAGGGACCTCCTTGTCTGTTTCTTTTTTTCCCAACTTTCAGGGATTATAAATATTTCAAAATAAAAAGGTTTTTTTTAAAAAAGCTGGGAAATATGTTTAAAGGTATCACACATACATAGGAATGCACAAAAAACCAAATCATTTTAGAGAATACAGAGAGATGAGTCATCAGTAAAATCCAGCTGAGAAGGTCAAAATAAAAGGCTTGAAAGTTGGAAACCAAATTTGAGAGATCTTTGCATAGGAGACAGAAGGGATCTGGAAGAATCCAATGCCGAGAGGCTGGGATCACCCCGAGGAGGCTATGATCCCTCCCCTGCCGAGAGTCGTGCCATGCAGAACAGCAACAGGGCTTCTCTGGAAAGCTAGGCATCCTGAACAGGTCTGCATCACGACTGCCAATGATCCCGAGATCCGTCAGAGGGCAGCTGGTCTCCACGAGGAGCCCCAGCTACCTGTAGTCAAGTTTCCTGAATTAGTTTACCTGGCAGATGCCTGACTGGTTGGTTCTCCAGCTCCACGGGGGAAGAAGAGAAAAGGAATCCGGGCCCTTCGAGTGGTGGCTGGTTGAAAAGGCACTGGGTATGTTTTCAAACTCAGTGAGGATGGCAGGAGACGCAGCTGGGAAGCTCCACACCCGGAGGAGAGGAGCGGCGAACACCTCGTAACCCGCCACCCACTACAGGGCAAGAGAGGTCTGCCTGCCTAACCGTTAGGCATAAAAATGAAGCCAGGCTGGTATGCTGTGACCAAAAAATCTCCAGGTGGTTGGGAGGCCTTTATTTTTGACTTCTGAATAAAATGAAAGGTTCCTCTTTTCCCAGGCATCACCCCAAACAAAAATTTGTCCCAGTTCAGTGTGTAAGTTTGCAGAAGCAGAACCAAAAGGCTTCTTTACTTAACCCAGCAAGAATCACAGCCCCATTCAAATGGGAATGATCTTTCCTGGGAAACCATGGTTTCTGGGAATCAAGTGAAGAAAAACCAGCTCAAGGCCACTGAATCGATTCCAGAAATAAACTCTGGCTGAGAACTCAATGTCACCACCCGGTTGCCTCAAATAACCCGCACATTTCAAAGGTAATTGTCAATTAACTCGGGACCTAATTTTGAGAATGAAGTTGAAGAGAACGAATGGATGAAAATAATTATGCCTTTGCTATATCTGAAAATGGAACTATGTCCCTCTGCCATTAAGTCTTAGAAGGATGGGCTAGAAATAGACATCATTTGTCCCACAAGCTGACTGAGTATTTGCTAAGTCTGGGAGGCAGGCTACGAAGACAAGTGAGACAGGGTTCCAGCCTTCAAGCAGCTTAACCTCTATCAAGAGAAACCAACAGGTGTCTAAAATACGTGATGCACACAGAAGCAGATGTTCTTCCACTGGTCATTCATTTTTATACCCCCTCCCTGTGTGTTACAGTTGGCTTTGGGAGACACTTTGAAAAGAGTAAGTGAAAGGGTAAATGAACGAATGAACAAACAGTGCAAAGAGCATTGAAAAGGAAAGGAGGACAGGTAACAAAGGCCTAATAACGGGAGAATTATAATCAGAATGGATGTGAATAAAATGCTAGAAACACTGAAGGGAAGAGAGGGATACAGGAGGACAAAATACAGGAGGACAAAAACTCTCCTAAAATAAAATCAGCATTCCTTCTAAATACTACAATACTACTTCAAAGACATTAAAAAAAAAAAAAAAGAGGACAGATTATCAGTCTTCAGGTCTTCTGAGAGGAGATTAAACATCTCATGGCTTCTTTCAGAGAAAAAGAAAAAAGAGGAAAGGGTCCCAGATGCTTCCAAATCTGGGTTTAAGGGTGAAATTGGGCTGACACCTCTATCAACCACCTTCTGTATTCAACCTCAAGGTATAAAATATTTGCCACCCATGTGAAAATCCAGATGACCCTTGAACAAAAGCGGGGGTTAGGGGCGCCGACCCTCCGCACAGTCAAAAATCCATGTAGGATTTATAGTCAGCCCTCCATGTCCGAGGTTCCTCCACACCTGCGATTCTATACCTGCAGATCGTGTAGCACTGTAGAGTTTACTGCTGAAAAACATCCACGTGTATGTGGACCTGTGCAGTTCAAACCCATGTTGTTCAAGAGTCAGCTGGGGGTTCCTCTTTTCTCTCTTCCCAGGAACAAGCATCTGCGTTCTGTCCTCTGGGGTAAGAGAGTAGAGCCCAAGGTCTCCATGCTGAATCCAAGTGCTTGGTCTGCAATGAGACTTAAAACCACCAACCTTCTCCCAGGTGTGATTCTTAAAAACAATTTCTGAGTCAACACTGAGCAAATATCACCTTGACCTGGCACCTTTTCAAAGTTGGTTGTTAATGGGATCACCTTTGTATTACTTGCTCATCAGAGAGCCAGAAATTTACTGCAAAAAAAGAGAGGGCTAGAGGGCTACTCTCCGGATAAAGTGAGACTTAAAACCACTGCCGAACATCTGGGAGTGAGGAAGGTTAACCTCCGCGTCAGGAGAGCCTTCGACAGCTAACGTCTAAAAAGCTTCATGTATTTGCCTGAATGAAAAAGGCCACTTGCTTTTTCTATCTCCCTCCAAGTAATTTGAAATTGTATGATCTGCTTGAGAAAATTAATTCTGATAACTTAAATCTTCTAGCACTTTTTCATTCATCTGATATGCTAAAATACTTAGTGACTTGATGCAAACACACATTTAATTAGCATGATTTCCTCCTCTTGGCCCTCCTCTCACAGTTAATTTTGTTTAGGAACTCCCTGGCGGTCCAGTGGTTAGGACTCCGCACTTCCACTGCAAGGGGCTCGGGTTCGATCCCTGGTTGGGGAACGAAGATCCCGCAGCCTGCACGGTCCAGCCAAAAAATAAAGAAGTAATAATAATAAAATACTTTTTTTAAAAAGGAGTTAATTTGGTTTCAAAACACATAATGAAATTTGTTCTAAATGAAGTTTTCTTTCAATAACAAGTTTCAGAACACAGCAACTGAAGAAGCCATCCCTTCCTGCATAAAACCTACCAAGTATCCTGGTGGGTCCGAGGGCATTTGTGCAGCCCAGAGAAAGGAGACCGAGGAAGATTCTGGGGCTGGTCAGGAAAAAATAAATCTACCGAGAAAATGGCTGAGGCTAAAAATGGAGTCCAAGCACGTCAAGGGGAAGAATCAGACAACATTCCATGCCTGTGTGTGGCCAGCTCGCCTCAAGTTCTGCCCCCTCAGTCACCTGGGCATGTTTGTGTTTGTGTCCTGCTAGGTACCCCGCCTCCAACTGTCACCGCATCCTTCCCTGACCCGGGTCACTTCGGGGTCACATGAGATTAAGAGGAACCAAATCACAGTAAAATACCAGCTTCTCTGCTACTGTGATGGTCTTTCATATAAAAAGGAAAGAATGAATGGACTGACAATTCTCCAATTGTGAAGGTGAACCATTTAACCTTTAAAGCAGCTTTAAGTTCTCCTCAGTCTACAAACTTCGTACATACTAGAAGTTCCTACAGCGTAAGTCGAGAAAACAAAATGTATTTTCACTTTTCAATAAATTTCCAAGCTTAGTGACAAAACAGGCTCCATAGTTTACTAACTGGAATGCTTCTGCTGTAAGATTTTTCCTTAAAAATGCTGCTGCTGTTACAAAAACCAGTGAACCCAAACGTAGTCTCCGGAGAGCAGCTTTCGTAAAAGTCTTTCCTTCTAGTTTCCTTTAATGCCTGCTTTTTGAGAACCATAACAAAGTTGAAAAGGGGATCGAAGCCATAAATAATGCTTCATGAAAAGAGCCTTTCTTTGTCCTAACTGCAAGTTAAATCTTCATGAATCCTGCTAAAGAATATTCCTAAGGCCTGTGACACAGAGAAACGTCAGGAGACAAGCACTGGCTCTCGATCTCTAGGCTCCAGGCTCCAGGCCTGCCGCCGCCGCTGCCCTGCCCCTCTGCTAAGTCTGTGAACGCAGCCCAGCGGCCTGCCCCTCCTCTTGGGCCCGCCCAGGCCCACGGCGCTCCCTGCGGCCCGAATAAGGAACGCCAGCCCCCATACCCACCCACCCACCGCGCCTCCCTCGGGAAGGTCCGGGCTGCCCAGAGCCCCTCGCCTGCTTTCTGTCTGTCACAGCTTAATGAACAAAGGCACAACTTGGT
Source organism: Eubalaena glacialis (assembly GCF_028564815.1). Taxonomy (NCBI): domain Eukaryota; kingdom Metazoa; phylum Chordata; class Mammalia; order Artiodactyla; family Balaenidae; genus Eubalaena; species Eubalaena glacialis. The sequence goes on along the minus strand of NC_083719.1, from coordinate 12,237,819 downwards.
TTTTCACAGGCATCATCTTCTCTCCCTCTCGGCTAGGGTGTAAAAATGCGTAAGAGAAATTGGAGGTGGCATACGAGTACTGATGGGAAAGAGAGGGTAATACACAGCTATACCAAAACAGGTGCTGTAACAGGTGTGTGTAAAGAAAGTTCTAGAGTGCAGGGGGAACAGCTGACTCTGCCTGGGGAAGTGAAGGGAAGCAGTACATAACTGCAGGGACCAGATCATGAGGATGAGGCGATTCAGGCTGGTGCTCCAGATACACACAGAATCTCTGATGGTTCAAAAAGCAAGGGTATGACCTAATCAAATTCATATGCCTTGGTGGCAGGGCTGCAGAGCCAGGGAGACTAGTTAGTGGTTGTGGCTTGATTCGAGCTGAGTGGGGAACTGGTGACACATGCACCCGTAATCAGAAACTGCCATGGACCGATGTCCACTTAACGTGTCTCCTTGGAAAAAAGTCTCTTTGTAAACACCGTGAAGTCTTTTTCAGTGGTGGCATTATTAAACCAGGAAAAGAAGCCACTCCTCTCTGTTTTTTATTCCGACAACTGTCCAGGGTCCACAAAGCACCAGCCCCTTTGCAGAAAGGGCTGCTCAGAGCCCCGGCCATTCGCCAAATATGCCCCCTACACTATCTTCCTGGGCTCATGAAGTTTCAGACTTGGAAGTGAGGATGGCTGTCCTGAAGTCAAACATTCAAGTCAAACAAACGGCCTAGTGGAGGACTGACTGCCCAAGATCCCGGATCCGTCAGTGAAGTTCTTTTCCTTTAAACAATTTCATTGGTTCCTGATCTCGGATGCCTTTAAACAAGGCAAGCCAGGCCTAGCCCCTTCCAAGTGTCTCTCATAGTCTAACTCCGCCCAGATCCTTCTTCCTAGCCTGTTACTACAGCCTTCATGTACTCAATCTCAAATTACCTAAAAGGGCCCCTCGTTTCCAACTTATAAAGAGCTGTGAAGTGGAGAATTTTTTTCACCTTAGAAATAAGATGTAGTAAGTTGACATCTTAATTTGTAGGCCTACTGAAAACTTTAGTTTTTATTACACATCCTTCTATCTGAAAAGCTACGTAATAGTTTCTTCAATTGTAACTTTCTATGATTTTCTTTTTTTTAATTTTTATTTTATATTGGACTATGATTTTCACAAGAATAACATATATGCAAGGTATAATTAATACCACCGTGTTTTCCATTTACCAAACAACACATTACCTCTTATCCTGAGACAAGTTTATCAGAACAGCATACCTATGACAGTAACGTAAATATTATCAGGCCATGCTGGCTTTGCTACGTTTAAATTCAACGTTATGTAAAATGCACTTCTGCGAGTATCTGAGAGCAGCCGCACAGCCTGATAAAATCAGAAGGCAGCCAGGACTTCAGCCACAGGACAGGCTAACAGGCAGAAAGGAAGTCCCACAGCTCTGAGCCCAAAAGGCAGGTCGTCTATTTCTGCTACAATGGCTGCGCCCTGCCTCTCGCCGAGGACCCCCTTCAGCTCCTGTCTTCCCTGCTCCCCTGCTGGCCCACAGCTCCCAGCCACGCCCTCCCTCACAGGTCTGCTCCTGGCAGATGGCACCCCCTGCAATGGCACGCGTGTGCCCGGGTGGCGAGGACGGCCAGCAAGGAGGCCAGCCCTGTCCCCACCGGCGAAAATGGCCACCTCTGGTCCACTTTCTCACATCACGCCCATCCTCATTCCTCCCCCGGAGTCCGAAGGCCCTTCCAGACGGAGCTCCGTCTCTGCCTCCGGATGCCTCACCTCTTTCACGTGGGTGTGAAAGGACACCGACATGTCCAGCAGGATCTTCCGCTGCTCAACTCGCCGAACAAAATCTTGTATCCGGTCCTCGAGCTGATGGGCGGCCTGATAGATCTCTTCCGGGTCACATTCCCCAGTCTGAGCCAGCTGTTCTGCTGCTTCTAGTAATTTATCCGCATTGGTGTATGTGTTCTGTGCAAGAGAACGTTCAGAGACACAGAAGGTGAATAAAAGACAAACTGGCCAGGCTGGGAGCCATAATACACTGGAACAGAGTCAGCGTGTGATGTTCCTTTCTGTAAATCAAACAGAAAAAAGAGGAGGGCAAGATGATTTCAGGAGCTCAGAACATCTCCACGAGCAGCCTTTTCCATTCTCGTTTGAGGTTGTTAAACTCTGAACCTCATGGCAAAGCCCTTCCATCTGAGGCAGGGATGGGGTATCTGTAGGCAGCTGCTGGCCGTCTCGTGACTCATAAAGGGCTTTGGGCCTTTTGCTGCCGCGCAGCCAGAAGACAGCGCGTAGCCACAAATGCCTACTTCACTTTTTCTCCTGGTTTTATGACAGAGTGCAGAGTTCCAGTTTTGTGTCTTTCAGTATGATATACCGCTTTAGGATAATTCCCCAAGATCAACTGAAAAAGTTACGCTGCAAACAAACATAAGCTGCTGCCTCTTTTCACATGTTTCTACTTATCAGTAATTCCGTGCTTATCTTTCTCTACTTTGGGGGATACGTTTTTTAAAGAAAAAGGAAATAATAACTATAATGGCTATAAAGTAGCCAGAGTTTTAAAGAGCCGAGAGTTGAGTGTCAATGGGTGTCTAAAATACTCTGAAAATTACTCTGTTTTAATTCTTGATAAATGAGGCTGCAAATGGCTTCCTCAAATCAACAGGTCTGTTAGAGACCCGACAGTGTTCGAGGGACCTGCTAGCGAGAGGGCTGCCGAGGGGGGTGGGGAGCAGTCCAGCCAGGTGGGGGACCTCAGTGCAGGAAAGAACAGAATTCAGGGCCCCGAGACGCCCAGAAGAGGCATGCAGCTCCCCGTGAGACACTGGCTGAGCCCTTCGTCCTTCTCCTTCCCCAGCATTTCAGTCCCACAGCCGAGCAGGGTCGGCACCTCATGGGTGAGACGGGGGGTGGCCCCAGGTGTGCGGAGGGCGCCCCTGTGGGGAGTCCGAGCCTGATGGGGCACGGGGTGCCCCTGCAGTGGGAAGCCTCCCAGGTGGAGACTGGTGACCTCCAGGGGTATTAACCTACTAAGCCAATGCATCAAGGATGATGAGAGGCGGGTTCCTCATTTTGGAGAAGGGAGTTACAAATATGAAGAAGGAGAACACTTGAGTCAACCCTGCAGCACTGGATTGGAATTGGAGGATCCATATAAGTTCACGGTTTTCAAGAGAAACGTGTGTAAATGTGCACGTACCCTCATGTCCCTCCCCCGCCCCCCATCCACCGAGAGGGCCTGGGAACAGCGATGGCCCAACAGCACTAAGCATGGTAGTTCCCAGATCTCCACTGGTAAGCACCATTCTGCTCTGGAGGGAACCAGGGCTCCGTGGAGAAATGGTGGATTCCAGGGTTGGGGTGAGACAAAGTACAAGATGAGCCTGAGACATCTTACCGTGCCCCAAAGCAAGGAGAAGCCCAAGAACAATGAGGACAGGAGAGAGAAGCCAGCATGAGGAGGCGGAGGCTGGCCAAACGAGGGACAATCTGAGCCTCAGAGGAAACAGTGACAGTGATGGAGGATAATCCATCCACTCAGTAGGAAACCAGGGGTCCCGACTGACACAAAAAGTAAAACTGGATGATGGACAGCATAGTTATAGAATTTCAAAGAACCTCCCCACAAAGTACTTGCTAATTACAAAGGGGGAACGACTCACTTTACAACGGAGACATCTGGCAGACACCACCTTAACCCAGGGATCAAAGTGGACACCATAGGTAACAGGACAGATTAAACTGTTCAACCCTTGAAGGGACGGAGTTAGGAGGACACGGCAGCACTCTCGGATACACCTGCCGAAGACGTATAACCAGAGTACCACCATGAGGCAGCATCAAACAAACCCAAAGTGAGGGGCATTCTCCAAAACAACGGGCCTCAGATTTTCCAAACTGTCATGTCACAGAAGTTAAGGAAGGACCAAGGAGCGACTCTAGGCTGAAGGACACTAAGAGATGTGACGACCAAATGTCACAGGTGGTTCTACACTGGATCCGTTAGCTATGAAGGACATCGTGGTCTGAGGGTTAGAAGGTAGTCATGTGTCAGTGTTAATTTCCTGATTTTGATGGCGGTATTATGGCTGTAGAGCAGAATGTCCTCTTTGGTAGGAAACACACACTCAAGTCAACGGTTTAGCGTGGGGGGTAGGTTCTTCGTGCTGTATTTCCAACTTTTCTGCAAGTTCAAAAAGATTTTACAACAGAGTAACACTCAGTGTGATAAGTATGAGGTGATCTCAAAAATGATGCTGACGCACACTTACAGAGCACGCGAGGCCCAAGCGTCAGGGTGGGGTGGGGTGGAGCGGTCCATCCTGGGCAGGCTCTAAGGGGGTACAGTGTCGACAGGGGATTTAAACGTGACAATAAAGACCAGCTGGAGGGCGGTCTGCTCTTCGTCACCAGCATAGGCTGACGGCTCCCGGATCCAAATGTGCCCCTGGCACGAGCACTTACTGGGCGTGGGTCTAAGGGCCTCCCCCGCACTGAGCTGTCTAATCCTAACCACAGCCCCTTTTACAGGTCAGCAGACTGAGGCCAGGAGGGCAATCTCAAGACTCAGAGGCCAAGGCTGGCAGGTGGTGAAGCGGGACGCATCCAGGTCTGATTCAGGGGCCCTGGCTTTCAACAACCCAGTGTATTGTTCAGCTCACCCCTCGCAACGGTGGTTCATGCAGCCCTGCTTCACACACTGCAGGGCTGACAGTCACCCCCGTCTGCCTGTCCCTCTGGAAAACCATCTTCAGGGGACTTTTCTTTCCTGGTACTATCCAAGTCTCACGGGAATGTTCTGCACTATTAACAAAGGATCCTTCAGAACTAGAAATGATGGGAGAGATGTCAAAGAACCCCGTAAGACTGACCGACATGGCCAGACTGGGAAAATGCCTATGTGCACACTTTACATAGTCTTTGAAATCAATTATGTGGCATCATTTGAAAAGCACAGTCATTCCCAATCTGACTGCAGAGCTTCAAAGCACAGTTAAAGGGTTTTGTATATATTCACCGTGACCCACTGGGAAGCTAAGCTGTCCTGATTCCTGCGCAGAGCAGACAGTGAACCTGCCCACTTCAAAAGAGCTCTGGAACAACAAAAGCACTTTTCAGAAAAGTCCACTCTCTGTCCTGTGCCACTCTGGGCCTCCACATCCCCTGCGGGGCAGTCTGGCAACCTGCCAGCGGTGACTTTGTGACAAGAAGCCCCTCACGCAGATTATCAAACCACCTGGGAGATTTCGAGGGACAGGACAGAGACTGTCACGTCAGTACCTGGGTGTCGCCGACGTGGTGACCCGCAGCCTCAGGCTGGAGAGGATCACCCCTCCTCGTGGCCGGACGGGCGAGGGAGGAGTTAAACTATGAATGAGAATCGCAGCGATGCGGTAATGATGAGGAAGCCATCGACAACGACACAAAAAAGAGTGATGGAAAGTGTCGGGGCCAAGAGGAGCCTCAGGAGGGCTCACAACCACATGCAGCGCGGATCCTGGACGGGGCCCCGAACGGGGAGAAACGAAGGGAACCTGAACAAAGTACGGACCTCAGTTCATCAGTATTAGTTACTAATCCTAACAGTATCAGTTCAATATTACATTCGTATAATATTATATATTATCAGTATGATGTTAGATCAATATTAGCTTATTAATGATAACAAATGTACCGCACTAATGAACGGTGTGAGTTTTGATAACAGGGGAAACTGGGTGCGGGGTATGAGAATTCTCTGTATCATCTTCACCATTTTTCTGTAAATCTAAAGTTGTCTAAAAAAGTTTAATAAAAAGATATATGCGTATATATGTACACACACACACAGAGCAGATTTCTGAAAACCAGCCTCCACCTAGGGAACAGGTCCTGAGCACTGTCCACAGATTCTGTCACCTAGTCCAGCGGTCCCCTACCTTTGTGGCACCAGGGACCGGTTTCGTGGAAGACGGTTTTTCCATGGATGGGGCGGGGGGATGGAGGGAGGATGGTCAGGCGGTCCTGCGAGCGATGGGGCGGCAGAGGAAGCTTCGCTCGCCTGCCCGCCGCTCACCTCCCGTTCCTAACAGGCCGCAGACCGGTACCGCTTGCGGACCCCTGACCTAGTCCTTCCCTCCTGGGAGGCTGGCCCCCGGCCCCTCAGCGCAGCCCCTGGGCACAGAGAAAGCTCTCCTCGCGATGGGCAGCTACCAGCCTCAAGGCTCCTGGGGGACGGTGGCTTTAGGGGGATCCACGCTTCCCTGCGGGGCCTCCCAGGACCGTGCTCGGCAGCTCTGAGCAGAGGCACGACGGGGCCTCGGTGCTGGACGGAGCAGACGGCGTAGCACGCTGCACGCTGCACGCACACACCTGCTAAGAGCCGAGTCCTGTTTTCGCATCTGTTGTCGCTACAGCCGTGAAGCCGCTTCCCTCTCCAGTTTAGTAAGTGGATCTGCAGGTGACAGAGCCTCCCAACACATGCCAATTCTGAAAGCTTTCCGCCTCTTCGCCAGCAGGTAAAGACAGTTACAACAATCAACGTCCCAAAGGAAGAAGTGCATTTCTGAATGATCTGGGACACGAAACAGCACTCATTTCGTCTCACCTCTCATTTTACGCTTGAAGACCCTGAGCCAGCAGGAGGGACTCCGTGACGCTGCCTCGGCAGAGCAGTAGGTGCTGGCGGAGCTAGGGGCAGCCCGCGGCCTCTCTGAAACCCAAGGCCAAGGCCTCCCTGTGCACAGAACCTACCCTGGATCCTTTGGCCATGGAAGAAATAGATCTCCGTGTGTTCATAAACATACGGATGAGAAACGCTAGCTTTGGAGCACTTGCTCTGTGCCCCGAAGCAGCCCTGTGACAAGGACACGATTTCACTTCTACTTTATAAGCCAGAACACCGAGACAAAGAGGTGCAAAAACTCAGCCAGCAGTCAGGAGAGCTGGGACTGTCCCAGAAACAAAGGCCTCGGCCAGGGGTCCTCTCAGAAGGGAAGGCTGAGTCGCTCAGTCGTAGACGTACAGCAGGGAGGAGGTGTCAGGTAAAGCAGGCTGTTTCTGAGTCTGAAGAGACTGGACTCCCCTCTTCCACCCACTGCCCTGTCCCCAGGGCATCTCCCCCGGGGCCCAGTTCCTGGTCCATGGGGTGGGGTACCAATCCCTGCAGCGAGGACTGAAAGAGATACTGTAGGGCCAGGCCGGGGTGGGCCCAAAGAGTTTCCTTTTTTCTTGAGAAGTAAATTAAAATTGCACAATGTCCTAGGTCTCAAGAAACACAAGAGCCTTTTCAAAGGAGGATCAGACCTTCTCCTCCCTACAATCCACAGCAGCTACAGCCTGGGTCTTACCCAAGATGGCCAGAGGCTATATTTAGAAACTGGTAAAAAAAAAAAAAAAAAAAAAAAAGATGGGTTTTCTTGATCTTAGGAAAGACAGGAAAGGAGGAAAACACAAGCATGTCACGCCTGAATTTCAGGTGTGCCGAAAGTGCCCACGTGCTGTGCTCAGAGCACCCTCCCTGCAAAAGATGAATGAGTTCAGGAGAGACCCCAGGGGTTAGAGAATTGGCCTGATTCGCTTCTAAAAATCCAGAATGAATGTTTAAGGTCTCCTGCTTTCCTGAATGCCACACTTCTTTATCCTGGAAGACAAGTTAATTATATCGCACACAAAAAAAGCTACTGACAGAAATGGCTTCCTGGAGAACAACTTCGAGATGTTTACGTCTCTGGAAGGTGATTTGAATCCCAGGGGACAAGCAGACATGAGAGAAGGCACCTACGGGAAGATGCTATGCCAGAGATGTACTGACTCCTATTAGAGAAATCTTCTGTGCTCTTGAAACCAGCTTCTTCCTTGAACCAGAATGTTCTCAGCTTTCCTTGCTGCTGTACTCATAGCTTTTTAAATCTAAAAAGGGACATTAAACTTGGACGATTATTTAGAAGGTAAAAGAGCAGGTGACTGTCAAAGAGCACCTTCCTTTCCCAGAGTCATTTGCAAAAAGCTTCACGTGGAAAGCATTGTTAATTTCTTTTTTAAAGCTCCTGCGTGAACGTGCAACGTGGCTGCATCTGCCATGCTCTAGAAATTCATTAGCACGGAGTCATTGGATAGGATCTATCTACTCAACAATCACTGTACAACATAAAGAAGGAATGGATCTTCAGATTAGTCACAAGGAGGTTCTCGGGTCTGCCGAACTGTGTGCCAAAATGGTCCAACACTTCCTGATGTGGCTCTAGCAGTGTCTGAAACAGCCCGAGACCAGGGGCCTCGCAGCAAAGTCGAGGGCCTGCAGAAGTCACACCGGCTGCACAACTCACTGCCACCAAGTACACAAGAGGCTCTTTTCGGGTTCCCCCTTCTCAGAACACTAGAACTGTTCTACAGAATAATCTATATTTAGTAGGTCTTAATGAATTCAACCATAAGATTTTTGACACTTCCTTTCTCAATCTGTCATGTTACTTTACCATGTCATGTTTTGAAGAAGTTGACTTTAAGAAAAATTCATTGAATAAACTGCTAATTCAATATCTTGAAACTAAAGATTGTCTAGAGACAATTTAGAATTCATTTTACAAAGGACCCTTCAAAACACAACCCCAAGACACACACTAACTCACCTTAAACTTAACTATGAAAAAGAAATTTCTTTTCCCTAAACCCAAAATGTGTTTTACCTTTGTATGTTTCAGAAAATGAGAAAAGGCTCTTTATTAAGCACTAAAGATGCCTCTGTTCCTATTTTTAAGGTGCCTCCAAAGGCCATTGTGTCCAAAAAATACATACATCTAAAGCATGACCGTAGATCTCCCTCTGCCATAGGACTTGTATTATACTTTGTTTTGACAGAAAGCAATCGAAGACAGGAGGGTGGAGAAGGAAAGGTGGGGAAAGCATTCCCTCCAGTGGCCTCGCCCCCTGCACGAGAGCAAGACTGATGTCATCTTCTTCTCTGGGAAGAGGCAGACAGCTTTCCATGAATGAAGCTACAAACACAGAGCGTAATTTGGCTCGATACCCAGGCCACTGTTGTCTAGCCCAAATCTGCTGCACGTGGTCTTAATAAAGTCTGGCTCCTTGTGGAGCCACTTCACAGGCCAGACCTATCCTGGCTTAAAATGCAACCCTCCTCCCTCTTAGGCCCCTCAAAGAATCTTTATTAAACAAGCTGGGGGGGCTAGAGAGAGAAGCCCACTCTATTTCTTCAGGTCTACAGCCCCCTCCCAGCTTACTACGTTTAATCTGTTCTTATCGTACAGGGGTCCAGGGTGGCCCCCCGGTGTACTCTGAGGCAGGGCACGTTCCTTTCAGAACCAGCCTGAAGCGGGTCTGTGATGCGCAGTATCTGCAGGTACACGGGCAGCGAGCACCGGATTCCAAAGCCCCATCAGGGACCACTCGGGACCTGTCACACGACACACTGAGGTGGACGCGTGTCTGTGGACAGAAGGAATCAGAGATTTTCGCCCTAAGGCAAGTGGAGGGGATTTATCATACATGAGTGGCTGGTCCCCGTTCACAGCCAACCACGACAGACCGCTGAATGCCCACTCTGGGCAACGGCACGTCCCTGTGTGCCTCCTGGCTACAGTTTTATCAGCCAGAGATGCAGACACTGGACGGCCGGCGCCAGGGGCGACGCAGAGGTAAAGTGCACGGCACTCCCTCCGAACCAACGGTATCTAAAACATGCACCAGCATCAAGCGACATTCTCCAAGAGACGGGAGGGCCTATAAACATTTCATGCCAGAAGGAAAAAAACTAAGAGAAGGAGAAGCTGGAGATGCTGGGCCAAGAGGCCAGAAGTGAGGGGCCAGGTCCCGGCAGGGGGTGGAAATGAGCACAGGGCCAGGTCCAGGGCAGAGCGCTCAGAGCCTGCCCCCCTGGCGGGTTTGCAAAGGAGGGAGGCCCGCAGAGAGGGGAGGCTGGGTGTCTGTGCGTGGCTCCCCAGGCCCTGGCAGAATGAACCCCTGGCACACGACTGGTGATTATATGAAGACCAGAGGGAGGGAAACTGGGTGCAGATGTTTGCAAAGTGAGCAAAAGGTGTTTACATTTAAGGTTTTTGTTTTTTCATGCACAGTTCAGACTCGGGCTTAAGGACTTTCAATTTAAGGAAAAGAGGGCCAGGTACCACTTAGAGTCCCAGGGTCAATGTGGCAAAGATGATAAGAAAGCAGTGAGGCTCGGCCGGGGAACAGCGGGAGCTGACGGGCCCCTGCCTTTCTCTGAACCAGGGGCAAAGGCAGTCCTCCCTCCGCTCTGGGGCTCGCCCTAGAAACCTCAAGACGCAAACGTGTCCTACAAAGAAAGTGTCTCCCTCTTGCTGCCCCGAGCCCCTGTGTTGACGGCTTTGATTGTCATCCTAGATCTGAAGAAGTAAGATTACCATGAAAAGATAGGGCGAGGGTCGCCACAGAAGGCACCACAGGAATTAGAGGGAGGGGTCAACAGGTGCTGGACGCACACGAGGACAGTCGGCAGACCAGCGCCTTCACAATGGAACACGCTCGGGAAGGTGCGAGGCAGGGGCCGGGGCGGTCAAGCCCACGGTCACGGGTGAACTTGCTACTTGGGGCAGGAGCCTCCTCTGGGTTTGGTTGTTTGCAGTCCCGCCTCTTAGATTCTTTGGTGCCTGAAGTCTTTGCTCAGAGGATCCAAATCTCACATCCATCCTCAAACCACATGGCTACAGCAGTAGCTTATCTTATGGAAAAATCAAGGGGAGATGGAACACATTTCCCACATTTCTTCTGCTACGAGAGGAAGGCAAAATATTTTCCAGCAACCTTAAGTAGGGACATCACACATAACGCAGAAAAGAAAAATCCAGAGACCCATCCCGGTGCGGCAAGGCCGCTGAACACAGAGCCTCTTCCATCCCGCTTCTAAGATCAAGAATGCAGAAGGCTGGGTTGTCACTTTAACTTTACAAACAGAGACTTTTACAGTGTAAAGGAGGTAACTTTTTAAAGGCATTTTCCCTGAACAGGACTGAAGTGCAGTTTGCTTTCTTATCCCATGACTCTATCTCACATCAGTTTCCAGGGTACAACTGAACCCTCTGTCATGTGAAACCCATGGACGCACCCACTCCTGCTTATTTTGGTGTTATAGATTTTGAGACTAAATCATTAGATGTATATTGATACTCTTCCTTTTATAATTGAAGGCTCTCTTTATTTCTAATAATGTTTTTATGCTTTCAAGTCTATTTGCTTAATACCAATATTCCTATACCAGTTTTCATTTGCTTATTATTTGCCTGGTGGACCTTCTTCTAACACTTTACATACTTTCAAAATTCCTGGGTATTTATGTTTTAGGTTTGCCCTTTGAAAACAATACACAGTATGATTTTTTAAAAACTATTCAATCAGAGAATCTTTCTTTTAACTAGTATAATCTATTTTGCATTTACTGTAATTACTGCTATTTGGGGACAAATTGCTACATCTTATTTTGTGATTTCCGACATGATTTTTGTTATTCTCCTTTCGTTTGCTTCCACTAGACCCATTTTCCTGAGTTTTTACTTATCTGGTTTTCTGTATTTCTTTTCTCTTTATACTTATGGGAAGCGGTGCTTTCTATCCCTGCATTTAGTAGTCATTCAAAAACGCTCACACACACCCCTGTCTTTACAAATCTAAGATAAGCAACACCTCCTGCCATCCCCTCAGGACACCTCTCCACCTTCTGTGTTCAAGTGCTCCGGGGCTTTGCTCCGTCCTGTTTTTAACTACCCCCCAATTCTACTCTGTCTTGTGTCTAAATGGTCAATCCTTTGATTTACAAACATATTTACCAATTTCTGTGCTCATTATTCACCTCAAGCCTTTCTTCTCATATTTCCTTTTTATTCATTAAATTAACTCATTCAACAAATACTGCTGGATGCTTAGCTGCACCACGCCAGCCTTGTTCTAGGCGCTAGTGACAGAGAAGTGAACAACACAAAATCCCTGCACTCGTGGAGTTTAAATTACAGTGGGTGCTTCCATTATTCTGACTAAACTACACACTTCAGTTCTCCTGTAAGTAAGTGAATGGTAAACTCTCTTGGTCTTGGTCTACATTTTATTCTCACTGTTGAGTGATAGCTCCACTGGGTGTGGAATTCCGGGTTCAGAGTTCCTTTCCCTCAGGACTCCATCCCACTGTCTTCCAGAATCTGCAGTTACTGGTGAGAAGTCAGCTAAGAGTCATTCTCACGGTTGTGATTTTGTTATTTCTCTCTTCTTGTTGTTGAGACTCTGCCTTTGGTGTTCCTCCGTTTTACCATAAGGTGTCTCAGTTTGGATTCATCCTACAATTTCTTTTTAAAACAACTTTTACCCTAGCTCCTATAGCTTCCACATATATATCATGGCATGGTAATCTCTCCCTCCTTCACTCCTCTTTCTTTCAAAACACAAAACAAAATGAAAGGCACATTTACCAATGTGGGAAAGACCTGGGCGAGATGCCATACATGACACTGTCACACACACCTTACTTCCTCTCCAGCAGCCCTCACTGTGCCTACTTTACAGGTAAAAAAGTTAACCTCAGAAAGGTTGAGACTTTTCCAAAGCCACACAGCTGGTGAGCATTACAGCCAACATTCCAACTCCACAAATCTCATGCTCTTAACATACCACACCCCTGCCTCCTGTTTCTGAAGCACATGACTTTAAAAGAAATAGAAAAGGGAAAAGAAATGCTGGCCCATCATTACAGAAATTCAAGGACTGTTATTCTCTGATTATGAACTGGAATTTTACAAACTAGTCAACAGACACTTGTACAAAAAATATGGCAAAAACATCCAAGACATTTTTCTGTTTCAAGAACTTCATATTTACAAAAGGGTCAACTGTCTAAATCATCTTTCTGCCCAGGCAATGACAGCTTCATCTGAAATCTGAGCATTATCTCTGAATCACCTTCAAACATACCTCATTAAAGCTAACTCAACAGAGATGGGGTTAAAACTGTCATTCAAAACCAACCACTTAGGTATTTATGGAAGAAAATAGTAAAAACCATTGTTTTACCTGTGCTACTTCTTCAAAATCTTCATGACGTTTCTGCAAAGCTCTGGCCCGATGGAGAGATTTCCCCACACCTGTATGTTTGCTCAGAAATGCTTCTCCATGGTTCTCAATCCAGTCCAACACCTACAATGAAATACAGATATATATGCCATAAAAACCATGCCTGCCTCGATCAGTTTTAGGGCTCTCCATTAACGATACAGTCTCTTATCTAAATTCTATAAGAAACAAGAAACAAAGGAGAAAAAAAAATTGGGAGCAACTGGACAGTAATCTAACACGTTGAGAATTACATCTTCTGTCAGCTTTCCCACCACGATTTTAATCAGCTCTTACTTTAATAGTACAAGTCTGTCCATATATAAATATTACATGCAATAATGATTAAATTAAATCTCACCTCAGTTTATGCATGACTGAGCCAACAAAACTGCCTGGGTTTTGTGTGAGACAGTGGTCATCAAGTCACAGAGGAGCAATTTAACTTAACATTTTTATAAGGCTCAAAGCTTCACAACTCAGACAATTCAAGTTTAACTACAGAGTTCATGTTTTTCTGTCTCTTCTAAAAGACTTGAAACGTGTAAGTAAAACCCAAGAAAACAAAACAGTTAAATGCCTCGGTCCTGGTCTTCGAGGATAATTTATTCTATAAACTAAGCTGCTGTGAAAGCTAAACATTCCATGAGTTTAAATACATAAAAGTTCTTGCTAGTTGAAATCCACCACACTAAAGAAAAAGGGTGAAAGTAAAGCCGGGCAACCCAACGTTTTTAAGTCACAGCTGGGGCTGAGTAGTTCACTGGCTACTGTACTTGAGAAGTTGCAAAGTGCCGACATCATCAAACAACATATTTAAGACTACACATTTGTCTCTTTCTGATGGAGAGGGGATAACCAGCAAAAAACTAAGTCAGTGACGTCTTTAGCCAGAAACTTTCGCTAAAAGATATTTAAATATCTGAAGACATCTGTTCATGTGTTGCAAAGTACTGAAGGCCACCTCGGATTCTGCAATTAGTAACCATGGTAACTAAGGATGCAGATCAAAATGATCTTGGACTAAAGATCTGCCTGGAGCCGCACAGCTAGGACAGTGGTCTAGAGGGCAACCTGGAAGGGGACCAGTCACAGCCCTCCACTAACTGCAAAATTAAGGGGGCCTTAGGGTGGGGAATGCAATGCACAGCTTGGGGAAGACAGTGGATAATACTGCAATAACTGTGTGCGGACAGGTGGGCACTAAATTTATCCGGTGATTGTTTCACAATGTACGCAAATGCCAAGTCACTACAGAGTACACCTGACACTAACCTAACACTGCATGTCAACTATATTTCAGTTAAAGTAAATAACTAAAAGGGGCGTTAATTTGAGGTTCATGGCTACAAAAGTGATCCCTTGCCCTTTGTTACCTCCGCCACTGAGAGATCAGTTGTGCTGACAGACATCTAGATAAAAAGAGGCAGCAGCTAAAGGCCTGTCCAGGGACAACCGGACTTGTCCTCTTCCGCTCCACACCAGTGACCTTCTGGTCTGACTGAGGGTCCTTTCTGCATAGGGCTTAGCGAAGTTAGTAGTGCATGTAAATAAAATGGCTCACGAACCCGAATAAATCCCTCGTGGTCCTCTGTAAAGAGCCTTGTAGAATGAGCAGGGGTGTGTGTGTGTGCGTGTGTGTGTGTGTGTGCGTGCGCGTGTGTGCGTGCGCGCGTGCGTGTGTGTGTGCGTGTGTGTGTGTGTGTGCGTGCGTGTGTGTGTGCGCGCGTGTGTGTGTGTGCGTGTGTGTATGTGTGTGTGTATGTGTGTATGTGTGTGCGTGTGTGTGTGCGTGTGTGTGTGTGCGTGTGTGTGTGTGTGTGAGTGTGTGTGTGTGCGCGTGCACACACGCGCACGTGGGAGGACAGGGTGGGGTACGGAGGGCAAGCCTCGCAGCGGGTGCTCAGGCTAAAGGTACACGCTTACCTTATTACCATAGTTCATTTCTGAAGCCCTCTGTCAACACCACGCCCTGCCAGTCACCCGGGGTCACACTATCAAAGTGATTCCTACTGGATCCATTTGTATTCTGTCTGTCCACCTCCCAGTCCTTCTGAAAGCTCCCTCTTTACCCTTCGTTTCTAGCTCCCTGCCCCACAGACACGGGGTAGCCTTTCTGAGCCGCAGCTTCCCGCCTGCTCAGTGGGGATAATAATGGGGGCCTGTGAGTTGTCAAGCACCTTAATATCCTGGCGTGGCAGGTATACAGCACACAAGCCATCCCCACCCACAAACTGTCACCAGAGACAGCTTCCATCTAATGTCAAGCTCTTTGGTAGCACAGGCTATGAATATTCCATGGCTTTTTAACCAGTGCACTTAGTACATTATTTTTCTTTCTTGAGATTAAAAAGAGAGAGAGAGAGACCTTCAGTATCACCATTAGTAGGTAATACCACATTCACCACCTGATATCAAGCTGCTGTTTATATGACAGTCTCTTAGTACATATTACAGAACACAGGTCCTGTCTCACTCCTAAAGAAATGCCCAATGACAATTTCAAGATGTCTCAACTTCAAAGAATGGACACAGTTAATGGAATGTGCCTTTGGGTATGAGGCCAGCACCAGGCAGAAGACCAGGATCAACTATATTAAGCTTGAAAAGAGTTGAGAGATTATGTAAGTAACACCTATGCCACTGTCCACTTGCCTAGCAGATCTGCATGAAAGACTAGGAGACTCTTTTTTTAAACTACAGCTATAGTATCTGCTGTATATTCCTCAACATAGTGTAAAAAGAAAAATCGAGGTTTGGTAAACAGCAAACCTGATGAGTACTGATGACTCAATAGAAACTTGAAGTAAGGGCACAATTTCAAAAAGTAAAAGACAAACACTATTTGGTAGAAAGAGGTGAAGGGAGCAAAATACAGTCTTTTTTAAAAAATAAGAATTTGTTTTTTCAAGCCCAAGAAACGTTGCTTCAGAAAGCATAAGTTGGAAATAAAAGCTATTATGAACCAACCACTCAGGGTTACAAATGGGTTATAACTTTTCTTTTATTAGTGGTTCCTTTTCACAGAATTGTAAATACCAAGTGAAATTATATTTCCAACAAACATGAAAGTAATTCAAAAAAGACTGTATAAATTCCAAGCACTTTTTAAAAACAGTCACAGACAATTATGAAATCTAGCTCATATTCAAAACCAAACTTCCCCATGAGGCTTTTGCTTCTCATTAAGTCTGAGAATGTGTCCCAGATTGCCAAGGAATCCTGAATGAATGTACCTGCCCAAGGAGCATTTGAAAGACAAGCTTGTGGAACCTTTCCATTTAAAACATAAAAATATTTGCAAGTCAGGGGCTCCATCAAGCTAGTCCAGCCGGTCCCCTCCCTGACTCAGCCCCCCCTCCCTGACTCAGCCATGGTGGCAGCTGCCCTCTCCCTGCCTTGTGACCTTCACCTGAGGAACAACTTGCTCTCTGCAGCCGGCTCAAGGAAAAAGGGCAGAAGCCGGTCCTTCCCACGGGCACCTGGTTCACAGGCAGAAGAACAAGGCTGGGAGGCCGACAGCGCCCCCTCCTTGTTCGGGGAATGTGGGGCAAGCTCGTTCCTCTGTGCATCAGTGTCCTGTAACAGGCACCATGATAGCCCCAAGGTCAAGGTCGCTCCAAAGTGAGCCACCAAGACTTAAAACACAGATAACTCTTCTCAGCATCTAAGTCAAGATGTCAACTGTGCAGAAAATCTCACAGATTGTTTAGCTCCCTGTTTGTAATGTAATTATGAGACTGAACGTGACGATGGCAGTATGATGATGCCCATCTCTTAACGAATAATTGCACTGCCGTCTGAGCACCTGCTACTGAAGCCGGCCCTGACGTACACTACACCACCAGTCCTCACAGAGAGCTGGATGCGGGCACATCGTGACTGTTTCACACGTGAAGACACAGGACCAACGGCTACCAAGTGGAAGAGCCAGTCTGTGGACCTGGACCCAGGAAGCAGGGTCCATTCTCTTAACCTCTAGTCTCCACTGCCTCATCGAGTCGGCACAGCTGGCACACAGGTGGCAAACTGAGGAAGGAAAGAGCTGCTTTGCTTCAGAACAGTTCAGGCTACTGGGTAAATGACCTCTGATGAAGTGACACTATTATAATAGACAGCAAAATGGGGGGAGGTGAACCGGCAACCACCACCACGCCTCGGGAACTGGCCACTGTTGCCTTTTCTACCCTCACTCATGTGGCCGGGTCTGGCCGTCCTGTACAATCTATCTATCTCTAAAGTAATTTTCTGCCATAAGCCCCTACTACCTAATATTCACTATGCTTTGTGGATTAATATTTCTAAGTAATTACTATTTAAGAACTTACAACTAAATGCTAAACCCCTGTCAGAGAGGAGACATTCTCAAGGGCCTATGTGTCAACAACAACAATATAAAGACCAATGTAATGACATTTTCCCTTGAAAATGCAGAGGTGTTTATTTCAAATACTTACTAGAACAGCCTTCTATCATCACCGTGCACCACGTCATTGCCTCTGGCATCATTTATTGAGAGATTATTCTGTGCTGTGCTTGAGAGGGCAATACAGGTCCATAACCCCTTATCCACAAAAAGCTAAAAACAGCTCTGAAATTCCAAGTATTTTTTCAAAACTTGGTCACAAAAAGTCATTGGCGATAAGACCTGACCTGAGGCTACTAATAGTCTTTACTGATCCTTTGGTGTGAGTCTTTGAACGTTTGGCTGCAGAAATCTCCATGTGCTTGATTATGGGGGGCTGCCCAGACCTCACAGAGTGTGTATCACAGTGTACACACTCTGTTCTCTTTCTCAACTCTGAGAGATTCTTAATTCCAAAACATATTTGTCC
Source organism: Eubalaena glacialis (assembly GCF_028564815.1). Taxonomy (NCBI): domain Eukaryota; kingdom Metazoa; phylum Chordata; class Mammalia; order Artiodactyla; family Balaenidae; genus Eubalaena; species Eubalaena glacialis. The sequence continues at coordinate 12,219,907 of NC_083719.1, read as the reverse complement.
CAAGGGCTACAAATAAGACAGTAGACTTTTTTTTTTTTTTTAAACTTTTGGGTTATTTATTTATCCATTTATTCATGGCTGTGTTGGGTCTTCGTTTCTGTGCGAGGGCTTTCTCTAGTTGCAGCAAGTGGGGGCCACTCTTCATCGCGGTGCGCGGGCCTCTCACTGTCATGGCCTCTCTTGTTGCGGAGCACAGGCTCCAGACGCGCAGGCTCAGTAGTTGTGGCCCACGGGCCCAGTTGCTCCGCGGCATGTGGGATCTCCCCAGACCAGGGCTCGAACCCGTGTCCCCTGCATTGGCAGGCAGATTCTCAACCACTGCGCCACCAGGGAAGCCCAAGACAGTAGACTTATTATTATCTCTATTAAGCAAGAACTGGACGCTCCGGAAAGTTAAGAGCCCGGGAAAGAACACTTAGTAAAAAAAGAGACAAACACAGGACTTCAAGACTCCAAACATAGGCTCCTATCCCTCAGTATATTGTGTTACTTTATGAAATGTAAATACTATATGAAAACCTTTAAAATATTTCTAACATTAGACTTCCAGAGCTAAGATTTACTGTTTGTAAAAACTAGACCAGACCTCTGACATCAAACCACCGAGAGCACATTAAGCTTATCTATTTTTACTGGGAACTCTGGATGCAAACGGTATTCAGGGAAAGCATACAAACATCTGTCAATTTTAGTTACTGTTTTAAAGAGACAAGGCCTAGTGAATCAGTGTTTTCTGTCACAATAATGAGAGTTCCCGCTAAGTCAGGGGTCCTCAACCCTGTTAAGACCCAGGCCGCACAGCAGGAGGTGAGCGGCCGGCAAGCAAGCGAAGCTTCATCTTCTGCTCGCCATGGCTCGCATCACCGCCTGACCATCCCCACCCACTCCAGTCCTGACCATCCCCACCCACTCCAGTCCTGACCATCCCCACCCACTCCAGTCCGTGCAAAAAAACTGTCTTCCTCGAAGCCGGTCCCTGGTACCAAAAAGGTTGGGGACCGCTGCTCTAAGTCACATTTTAAGCACACAAAAATGAAACAATGAACTCTGCTGATTCTATATTCAGTTTTAAAAACTACGGTTACATGAAACCGATGAAAAACAAAGGTAATTCTAAAATATTCTGAATTTGTTCTTTGTTATATAAAATCAGATTTTCTAGTGGCAAAATATGAATTTCCTCCCAGCCCTACCCTAGATTCCCTATAAAACCAAAACTAACCCAGTTTCACTTACTTTAGTTACTTCCTTGTTCAACAGGCTGGCTGTTATTTAAATCATCAGGATACCAATCTAGAAATGGACATACTATGTTTCTAGTTCTGCTTTTAAATAAGTGCTCCTGACAGAAGCATTTAGATCAGAGCTTTCTTGATGATCAAATCAATGCTATTTTAGTGATTATAACAAAGGATGACCGAACAACTAAGCCACATCATTTGAAATTTGCTAAACTCAAATGGGGGACCAAAAAGGAGGCCTGCTCTTCGATAACATAACTTTTATTAAAGGCCAGTGTTTCAGCCACTGCCGCAAGGAGGACATCCAGTATTACACTGTTAATGACACTTCATCACGAAGTTAAAAATCAGAAGTGAGGGAACCCACACACCCCTGCCATCTTAGCCTGCCTGACACTTTCTTCCCTAGCGCTCAGAGCGTACTTTACTCCTGAAGCCGGCCTCCTAGTCACGCTCTTCCCTTTCCAGTGGAGGCCAGGCTACCCCATCAGCTGCTCAGAGAAGAACACGAAGCTGTGAGCTGGGAATAGCTGGGCTCGGGACCGCTGGGGGCTGGGAGTCAGCGTCCTCTCTCCCTTGCGGCCTCCGTTTCCCCTCACCCACTCCTAAGGTGAATGCAAACAGTGACTGAGAAAGTAAAATGTGAAGAAATTTTAAAAGTCTCCTTCAGTAGCTATTTTCCTTTGCAGTGATGGGCAACTGCAGCTTCTATGAAAGCCCCTTCCCTGAGCCTGAGAAGCTCCACTTAAATATTCCTTCTTAAGTAAGATGTCAATTTGACTCTTTGATTAGCTCAGAGTGAAGCATCCTCCCCAGGTCAAGAGCAGTGACGCAATTAAAAACCCACTAGGCTTCCTGCAGCTTCAGCCAAGACGCTCGACTTTTTTGAGTCTGGGGTTTTTTAACCTGGAAAATGAGGGGCTTGGCCTGACGTGATCACAAGGGCCTCTGGCTCTAAATTCTGTAAAGTGCGTGGCATAACATTTACAGTGAAATGAAACAGACACAAAATTCCACATGCATCTGTGGGCTCTTGGGGACTGAGTGAAGAAAGAGTAACGTTCTAGGTCCAGCATTCACCGCTGCCTGACAGTAACGACTATCTCCACCCACACATTTCTTTACTTCTCTCCAGTGGAGCCAAGAACTCTCCATTTCTTCAATCATTGTATTTCAAAATTAGAATTAAGTTTGTTCTAAAAATATAATCACTCTTTTTTAAAAATTTATTTTATTTATTTGTTTTTGGCTGCGTTGGGTCTTCGTTGCTGCGCGCGGGCTTTCTCTAGTTGCGGCGAGCAGGGGCTACTCTTCGTTGCGGTGCACGGGCTTCTCATTGCTGTGGCTTCTCTTGTGCGGCGCACGGGCTCTAGGCGCGTGGGCTTCAGGAGTTGTGGCTCGCGGGTTTAGTTGCTCCGCGGCATGTGAGAATCTTCCCAGACCAGGGCTCAAACCCTGTCCGCTGCATTGGCAGGCGGATTCTTAACCACTGCGCCACCAGGGAAGCCCCTACTCTTTTTTTAACTTTTTATTTTATACTGGACTATATAGTTGATTAACGATGTTTTGACAGTTTCAGGTGTCCAGCAAAGTGATTCAGTCATACATATACATGTCTCTATTCTTTTTCAAATTCTTTTCCCATTTAGGTTGGTACATAATATTGAGCAGAGTTCCCTATGCTACACAGCAGGTCCTTGTTGGTTATCCATTTTAAATGTAGTAGTGTGTACACGTCAATCCCAAAGTCCCTATCTCTTCCCCCACCTCCATAACCAGAAGTTCCTTCTCTAAGTCTGTGAGTCTGTTTCTGTTTTGTAAGTAAGTTCATTTGTATCACTTCTTTTCAGATTCCACATATAAGCAATAGATATTCTTTCTCTGTCTAACTTACTTCACTCAGTATGATAATCTGTAGGTCCATCCATGTTACTGCAAATGGCATTATTTCATTCTTTTTAATGGCTGAGTAATATTCCATTGTACTATGTACCACATCTTCTAATTACTCATAATACGGAAATATATTTTTTTTAAAAAATGGTTTCTAGAACATTTCAAAGTACACTAAACCTAATGCTCACTTGGAAAAAGATGCTATTTAAAAGACCTCAGTCAAGTTACACACAGCAAACATACGATACAGAACACCAAATGCCCTGCGTTGCAAGAGCTCCTCCTGCTTAACTCCCATGAGAGCACAGGAAAGGCCAGGAGCGTGTGCTCCACACACACTTTCTTGGCTGGAAGGGAGTCTGGGCGAAATCAGGGAAGAAGGGCTCAGAAGGAGGCTGGCAGGCTTCTAAACTTTTACACCATCCATCCATCCATCCATCCATCCATCCATCTTCTAAAAAAATTTAAATCACTTCTCCTGGTATTACCGTAGTTTTAATTACATAAGTACATTAAATTTCTTAAGGAAAACAAAGAACCTTAGGATGGGAGGGAGGGAGGGAGGGAGGGAGGAAAGGAGGTAAGTAGGTTACTATTCATATAGTCTCACCTTGGATACTCCCATCACACCCCAACCAAACCATCACTCAACCAACACATGTTAACACCTTTAGCAATTTTCTAAACTTTTAAAAATTACTTTTCTCATTCTTAATTTGGAAATAAGTATAAAATAGTCCAAAGTTGTCCAAGAAAAATCTTAATATGTCTAGATGTTATCTAGGAAACGCGTCCAGATGTTATGTATACCTTAAGTCTAGTTACTGAACTATAGAAATACACATACACACATGCATGCATGCATGCGGTCTTCCCTGTCAGCTAATCCCTGGGCACTTTCCTCTTAGGGGACCCTGGCAATTCGGCTGACACTCAACAACGGGGAGACCAAGCTGCCTGGGGCTTGTTCTTGGCTCTGTCCGCTCCTGGTCATCCTGACCCCTGAGTGAATGTGCCCTCGACATCCCGTCCCACTGGCTCACAGCGCCAGCTCCCGCGCCCTGCATTCCTGTATTGCATCCACTGTGGGGAAGAGATGCGTCCCTTTTCCCACCCTTTTAACCCCACCGTTGAGCTGTCGGCTCCTTCCGAGCTGCGGTTACTAAGATTACTCTGACAGTCGAGTCTCTTCTCTGTTTCTATGACAAAAGGTAATGAAAGCTGGCTCCAGATCCACCAGAGAGGTCAACAGTTAGCCTCTATCTGCTCCCAGCAGGTTCCCAATCCCTAATCAAACACTCGCCCTCCAGTACTCCCTAATTCTAACTGAGAAACTCTCAGAAAAGATGGCCATTTTCTAACCATTCTTATCAGGAGGCACAATAAGATCTGAGAGCCTGGGAATGTAAACAGAAGAGAGCGTTAAATCACTACATAGGGCTTCCCTGGTGGCGCAGTGGTTGAGAGTCTGCCTGCCAATGCAGGAGAAACGGGTTCGCGCCCTGGTCTGGGAAGATCCCACATGCCGCGGAGCGACTGGGCCCGTGAGCCACAACTGCTGAGCCTGCGCGTCTGGAGCCTGTGCTCCGCAACAAGAGAGACCGCGATAGTGAGAGGCCCGCGCACCGCGATGAAGAGTGGCCCCCACTTGCCGCAACTAGAGAAAGCCCTCGCACAGAAACGAAGACCCAACACAGCCATAAATAAATAAATAAATAAATAAAAATTAAAAAAAAAAAAAAATCACTACATAGCAAGGGCTGTATAATGACCCTGAGGAGAAAACCCCATCCTTCGGACTTAAATTAATGAGCACAGGACAAATGAGGTTCCGGAACCTTCCCTTAAGAGCTAGGTCCAGTGTAGGTGGAAACTCTGGGTCAGGCATCACCGAGGGATGACTTTTACTGGCAAATGGCTAGCAGCCTAGGACCCAAGGCAGAACTGTGAAATAGTTTCTCCGTGGACCTGAAACCCACTTCTTTATGTTCAAGTGGCCAAAATCTTTAATATTTTAAAGATCTCACACATTGGCAGAATTCCCAGGCAATGAAATTACCCCTTCCTTCCTCAGCCACCCCTAACTCCCCAACCTTAATCAAAGCTCCTGGTCCCTTCACAAAGATCTCCCAGTTAGATGACTTGATTCCAGTGTAGGGCCAACCCTCCCCCATTCCAGAATAAACAAAGAGGCTAACTCCAAATAATCTTTAATTAGCAAAATTGGGGAATTCCTTAAATTTCTTCATCTACTCATTCATTCATTCATTCATTCATTCAGCAACTACTGAGCATCTACTATCCCAGACGCTTGGGAAACACCAGAGAATAAAACACAGACCACTGCCCCATGGACCTTAAGTTCTGCCCTCCAGGACTCCCCCGACTTGCACGTTGGTCCACGGTGGGGCCCGAGCCTGTCTCTTCGCCTGGAATCTCGCTCTCACACCGCACTTGTCACCCTGCAACCAGAGCAATCTTTCCAACACGAGTGCATCCCGTCATCTACTCACGCAGCATCAAGTCAAAACACACGGCCTACGGGTTTGAACTCAATGTGGTGAAACGGGGAAAACACTAACCCCTCCACCACAGGCTGGCCGAGAGCACTAAGAGAGGAAGGAAACATTCACGGCGCTCAGGTTCGCTATGTCCCCTCCATGTGTCCCAAAGCTCACAGAAACAACTCCCAAGCCTTCATCGCGGAGGTCGTCCTTCCAGACCTGCACCAGCTCAGGCTCCACACTCCCAGCTGTCCACTCCGGGCACCTGCTGCTCCGGACAGGCCCCGCCCGTTGTGTCTCCACCGTCCCCGCAAGCCCTGTTGCACAATCCTCAACCTCCTCACTTTCCAGCCGCCCGTCAAAGACCAGCGGAAACCTGCATCTCCCAGGAGGGCTTTCCTGGCACCCTGGCAATTGTGACTTGCACTTCTGTTACAGGAGTCTTCATCTTCCTCATAAGCTGCAGCCTTGATGTTTGAGGATACGGACAAGGCTCCCTGGAACCCCCAAATCTGCACAAGTCATTACAGCACAGACATGTCCCCTTCGATGGCATGTGCAAGGCAGGCAGACCACACCGATGAGGGAGGCTAGTTTTATTCACTCCCTCATGTGGGCAGCACCTCAGCAAGCATGACTCAAACTCATGCCTGGGCAAAATCACACCTCACAACAACCAAAGACACACACGCCAACTCTGAGCATGTTACGGGCTAATTTATGAGGCTATTAAACCATCATCCACTCTCACTAGGCTGTAATCCCTTGAGAAAAGGAAGGTTGAGCTAGTCAACATATTTACCTCTGTACCTCTCAGAATACCACACATTCAATTTGAGATATTTTGAAAAAAAAGAATGAAGTGTGGACGAGAAGAATCTAGAGTGGACTAGATCTGCTTGACCATTTTTTCAGAATATTAGCTAATGGCCCAACACCAACCTGGACGGAGTTTTTCCAAGAGACAACTCTGCGAGGGTGAAAGGCTATGGGGGGAGCCAGAGGCTTTTTTAGGAGAAGGTCTCCTTGTCTGAGGGGCTTCTTTGGGGGGAGTCAGCCTGCTTCAGGAAAGCAGATTTCCGGGGCCCATTCACCTCACCCAACATGTGGGAGCAGCTAAATCCCACCAGCCCAAGAGGCAGGCAGACTGCACCAGTGAGCAGGAGAACGGGTTTGATGGCATCCTGCTATGGACTGCTTCCAAAACTGTCATCTCATTTGAACGAGTGCAGCAGTGATAAATTATGCTGTTAGAGTAAACTAAAGCATACCCTAAACTGGAAAACACCGCTTGGCAGTAAGAAACTCTTCATTCACTAACTCAACGAAACATCCACTGGGGGTTGCTCTAACAGTAAACAAAAGGCAATGGGAATAGGTATATTATTTGACCACCACGAAATAGGACAAATGGTATTAATTTTATTTTTAAGCTAACGATGACCAAGTTTAAGGCTATCCAGTAGGCAGGACATGTGTTTCGGCAAGTCTTCAGCAATCTTCCTACCACCTGCGCCCCCCAACCTTTGATTTGGACCCGTGCTCAGTGCTGTGGGACGGTAGCTTCACACCCCCTACCCCACAGCGCCTGACTCCTATCCAAAACACTGTCCATCCAGAAATTACGAAATTGCCTTTGCTTGTTATGAAAAAAACCACTAACCACTAAACCAAAATTACGCATCTTAAAAATGAAATCCCCCATGCCATCCCCCCAGTCCTCCCTTCCTCAAGGGCACGTGCTATTAATGGTCTCACATCTTTTCTTTCAAGTATTTTTCCACAGACAAGCATATACTCTTCTTGGAGGGCTGTCTTCACAAGAATGTCATCATCCTTACCTCTTTTGTGGTAAGCTGCTTTTCTTTTTCCTCAGTATTTACAGATGCCTTTTCACGACCCAAAGCAACCAAACAAAAACCACTTGTGGTATCTCTAATTGGCTTATTATGTTTCTGTGGAGTTTGACTGTTTTTGTCTTTACAAATTTATCTTCTGCTGACAACATCTTTCTAAAGTACTATTTTCTTTTCCTCACTTATCCTCAGCTTACCTTTCCTCCTTTATGCTCAAGATGGCAAAATTTTTCCCTGTGTGTGATTAATTTCTTGAGTTTCAGAAACACAGTTTCAGTTCTGACATCCTAAGGACTCCTCCTAAGCAAAGTGTTTGCTTTGCTTAATCTTATCAACTTCGTTCCTGGCTTCACAAGCTGACAGAGCAGTTTCCCGTTTGCATAATGAGTCCAAACCATTCCCGATCATTTAGTCGACAAAGTGTTTCCCTTAAACAGCAATTATTATTTCTTCAGAATGCTAATAGGGCCATAGACTGCAAAACACTCTCTCCTGCCGACATCCAACCCCGTTCTGGCTCTTGAGAAAAAAAATTAACAGCTTAAAGAACTGGCCTCGTAATTATCAAAATTACCTTTCTACCTATAAAAATTAATGTTTGCTGTTTTCAAATTCAAGCACAGTAAGTACCTGGCACCAAACTAGATGATTTTCTCATCAGCTTGCTCCCAAAGGCTTCCTCTTCTGACGTGAGCAGCCCAGTGGCTTATTCTTATGTGACTGGGCGCCCCAAGGAGCCGTGAGAGCTGGGGGGAGAAAAGGGGGGGGCCAGCTGCTGCTCCAGACACAAGTCCAGAAAGTGTGCTGGCCCGTGGACACGTAATGAACAGCTGATCCAAGGGATACGGAGGTGGGGGGGGGGGAATCCTTTAATAATTACATTTAAGCTATTAACATTCTACACTTTGTGACAGTTTTTGGACAATTAAGAAAAACTGATATTGGTGCTTTCAACCTCACAATTTCAGTTCTCACAGTAACTTCTAGACCTTGACTCCTCCATCTTCTTTCCCTGGCAATTACCTTCTTCAACAAAAACAACATCGTAAAGATGCGTGCACAGTATCAAAATGATTATTCCTATGGCGCTTTGTACATGCAACCTTCAGAGAACTCAAAAACCATCAGTAAAATCAAAGCATACTATGTGAAAATTAAAAATTATAGAGCAATTAAAAGGATCTGGAACTCACCAGATTCCCATTACTAGAAGAATGATGATCAGTGCATATGGAGGACCTACGTGTCGTCAGGACACGGCACGACTTCCACGCCTCCGTCCATGCGGCAGACAACCCGCTCAGCGGCAGGTGATACTCGGCAGAGCGCAGTCTGAGCCTCTACCTGTCTAAGCAATGCTCCCGGACTCTGGGACACCCAGGGATGGGACATAGGCTCTGTTCCCGACCCATCACTGTGGCTTCACGCCAACTCCCCTGGATGCCACGGGCTTCCCTGCACTCCCAGAATTCCTCATCCAGACTGACACCTCATCCACACCCTTGCTTTCTCCTCTGTTTTAGGGCAAAGACACAACTTTTATCTTATTTATTACTAAAGCTATATCATATTTCATAAGCTCCCACAGCGTTAATCCTCAAAACCCTGGAAGCAGGACAATCTTCCGTATTTCGTAACAAGGAAATAAATGGTATCGGGACTGGGCTTACTCTTATTTTTGTAACAACAACAAAGATGTCAACTGCTTAGAAATGAATGACTGTAAAAGCCCATTTTTCATTAATCGGATGACTATTTATTAAGCCCCCCTGTGCCCCTCGGACTGCACTATCCACCAAATGGGGAGAGAAGCATGATTAGCTTATTATTAAATAACTGGAGAGCAGACAAATCTTAAACTGTACCAGCACCTCGGTATAAGCACCAGAGGCGTTATTCTCACAGTAAGGATGACCTGTTTCAAGAACAAAACAGAGGGGCTCCGGGTTAGGCGCTGCATCATCTCCTGTGTTCCAGGCCTATTAGCTCGTGGCAGGCAGCAGCCTGAACACACATTCTCGAAGCGCCGCTTTCACTCATGGTAAGAAAGAAGATGTGCACGTGTGTGTGTGGTGTGTGCGTGCATGTCTGTGTGTGCTTCTCTCTCCCATCTGGCCTAGCTTATTTTCATCAGCACAGACAGGCCCCCTATGACGATACACTCACCTACGCTCTCAGCTCGGCACAAGTCACCCCCATGAGGACAGGGGCTCCACGAAACTCACCTGTTGAACATCCTGCTGGAAAACGCACAGCTGCAGCCTCTGGTGGAGCCGGACCTTGCGGTGCTGCCAGATGTTCTCGAGCTGCCGCTGGTGGTGCAGCACCTCGTGGATGACGTCGAGAACGTGGTGCACGGCCTTGGAGTAGTTGGCGGAGGCCGTGAGGGAATCGGAGCTGCCGGGAGTCAGGGGCCGCTGGAGCTTGTCAAGGAGTGACTTCCCGTCCTGGCTCACCTGCCGGCAGGACAGACGAGCGGTTATAAACCAGCAACTATTCCAGACCCGAGGCTTTGCCCAGGCCATGCTGCAGAACCTGTCCTCGGTGTGTGTGTGCACACTTGCACAGACACATGCTCACACACACACAGACATAAACCAGTTTCATTCAAAGGCATGTTATATAAGAACAAAATAAAATTGAAAACAAATCCATCAGTTACTCAATTACATCACAAAACCAAATATGGTAAAACGCGGACTTAAAATAAAAGAACATTCATCATCACGAAACACTGTAGTAGATGCTAGTCTTAATAAATAAACATGGTACTTTGCCTTAAATGACATATGGGCTGACATAAAATTTCATTGCTGGGATATCTGCAAATTAAAATTTAAAAGTAATACTTTTCTTGAGTTATGTTAGCGGGAATACAACAATCACAATGGAGCAAAATTTTAATGCTGAATCTGAAACCTCACTTAAAAAGAAATCAATAATCTAGCACCAGGCAAAGAATATGTACTTTCACTTTCTGACACAGTTGGATAGCAATTTTACCTCACAAGATAAAAAAGAAAATTAAAAAGTGCCATTTTATTTGGTTCATTAACTTAGAAGAAGCAATTTTAATTAAAATGCCATCATTTCTTAAAGGAGATTTCAGTGCTGTATTACAGTACAATTAAATGAAAGCAATCAGACTAACCAAAAAAAGTAAGAAAAGGTGAGGGTAGAATATGGAAAGAAAAGCATTATGTATTTTTTACATGTAAACTTATGAATGACTACGCCAGATGTGGTAGGAACTATATGATCAGATTGGACAAAAGGAAGGATGTGATGCACATAACGTAGCTGGGCTGTGCGTGTGATTCAGGGCGTTTCCTAAGCCGGTCCTCATCACCATGACCATTCTGCTCAGATCCTCCCGAACCTGAAAGCCTCCTTGGGTTTCCACGGAAAGGAGGAGCGAGACGGAGTCTTGTTTTTTTTAAAATAAATCTATTAATTTATTTATTTTTGGCTGCGTTAGGTGTTCGTTGCTGCGTGCGGGCTTTCTCTAGTTGCGGTGAGCGGGGCTACTCTTCGTTGCAGTGCGCAGGCTTCTCATTGCAGTGGCTTCTACTGCCGTGGAGCACGGGCTCTAGGCGCGTGGGCTTCAGCAGTTGTGGCACACGGGCTCAGTAGTTGTGGCTTGTGGGCTCTAGAGCTCAGGCCCAGTAGGTGTGGCACACGGGCTTAGCTGCTCCGCGGCATGTGGGATCTTCCCAGACCAGGGCTCGAACCCGTGTCCCCTGCATTGGCAGGCGGATTCTTAACCACTGTGCCACCAGGGAAGGCCCGAAAGGGAGGCTTGTTAACAGACGCAGACAGGGTTCAGGGGCAAACTCTTAGGACAGAGGAGAGGGGGGCACTGGGTGACTGGGACAGGCCAAAGGAAGCCTTTAGCAACCAAAAAGTGGTGGCAAATGAGAGGCCTGTGGAATTTTCTAATCTCTTCCTTTAATCCTCTTACAACTTTAAATCTTGCTGGAATGCAACATGTTTGTTTCCTAATACCTGATTCGGAGACCTTTGTTGGAAGTGCTGACTATTCCTTATGAAGGCTGGCTACCAGCCTTTGTAGATTAAAATTGATCTAACACATCAAGTTAGAAAAACTGAAGCAGAAACAAACCAAGCTGACATAACCAAAGAGAACAGGGGAAAAAAAGGAACCAACTGAACCACAGTAGTTGTGTCAGGCACGTGTACAAACAAAAACAGAGGAAATGCAAGTCTTCCAAAGCAGGGAGTTGCCCCCAGGAGTCACTGAAACTTGCGTGGGCACTTTTGATACAATGATTTGGGGAAGGGGAGGCACAGTGACTGACTTGGGGGAAGGGATTTATTGTGACAGATTCACAGAGGCAGGATATTACCTAAAAATCATCCTGCTTTTTGTAATAATCTGAGTTAGGCTCTATTTGACATATAAACATGGAGTTTTTTTTTTTTTTCTTTTTCTTTTTTTCACCTACTCCAATATACACTGATTTTTCCAGGAATGCAGTTAACCATGTAAATCAAAGGAAGGCAGTGCTTGGTCTTCTTTGAAACTTCACAAGAGTTGCTTACCATTTTAAAATACCAGCACAATAATACCATTCTCAGTATTTGAGTCACAAGTATTAATATAACACATGTCCAGTCTGCATTTGTAGTTGCCATATTCACAATGGTTTTATATATATGGCAAGCACCTGAATATCTAATTTTTTTCTCCTCCATTTTGCATGTACTTAGGCATTTATAGACTGAAACACATTTTATCATAAATCACCCTTCTTTTGTCTCTCATTCATATTGTAGCATGTAAGTAATTTATATATACAAACATAAATTTTTTCTGAAAATAATTACCCATACATTTTATTTGAGCAGGTACCCTAAAACTTCAGTTAAACAATGGGGGTGCAGCATTTCTTAGGACTGAGGACCAATACTCCAAGTTACACATTTCGCATTTGTACAGAGCCTAGAAAGAATTCCTTATAAATATTTCCTCCGAGTTTTACTCCTTATAATATGCATAAGTCAGGAAACATACACCAGAGCATATGACTTGGTGAACATGTGCCAGAAGGATATAGATCAGAAGGTGTGGCAGAAACTGAGAGCTGCTTCCCCAAAGTCCACTTGCCCCTCCTTGATAGCCAAACCCCACAGTCAGGAACAGCAATACTCCAGCTATAAACCTGCATTTCCTAGACTCGCTTCCAAGTAGGAGTGGCTAACGTAACAGAGGTAAAAAATGCTGAATGGGGCTTCCAAGAAAGCTGCCTAGGAGGCTGAGTATGCTCGTTCCCCCCTTGCCTCTTTCTCCTCCCTGCTGCCAATAACTTGGTGAAGATGGCTGGAGCTTCAGCAGCTACTGATGACCTTGAGGCAACCTTAAGGATGGTAGCCCACCTGCTAAAAGAGGCAAAGCAAAAAGACAAAAGGATTCAGAGATCCTCTTACTAACAGAGCTACCATACCAGCCCTGGGACGCAAACCCTGGGACTTTCCCACTGGTAAAAAGTAAACCTCTATCTTAAGCCGTTGTTTTGGATCTTAAACCACAATACAAAATGACAAATGGGTTCCCAGCCCTTACCAAGTTTCCGAAGGCATCCATGTGACACCATTAATATTCTACTACTGAGAATAAATAAATAATCCGAGAGAGAATATTCCAACTAATCTTTCTTGGGTGTCTTTGCAACTGTCTGACAGAGCTCAGGAGCAGATATTATTACTGGGTTTAGAACAACATGCCTACTCATGGTGGAGGGGCGGGAGGGAATGACTGAGTACGTGAACACACAATCACCTTAATATAAGGGAACACATTAAGCAAAGCTCTGCCTTCTGGGTACCCCTAAGCAGGGATTAAACTGTCTCTGTTGGTGCCCCTGCTGGTACTGTCACTTGTGGGTAGACAGTGTGCCAGCAGAAGCGGCTAGAAAAAAATCCCAGTCAAGAGGACACCTGCTGCACCAAAACTAGACCCCATGGAACTCCAAATGTGTGTTCATACGTAGCAATTCTCCAATAAAGCTTTCAGAAATAGTTCTACTCTATTTCAGTGTAGCATTCACAAATTTGTCAATTTAAAAGGTATTACTTAAGCACATGAAAAATACCATATATAAATTTTAGTAAATTTTAGCAAAATGTCTTTGTCTTTATAAGTACAGTAGTACTATATAGGGGAAAATATGCTAGAATTTTATAAAGAGGACTGTTCTATTGTATAAAAATAAGGATTTTAACATGGTACAGAATAACCAGCAGAAAACTAATGAAATAAAAAACTGAAAATAGCAAATTATTCATATATAATTTAAGTACTAAAACAATGAATATATATAAGTTTATGGTATGTGATACAGTTCTGAATTTCTTAACTATAGAACCAGGTGAATTAATTTACTTAAGTTATATGTTTTGTCTAAAAACGTGTTTTTAGCTTTCAGGCAGTCAAACCCTGTCCCACAAAGAGACCACAGCTGTAAAAAGAAGGAAATCCACCTTTACTATCAAAAAGCAGGACTTATCTGCTGTAATTTTTGAAAACATCGAATTGGGCCATTTTTTCACATTCTGCTCTTTGCTCCTCTTGGAATACAGCGCTCAGGGACTTGAAAGGCAGTGAAAGTTAACATTTTACAAAGAGTAACATTTTATAAATATATGAACTAATACACTCTAATACCTAAATGAGTTAAGAAAAATGCAAAAAAGGAAAAGAAGGGGTTGAAGTTTAAAATTTTACCATATCATAGGTATGTTCGTTCCTAATATTTAAGAGGAAACTTAACTTTAAAATCAGGAACAATGGTCTGGTTCTTGATTAGTTACTTTTAATCAAAACTTCACGTAAGATCTGTATCTTGGATTCCTGTGTACCACCCTACAAAACGTTCCGCCAAACCTCACAAAGGCTCGCCCGTTCTTATTTCCGGTACTTGGGTCTCTACATCTCCCACTAGATCAGACTAGAGCTCAGAGCCTCCAGCAGGAATACTCTTCACTCACACACAGAATGTTGCTCCGATCTACAGAAAGAGACCAGTACCTGGAGATTATTGCTCAAGGTGGCAAAAACCACCACCCAAGGACCAAGTATGACCTGTGAAAGGTCAGTTAGATCCAAATGTGGTGCTATATCAGATCTAACAGTGCTCGGACAGTATTCCCAAGATATGACCCATGTAGGCAAAATACATGAACTGCATAAAGGCACGGCTAGAAATGACTACACTCAGCATGTCGTAAAGAAATGGTGGTCCTTCTTCAAATCTTTTATGCGTTGACTCAAACCAGCATCTCCCGCTTTGCTTCCTTCGCAGGGCAGGGCTCATCACAGCCTGCAGGGCAGCCCTCCAGGCTGAGCCTGAGAATGTTTCAGAGCCCCACTACCCTCTCCAACTCTCACGAAGTTATTCTCAAGCCCAGGTTCTAGGAAAGCAGGGAAGAGTGACGAATGGTAGCATGTGAGCATCCAGCTTATTTTGCAGCTTATTTTGCAGCCAAAGAGATGAACACTCTGCCTTTGAGTCAGGAGCGTAAACCTGTCTTAAGATGGCTCCGCAAAGAAGCTGCTGCCACTAACACTGGCCAATGACCTTCTGAAAGGCTGTGTGCTGGCTTCCCACACCCCAGGGAGGCCACCCAACATCCTTGCCTTTAGAGGCTGGGACTCCCCGCTGAGATGGTTTTCTTCAGGCAAAGCTCTTAGGATGGAATTCTGAAAGCCTATTTCCATTTCTTTCAGCTATTAGATTTCTTACTCAAAACCAGATCAACCTAACCATGTTTGGCTCGCTGACACCTCTACCCGGGATCTTCAGAAAGGGAAAACCAAAACAGGACCCAGACAAGGAACCGGCTGGCACAGCCCAGCCAGTTAAGTCAACTGTATGCACAGAACATGCATGTCCTACAGATTCCACGTGGGCTTGACCTCTGTTGCTCCTATATCTCAAGCCCTTGCAAGGCCTGAAGTTTGGGGGAGCAGAGAGAGACCCCCGGATGGTCTGTTGGCTCTGACGCTGTGCCCAACACTGACTACGGCACCTGCACATCTACAGCGATGCTGCAATACTTAATGAGGCTTTGAAATAACCGCTCTGTAGAAGTTGCTCTATAGCCAGGCAGGCGAGCTGTCACCCATCACAGACAGGATTTTAGGATGTTTACTATCGAGGTGACTCATTTTTCTGTTTGCTTCTCTTTTAAGCTAATAACCCTCATCGTGCCATCACCCACTTGTACAGCTCCTTGAAAAAGGAGCTCAACCAGCTCTTCAGGCAGCCTATCAGTCACTTCTACAAGGTCCTGCTGAAGTGTGCAGTAAGTTAAATTGAGAAATGTGTTAAATTGTTAAACTGACATTTTAACGTTTGTTAAATTGAGAAACTGATGCAGAAACTAAACCCTGAAGTCACACTGGATCAGGGCGGGCCACGGTGGACATGGCATTTCACCTCCTCTGCTCCAAGAATCCCCGCCTGTGACTGCTGCGGCAAAGACCATGGGCAGGTGGCTGGACGCCCAGTACACAGTCTCACGTCACAATTCAGATGGCGGGGGTTAGGGTTACAGATGGCACGGGCTTACTGTACTGAGGTAAAAATCACTTCTATGAATTTAGCTTGTTGAGAAAGTAGTTGATAAGTCTGCTTAAAATAAAATGTTGAAAATGACTACTCTCTGTGCTGTTTCTACAACTACAGCTTATCCCAGATGTTTGTATTGCTTCACTCTCCTGTGATCAACTACAACAGACAGCATTAGCCCCAAACCTGGCAAGCTGAAGCAAGCACATGTTGACGAGGCACGGGCAGGCTCCTGTTGCTACAACACAAACAGGAACATGGGACAGGTCTAATTAAAGCACAGAAAAGCAGGTGTTTGTGTCTTGGGGGAAAAAAAAGCGCTGGGGAAGTTTCCACTGCAAACTTTTGTCATCGGAGACTAGAAGCTGTAGGTAACTATTTAAAGAAAAAAATTGTGGAAGGAAGGAAGGAGGAGGGAAGGAGGGAGAGAGAGAGGGAGGAGGGAAGGAAAGGAAAGGAAAAGTAGGTGAAAGAAAAAGGAAGCACAAGCCCTGCTTACCAATATTCCTCCTCCTAAGTGACCTGTGCCCATGGCAGGGGCGCAATAAATTTCTGTGGGATGAGTGCCTCCTGGGCAGGCCGGCAGCTCTTGAGAGCCAGGCAGGGAATATCTCTCAGTGTGTGGGCTGTAAAGCATCTGCATCAGAGTCCCTGGATCTCTTAGGAAACCCACTAAAGATGGAGAGTCACTATCTCTGGGGGTGGAGTAAGAGAAGCCGCACTTATAACCAGCAGGCTCAGGTTAGAAAACCACTGATTTAGGAAAAGAAAAAATCACTGAAAAGACAAGAGTGATCCTTGCTTTCCCATCCCCCTTCCCCCTCCCCTCCTAGCATGGAGGAACCGGTGCCCAGGGTCTGCAGCAGTGAGGGGTGGAGGTGCCACGGCGACCCTGTGCTGGGCTTCCTAAGGGAGTGGGCACTGGGGGTGATCAGAGGCCGGGGGAACGGGGGAGACTGGGAAGACGGAGCAAATGTACTTACCGAAAAATAAGTTAATATACCGAGGATAAAGGGAATCAGGTTTCTCGCCATCTGAAAGGGGATTTATAAACAGAAAGGGAAAGGCTGGTACTGGATTAGAGACGGAAGTGTCAGTAGGAACATGTGCGGTTTTAAAACAGAGACAGACACAGACACAGCAATAGCTGTAGATGTATGTGCATGGATGGATGGATGGGTATCTACATTCACATGCTTCCTGACTCTGCTCAGACGGCCTAGAAGCACTGACACCCCACAAACAAGTGAGCACTCTTGAGCAGCCAGATCTTTGTTTCTAAATACCATGCAACACTACAAGGAACCAGAAGCTCTTGGGGAGATGCCTGATCTCAGGGATGAGGCAGGAAAAGAACAAGATGAGCCTGGGAACATCCTGTTATGCTAGATAGTAATGCTCAAATAACGGTAAGGACAGATCATAAAAACACAGAAACATGAGGCCTAGATAGTCCCACTGTCCGAACATGGACAATTTAGGCGTCAAAACAGAGTACTGGATTTTAACCCATGGAATATAATAGGATTTCATAGATTCAGACTGAAATAATAAATAAATTAAAAAATGGGGAAGAAAGGAAATAAAGTCCTTCCTCCAGCAGAAGGTCACCTAATGAATATAGAAGGAATGACGGAAATAGGTCCCCACCGCCCGATGGCATCACAGCGGCGCTGTCGTGGGCAGGAGGCACCAGGGACGCTGAGGCCGTGAGAAGTCTGAGGAGGCACAGACATCGTGTTACGTCACTACCTCTCTCCACAACACGCTCAACCAAGACGAATTTTTAAAGGGTGATTTTACGCTGGAGAAACCTTACAGACACCGCCCACCTCACCAGGTGGTCAAGGTTAACGCCGTCAGTCGTGGGAGGGGTCAGCATCCTGTGCCCCTGCTCTGACCCTCGGCCCAGTCAGCTCCCCAAGAAAACTGCATGGGTGGGAGGTTGAGGGTCATACTACAGAAGGAAAGGCCTGAGCTCTAAGACTGTCAAAGACACAGGCAGAGAAAGACTAAAGAATGTTCCAGTGTGAAGGAGGCTGGTGAGACGCGTCCACTAACGTACCGCATGCTGCCGGGCCGGAAAAGAAAAAGAGACGTAGCCAGGACGGGGGGGAAATACGGATGGCCCGTGGGCAGGATGGTCGCGTTGTGTCAGTGTTGATGTGAGGGCTGGAGAGAGGCGGGGGGAGAGGGCAGCGCAAACCACCAGGTAATCCGATCAAGGCAATGCAGGAGCTCCCTGTTCTAACCCTTTTCTGCAGCCTGAAACGACCTCCAAATCTAAATAATTTACAAGGAAAAAAAATTTCTCTTCTACTGAGTTTCTCTTCAATTCATTCTCTTCTACTGAAAGTCTTTTCTGTTCATCTAGTTCCAACCACTGTCTCCTTGAGTTTACAGCTCAGTTGCAAACATGTTCTTAGGCTAAAAATTGTGGTTTAAGCCTGGGAAGCTGTCTGCTTGCCATCAAATCATTTTAAATTATTATTACTAATTTAAAATCTAATGAAACCACACCACAGGTAAACCTAAGTTCCCACGTTAAGATGCCCCATTTTTATAGAAGGCAGTGGAAACGGTGAGAGAATTCTGTTCTTTGCTAGAAGTGCCAAGGGGCAGCGGGCAGGCTGACTGGCCACCAGGCCAGGGGATGACACCGGTCAGGTCAGGTTGAGTCCGAGGTAAGTCCTGTAGGTGAAGACTGTAGCCCAGTCCTGCCAACCACCTTGTGTGTGACCTGTTCAATCCCACAGCGATCTGGAACCCACCAATGCAACTGAGAAGCTGCTCCCAAGAAAATCGTTAATAAGAAGATGGGTGAAGGCCTAGTTATACCAGGGGTAACAGGGTCATTCACCCACTTTCTATATTACAGGTCAAAATCAGACGATGCATGGAGATGGTACACCAGGGGGAAGAACTTAATGCTCTTTGGAACTCACACATTCCTCATGAATCAGTGTGATTAAAAAACTACAGGTCTGTTCAACTTTCACTTTTACTATTAAAAAAGCTATCACTTATTTATACAGTTTCTAATAAACTAGATAACCAAATTAGCTTATAAACACCTGATGCAAAATTAAGAAACATAATACAGAGTTGACTGTTTTTTAATTGCGTGACAACATAAAAGAGTGTTAAAAAGGGATCATGTTAAGTAAAGAGGTGTCCAGAGAAACAAACACGTAGATATCAACTTTCACGGGCAGGAGACTGGACCACACTGTGAAGCAAATATTGTAGCACATCACATGTTCATTTAATTCACCCGCGGACATGGTGGGGTCAGGAGACCTGGGCCCAAGGGCACGAGAATGACAGCTGTTTGGCGAAACAGGACGTGTCAGACTGAAAATCAAATGGCCGAACAACTTTGACTGGTGTGGATGCGGCTCAAATCAAGGAAGATCTGGATTTAAATATAGTCATCCTTTGGTAACAAGGGGGAATGGTTCTAGGACCCCCCCATGGATACAAAATCAGTGGATGCGCTAGTCTCTTTTATACAACAGCGTAGAACAGGTGGCCCCGCACATCCAGAACGCAGACCTGCGGCTACAGAGGGCTGACTGTACTTCCTAAACATCTACTGCATGCTCAGCCCTCTGCCAGGTGGTTTGAAACATTTTCTTATTGGAGTCTCACGGTAATCTTTCCTATGAGCATATAGTACTACAGATGCTCACCACAGATGCTGAAAGCAAGCACGCACAGAACTCCTACCCACTCCCCACTCACCTCCAGGAACTTAACCAGTATCATAAAGGCAGACTGGTCGGAAGGGCCAGATGACCACGACGTGGACAAGAGTGACCTGCCCGGACCTATGTGTATTTGTCATTGTCACTGCATCTAGCACAGTGGTGGCTGAGAACACACAGCCTGCCTGCCTGGGTTCGGTCCCCGCTCCACCTCCTACAAGCTGTTAACCAGGCACAAGTCACCTGACCTCCATACCGCGCTTTCCTCATTTGTAACAGCGGGTTAGTATGAGTCCCTGCCCCAGAGCTGCAGGCATTAAACAAGTGATTACATAACGTCCTTACAACAAAGCCTGGCGCAGAAGGTGGCAGAAAATAAAGCAGGGATATGTTAAATAATTAATTTAAACTAATAAAGAAAACACTCCACTTAGATTCCTAGAACAGCAAGTGGCTTTACTCACTTGAAAAAACTGTGTATGCTTTGAAATCCAGAACATGAGGTACATCAGGTTTCCCTCTTTTCTAGAAAGTTTCATTCAGGAATAGTAGATTGAGTTTGACTAGACTGAATAGCACACAAAATACTATTTCCTAAATACATGTAGTCAAGAAGATTACAATTTCATTTATTTTAGCAGTTGACAATCTAAGCACTCTAAAGAAAATCCACAAACGTCACAGGGCCATGAAGAGTTTGCTCTCTGCTCGTCCTGTTTTACTCACTAGCCCTCACCCCCAACTCCAGTTCAAAAGTTACAATGAAACTGCAGTTCAACTCGAAACTTGGAAGTTTCTTCTAGACTAGCCAAAATTTTGATATTTTTCAACTTTCAGTGCTACGACACAAAAATAGTGTTGCTTTACAGCCGAAGTAGATCTGACCACTCACCTCAGAGTAAGCAAGGGTGATGTGCTCATATATTCCCTGGTGGTGGTGAATGGCATCCTCCAGGTCCTGCAGCTCGGAGGGAAGGTCCACCTCACCACAGGCTTTGCACCACGAGTCCACGTTGCTCATATACTGGGATGGTATTAAAAAAAAAAAAAAAAAAAAAGGATTATGTCTACCAATAGCAAATGATATTGAGAAGTAGCTATTTTTTCACGTGGTTTTGAAATAAGCGTGGTTGAGAGAGTGTCTAAGAACAGAGCAAGGTTGAGCCTCCATCTCAAATGGCACTGACGTGAGTTCTCAAACCAGATTCCTGGACTCTGCGCCCCCCCTCCCCCTCCCCCAGCTTAGGTTCTGGCAGAACTGGGGCTGGGCCCACGAAGCTGCATTTGAAATGACAGCCTCGGGTGGCTCTGCGGTCACCCCTGGGAGCACCTCTGCCCTGCATTAGCGGTTTGGGGCATCCTGGTTCACTCTCCCGTTGCGCGTGTGAATCTGTGTTTCCAACCGCTCTGCGCTGCTAGCCATGGGAAGCACAGATGCCTCGTCCACCTGCCCCCCTCAGCCTCCTGCTACGCCTGGAGCCGTAGTCCAGCCCTCCTGCTTTCCTCTTACGTTAAAATGGCAACGGAAGATTCCTGAAATCATCTACCTATCATTAGGAAGAGCAGGGGGTCCATTTGTCTACCTTTCCAAAAGCAAATACACACAGGAATCAAAGGAGACCAAGTGAACGGGGCCGAAACTCCTCAGCTGTGCCCACTGAATGGAAGGGAGGCTGCGGAATCACTGGGCTCTTCCCACTTGGCACGTAAACGAGGAGAGTCTGGGCTGCAGGCTGCCGTCCTGGGTCGCTGCTGCTACCTACCCTGTCTTCTACATCCCAGGACTCATCAATAGCTGAGAAATCACTGCCAAATTCCCTAGGGAGGTCCTACCAGCATGCAAGGCGGTTAAGCGTCACAGGCAAGCAGCAGAAGGCCCAATTAAAGACGCCACTTCAATTACGCCAAACAGACATCGACTTATTTCCCTGGGGTTCACCTCTCGTACTCTCGTTCCTCGCCGTCTTTCTACTCATCAAGCAATGCAGAGGGTGACTATTTAAAACAGGGTAACTGACCCGCCAGATAAGAAACGTACTATAATTCTCTTAAAATATATATGAGAATAACCTCCCAGGTACTTATGACATTTTTAGGAACTTAAAATAGACAAGTCACCTGAATAATAATTGTTCATAAAAATCCCTTTATTATTAATGTATTGGCTCAAAAACACACCTGTATGCAAATCCTAGGGCTCGAAACTAATTCCCGGGGCATTACGTGTCATCTGATAGCATGTGGTTTCTGATGGCTTCAAACATGACTGAACTGATGCAGGCCCAGGGGAGGGTCCTCAGTGCCCTCCTCCACAGTTCCTCCTAACATCACCATGGCAATGGAGGTAGTAATAAAATTCTTTATACCTCTCCCCCTCTGCATGAATACACTTATGACTACTTAGGCATATTTCTAAGTATTTCTTGGATGGAGTGTTCTACAAATGCCAATTAGGTCAAGTTGATGATTATAAGCATTCTTGATTTCTATTTCACTCCATCTTCTTCCATTACTGCGTTTAACGCCGACTCTTAAATTACTGTAAACCTTTTTCAAATACGAAATTGACTGAGGTTAACCATCAACATTAATAAATCACCAGGTCAAGTCAGCAATCAATTGCTCCTGCACAATGGCCACTACAAAACACCCAAAACAAAGCAGAGGTGAACATATTCTTAAGGAGAGGATAAAATGCTTCTGATGTAACAAGGTGAAAACAAGTTTTGGTTACACAACACTTCACAATAAGCAGAAGTGTCAGACTAATATATTACTGTACCAAAAAGACCACTAAAATATATTCAACCCCAGTTTTTGAAGCTATCGGTAAAGAGAAACATTCGAGCAGTTTTATGTATGCCTGTAGTTACTTAACTTCCTTATAATTTCTTAAAGTATCCAGAGAAGTATTGATTATATTTACCTGCAGAAACATAGCCCAGTTCTAAAAACATAGGGCAGAATAGCTTGTAACACAGGAATCTTGTGGAACAAGGACTCTGCACATCTAAATTCACTCGATTAAAATACCCCAATGACAGAAATAAACCTGGCCATGGCTTTACAGGGACTTTTGCACCAGCACAATTTTTGTCTTTTATTTATGAGATGGCAACCTTAGACTCTAAAGGGCAAGCTCCAGTCCCTGAATGCTTTCTGAAAGGCTCCACACCCAAAAGAGATCGGAGCCAGAGCAGCAATCCCTATCTGGAGGGCCAAGGAAGAGGACGTTAACAGGCATTCCACAAAGAAAAAGCATCCCAGAATCAAGTTTGCTGTCCAAGTTCAACAGGTACCTATAGAATAGAACCTCCTAGAGCCTATTAATATAATGTGCCCTGCGAATATGGGAGGGGGAGGGACGCTGGTGTGTTTGCTTAGAAACCTCTCTGACCACTTTACTACACACCCACTACACACACACACACACACACACACACACACACACACACCTCTCTTACCATCCTGACAAATATGTTTTGGGCTTGGAACACCAAGGGAATGTCCAGCACAGAGCCTGACACTTCCTGAAGGACAACAGAAAGTGGCTGCTGTACTCTAGCGAGATCAGAGCACCAGTTGAGTCTCTGATGCTTTAAACGCTCAAATGTGGACCAAAATGTGTCTGGCCAGCCTGGGGGTAGAGGCAGGAGAGTGCAAGGGAATTCAATGCTTCTCTGGATTCAAACGAGGAACCGGCTTCAGAGCTGGGGATTCTGATGCTCAGTAGAATGGTCACTTCAGGGCTGCTGAGTAGAAGATGACCGGTTTGCAAAAGTGAGGCAGGCAGACAAGGGAAGAGGGATTAATACAAAAGCTTTAAAAGGAGAGCCTGAATAATTAATTAGCAAACTTATTTTCAGCAGCATTTATTCCACCACTGCTCTCCATCTGCTGAGAGCAGAGGCTTCCAATTTGCTGGGATCACCCAACCTAGTGAACTTCATGCCCACCAGGAGCATCAGCTGAGCACAGGTGGTTACACCGATTCAGGAGACAAAGGGACAGAAACTTCCTAAAAGGTAAATGTTTAAAATACTTATTTCGGGGGATTTTCTCCTCTTTGGAAAAATTAAGACTGGTTGAATTTTATACATATAATACATATATGAATTCAAACTTCAGAGTTTCCTTTCTAATTTCCTCATTTTCTGCTTTCATTCCTAGGAGATATTACCCTACTTTTTCTTTTTTTTTCATCATTTCTACTCCCTGAGTATTAATAAACACACTTACTCTCCTAGTTCCTTTAAGGGAGATGGGCTCCCTTCTCGGCCCAGCAAAGTCACAGGAGGGATCATGCATTTTCTACTTGTGAATCTAGGTCTGATAGCTCCAACACAGTAACCTGGAGAAGACAGGTTCAATCTGAACCAAAATATGCCAATGATCACTCTAAGTACCTTCCACCTGTTTTCATTAGTATCTTTTTCTTTCATATATACAGATATATATTCTAATCCCTTTCTACTACATTGAGAATCTTGTTTTTGTTTTACTACAAGCCAAGAATTAGACCTATGCTTTTAATAAAGTGAAATGACATTAAAATGGGAAAAATTACATGTGTATTACTTGCCTTAAAAACTCAAAAGGGAATACTGACCCAGTATTTGTAATATTTTCCTCTAAATTTCAACCCAGACATATGATAAAATTATCCAGATGATAACTATGATACATTCAAAGTAAATGTTACTTCTAAAATTTTTTATGGAACGTGAAATTTTATAAGAAAATAAATCTAAGTGCTTTGTTTGTGAAACAGTGTGCTGTCATGTCAGGAGCAAAAGACTCTCCTAGACCTTGAAGAAAGTCCCAGCTTGGGCAAATCACTCCCCAAACGGAATATAAGGACATTAACACCATCAGTCCCATGTCCTTCACTGGGCTGATTTAAGGATGAAATGGGATTTTGTTTTAAAGGGCTTTGTAAATTTCAAAGAGCTATACAAGTCCTGGTTACTTTGTTTTTGGCTATTATCTGATTATAGAGGCCCTTACAGTCATGGATAAAATGAGGTGATCAGATTTATGGCTCACTCTGAAGGTAAACCATTATCAGCACTGACAGAACTTCTGCAGTGATGGAAACGCCCATCTGTGCTGCTGAGGCCACCACCACACGCTGCTACTGAGCATCTGAAATGTGGATACTGTGACTAAGGAGGTGAAGTTTACTTCTTTTTTTTTTATAAATTTATTTATTTATGTATTTATTTTTGGCTCTGTTGGGTCTTCGTTGCGGTGCGTGGGCTTCTCATTGCGGTGGCTTCTCTTTGTTGCGGAGCACGGGCTCTAGGCGCGTGGGCTTCAGTAGTTGTGGCACATGGGCTCAGTAGTTGTGGCTCGCAGGCTCAGTAGTTGTGGCGCACGGGCTTGCAGCTCCGCAGCATGTGGGATCTTCCGGGACCAGGGCTCGAACCTGAGTCCCCTGCATTGGCAGGTGGATTCTTAACCACTGCACCACCAGGGAAGTCCCTAATTCTATTTTTAAATTATTTTATTAATAAATTTTATTTAACTTTAAGTAATTTCAACAGCCACATGTGGTGACTGGCTAACATACTGGACAGTGCAGCTCTAATAATTTTTTTAAATAGTGAAAACTGGAGATTTTAAGG
This sequence comes from Eubalaena glacialis, assembly GCF_028564815.1. Lineage (NCBI taxonomy): Eukaryota > Metazoa > Chordata > Mammalia > Artiodactyla > Balaenidae > Eubalaena > Eubalaena glacialis. The sequence goes on along the minus strand of NC_083719.1, from coordinate 12,194,485 downwards.
CGTAGTAAATCAAGTCACTTTAATTCTTTGATTTATAAAAAGGTAATTCTAACAAGTTTGCTATGAAGTTTCTTAATATAAAGGGATATAACACATGACCAAACAAAATGGAGGCTGGAGCCGAAGACACTGTCTACTGGTGAAATCAGTAACCTTGTGGTCGTGTCTCCATTTCTGCAAACTGACATTCTGATCCTGTGCACACCCTCACTGGGGACGAGGTTGGGAGAGAATGAATGGCCGAGACATCTCTGGAAGCATAGTCTACGAAACGTCATTCTCATCTAGTTTTAACCCCAAGATTTGTGTTTATAAAACCACAAACAAACACGAGTAAGATGTGAAGAGATTATAACTGCTGAAATTGTTGGTCTCTCACTCAAAGCAAATACCTGGAAAGGAAGAAAAAGGAGGAAACACCTCCAAAGGATGAAGAAATTGTAAGGGAATGATTGGATTCTAAAAGGACTGAGCTAATACAAGACTGGGTTTCAGTCTTTATAAGGGCCCTGAACCAAGATGGCGGAGTAGAAGGACGTGCTCTCACTCCCTCTTGCAATAACACCAGAATCACAACTAGCTGCTGGACAATCATCGACAGGAAGACACTGGAACTCACCAAAAAAGACACCCCACATCCAAAGACAAAGGAGAAGCACAATGAGACGGTACGAGGGGCGCAATCACAGTAAAATCAAATCCCATAAACGCTGGGTGGGTGACTCACAAACTGGAGAACGCTTATACCACAGAAGTCCACCCACTGGAGTGAAGGTTCTGAGCCCCACGTCAGGCTTCCCAACCTGGGGGTCTGGCAACGGGAGGAGGAATTCCTACAGAATCAGACTTTGAAGGCTACTGGGATTTGATTGCAGGACTTCGACAGGACTGGGGGAAACAGAGACTCCACTCTTGGAGGGCACAAACAAAGTAGTGTGTCCAACGGGACCCAGGGGAAGGAGCAGTGACCCCAGGGGAGACTGAACCAGACCTACCTGCTAGTGTTGGAGGGTCTCCTGCAGAGGCGGGGGGAGGCTGTGGCCAAGGACACTGGCAGGGACAAGGACACTTGCAGCAGAAGTTCTGGGAAGTACTCCTTGGCGTGAGCCCTCCCAGAGTCCACCATTAGCCCCACCAAAGAGCCCAAGTAGTCTCCAGTGTTCGGTTGCCTCAGGCCAAACAACCAACAGGGAGGGAACCCAGCCCCACCCATCAGCAGTCAAGCAGATTAAAGTTTTACTGAGCTCTGCCCAACAGAGCAACAGTCAGCTCTACCCACCACCAGTCCCTTCCATCAGGAAACTTGCACAAGCCTCTTAGATAGCCTCATCCACCAGAAGGCAGACAGCAGAAGCAAGAAGAACTACAATCCTGTAGCCTGTGGAACAAAAACCACATTCACAGAAAGATAGACAAGATGAAAAGGCACAGGGCTATGTACCAGACGAAGGAACAAGATAAGACCCCAGAAAAACAACTAAATGAAGTAGAGATAGGCAACCTTCCAGAAAAAGAATTCAGAATGATGATAGTGAAGATGATCCAGGACATCGGAAAAAGAATGGAGGCAAAGATCGAGACGATACAAGAAATGTTTAACAAAGACCTAGAAGAATTAAAGAACAAACAAACAAAGATGAACAATACAATAACTGAAAGGAAAACTACACTAGAAGGAATCAACAGCAGAATAACTGAGGCAGAAGAATGGATAAGTGACCTGGAAGATAGAATGGTGGAATTCACTGCTGCAGAACAGAATAAACAATGAAAAGAAATGAAGACAGCCTAAGAGACCTCTGGGACAACATTAAACGCAACAACATTCGCATTATAGGGGTCCCAGAAGGAGAAGAGAGAGAGAAAGGACCAGAGAAAACATTTGAAGAGATTATAGTCAAAAACTTCCTTAACATGGGAAAGGAAATAGCCACCCAAGTCCAGGAAGCGCAGAGAGTCCCATACAGGATAAACCCAAGGAGAAACATGCCAAGACACATAGTAATCAAATTGGCAAAAATTAAAGACAAAGAAAAATTATTGAAAGCGGCAAGGGAAAAACAACAAATAACATAGAAGGGAACTCACATACAGTTAACAGCTGATTTCTCAGCAGAAACCCTACAAGCCGGAAGGGAGCGGCATGATATACTTAAAGTGATGAAAGGGAGGAACCTACAACCAAGATTACGCTACCTGGCAAGGATCTCATTCAGATTCGATGGAGAAATCAAAAGCTTTACAGACAAGCAAAAGCTAAGAGAATTCAGCACCACCAAACCAGCTCTACAATAAATGCTAAAGGAACTTCTCTAAGTGGGAAACACAAGAGAAGAAAAGGACCTACAAAAAGAAACCCAAAACGATTAAGAAAATGGTGATAGGAACATACATATCGATAATTACCTTAAACGTGAATGGATTAAATGCTCCAACCAAAAGACACAGGCTTGCTGAATGGATACAAAAACAAGACCCATGTATATGCTGTCTACAAGAGACCCACTTCAGACCTAGGGACACATACAGACTGAAAGTGAGGGGATAGAAAAAGATATTCCATGCAAATGGAAATCAAAAGAAAGCTGGAGTAGCAATACTCATATCAGACAAAATAGACTTTAAAATAAAGACTATTACAAGAGACAAAGAAGGACACTACATAATGATCAAGGGATCAATCCAAAAAGAAGTTATAACAATTGTAAATATTTATGCACCCAACATAGGAGCACCTCAATACATAAGGCAAATGCTAACAGCCATAAAAGGGGAAACCGACAGTAACACAATCATAGTAAGGGACTTTTAACACCCCACTTTCACCAAAGAACAGATCATCCAGAATGAAAATAACTAAGGAAACACAAGCTGTAAATGATACATTAAACATGATGGACTTAACTGATATTTATAGGACATTCCATCCAAAAACAGCAGGTTACGCTTTCTTCTCAAGTGCACATGGAACATTCTCCAGGATAGATCACATCTTGGGTCACAAATCAAGCCTCAGTAAATTTAAGAAAATTGAAATCATATCAAGCATCTTTTCTGACCACAACGCTATGAGATTAGAAACGAACTACCGGGAAAAAAACGTAAAAAACACAAACACATGGAGGCTAAACAATATGTTACTAAATAGCCAAGAGTTCAGTGAAGAAATAAAAGAAGAAATCAAAAATTACCTAGACACAAATGACAATGAAAACATGATGATCAAAAACCTATGGGAGGCAATGAATTCCATTTCCAATGGAAAAAAAGAATCATATGGTCCTAGACAAACAACTCTGATGGTTTACTTAACAGTCACTTAGTAGTAGTTCTTCCTTGCTCATAGAACTTTATGATTTTTTTGAGGAGTGAAGCATTCAGCTTTAGTGGATAAATCCTTGTTAGGCTAAGACAATCATTATCATATCCCTCTTTGCCATGAATTGTCTTATGAATGGTCATATCAATCTGTTTTGGCAAATGAGTAATTAGGGGAAGGCTGTTATTGTGCTTATGAGAATGATACTTTTCTCTGAAAAAAGATAAATATGCATTAGGAAAATGACCATTTGGACTCTTTTTCTGCTTCCTCCTTGTTCTGTGAGAATATGATACTTGGTTTTACAGCAACCATCTTGTGACCATGAGATCATCATATGCCAATAATGACAAATGGTAGATTAGAAAGAACCAGCAAAGACAGAAAACAGCAACATCAATAGTAACAACAATCACAGCAAAAGAACAATGGGACCTTAACTTGTGGAGTTCCTATAAAGTAAAAAATAAATACTTTATGTTTATTGTAAAAAAAAAAAAGAACTATGCAAACAAGCTTAAAACTACTTCTTTTGTGCCAGTGCTATATCTGTTAGCAGTTAAGAAATGCAGAATTCAAAGTGATCTCCTAGCTTGTAAGCCAACTGAGATTCACTGTCCCTCTTCTATAATAAAAATGAGTTAATGTGTCAAGAAACTAACTCTAGTAAACTGAGGTTTAACATTAAAAAAAAAAAAAGAAAAACCTATGGGAGGCAGCAAAAGCAGTTCTAAGAGGGAAGTTTATAGCAATACAGTCCTACCTCAAGAAACAAGAAACATCTCAAATAAACAATCTAACCTTACACCACCCAAAGTTAGTAGGAGGAAAGAAATCATAAAGATCAGAGCAGAAATAAATGAAATAGAAACAAAGAAAACAATAGCAAAGATCAATAAAAGTAAAAGCTGGTTCTTTGAGAAGATAAACAAAATTGATAAACCATTAGCCACACTCATCAAGAAAAAGAGAGAGAGGACTCAAATCAATAAAATTAGAAATGAAAAAGGAGAACGTACAACAGACACGGCAGAAATACAAATCATCCTAAGAGACTACTACAAGCAACTCTATGCCAATAAAATGGACCACCTGGAAGAAATGGACAAATTCTTAGAAAGGTATAACCTTCCAAGACTGAACCAGGAAGAAATAGAAAATATGAACAGACCAATCACAAGTAATGAAATTGAAACTGTGATTAAAAATCTTCCAACAAACAAAAGTCCAGGACCAGATGGCTTCACAGGTGAATTCTATCAAACATTTAGAGAAGAGCTAACACCCATCCTTCTCAAACTCTTCCAAAAAATTGAGGAGGAAGGAACACTCACAAACTCATTCTATGAGGCCACCATCACCCTGATACCAAAACCAGACAAAGATACTACAAAAAAAGAAAATTACAGACCAATATCACTGATGAATATAGATGCAAAAATCCTCAACAAAATACTAGCAAACAGAATCCAACAGCACATTAAAAGGATCATACACCATGATCAAGTGGGATTCATCCCAGGGATGCAAGGATTCTTCAATATACGCAAATCAAACACTGTGATACACCATATTAACAAATTGAAGAATAAAAACCATATGATCATATCAATAGATGCAGAAAAAGCTTTTGACAAAATTCAACACCCATTTAGGATAAAAACTCTCCAGAAAGTGGGCAGAGAGGGAACCTACCTCAACATAATAAAGGCTATATACGACAAACCCACAGCAAACATCATTCTCAATGGTGAAAAACTGAAAGCATTTCCTCTAAGATCAGGAACAAGACAAGGATGTCCACTCTCACCACTATTATTCAACATAGTTCTGGAAGTCCTAGCCATGGCAATCAGAGAAGAAAAAGAAATAAAAGGAATCCAAATTGGAAAAGAAGAAGTAAAACTGTCACTGTTTGCAGATGACATGATACTATACATAGAGAATCCTAAAGATGCCACCAGAAAACTACTAGAGCTAATCAATGCATTTGGTAAAGTTGCAGGATACAAAATTAATGCACAGAAATCTCTTGCATTCCTACACACTAATGATGAAAAATCTGAAAGAGAAATTAAGGAAACACTCTCATTTGCCATTGCAACAAAAAGAATAAAATACCTAGGAATAAACCTACCTAGGGAGACAAAAGACCTGTATGCAGAAAAGTGTAAGACACTGATGAAAGAAATTAAAGATGATACCAACAGATGGAGAGATATACCATGTTCTTGGATTCGAAGAATCAATATTGTGAAAATGACTACACTACCCAAAGCAATCTACAGATTCAATGCAATCCCTATCAAATTACCAATGGCATTTTTTACGGAACTAGAACAAAAAATCTTATAATTTGTATGGAGACAGAAAAGACCCTGAATAGCCACAGCAGTCTTGAGGGAAAAAAATGGAGCTGGAGGAATCAGACTCCCTGACTTCAGACTATACTACAAAGCTACAGTAATCAAGACAATATGGTACTGGCACAAAAACAGAAACATAGATCAATGGAACAAGATAGAAAGCCCAGAGATAAACCCACACACCACGGTCAACTAATCTATGACAAAGGAGGCAAGGATATACAATGGAGAAAAGACAGTCTCTTTAATAAATGGTGCTGGGAAAACTGGACAGCTACATGTAAAAGAATGAAATTAGAACACTCCCTAACACCATACACAAAAATAAACTCAAAATGGATTTGAGACCTAAATGTAAGACCAGACACTATAAAACCCTTAGAGGAAAACATAGGAAGAACACTCTTTGACATAAATCACAGCAAGATCTTTTTTGATCCACCTCCTAGAGTAATGGAAATAAAAACAAAAATAAACAAATGGGACCTAATGAAACTTAAAAGCTTTCGCACAGCAAAGGAAACCATAAACAAGACGAAAAGACAACCCTCAGAATGGGAGAAGATATTTGCAAACGAATCAAGGGACAAAGGATTAATCTCCAAAATATATAAACAGCTCATGCAGCTCAATATTAAAGAAGCAAACAACTCAATCCAAAAATGGGCAGAAGACCTAAATAGACATTTCTCCAAAGAAGACATACAGATGGCCAAGAAGCACATGAAAAGATGCTCAACATCACTAATTATTAGAGAAATGCAAATCAAAACTACAATGAGGTATCACCTCACACCAGTTAGAATGGGCATCATCAGAAAATTTACAAACAACAAATGCTGGAGAGGGTGTGGAGAAAAGGGAACCCTCCTGCACTGTTGGTGGGAATGTAAATTGATACAGCCACTATGGAGAACAGTATGGAGGTTCCTGAAAAAACTAAATATAGAATTACCATATGATCCAGCAATCCCACTACTGGGCATATACCCAGAGAAAACCATAATTCAAAAAGACCCATGCACCCCAATGTTCATTGCAGCACTATTTACAATAGCCAGGTCACGGAAGCAACCTAAATGCCCATCGACAGATGAATGGATAAAGCAAAATGTGGTACATATATACAATGGAATATTACTCAGCCATAAAAAGGAACGAAATTGGGTCATTTGTTGAGACGTGGATGGATCTAGAGACTGTCATACAGGGTGAAGTAAGTCAGAAAGAGAAAAACAAATATTGTATATTAACGCATATATGTGGAATCTAGAAAAATGGTACAGATGAACCAGTTTGCAGAGCAGAAATTGAGATACAGATGTAGAGAACAAACGTATGGACACCAAGGGGGGAAAGTGGGGGGTGGGGGAGATGAATTGGGAGATTGGGATTGACATATATACACTGATGTGTATAAAATTTGTGACTAATAAGAACCTGCTGTATAAAAAAATAAATAAAATAAAATTCAAAAATTAAAAAAGAAGAAAAGAAAACCCACAAACGAACACCAACAGAAGAGCGCCCACAGAGACAGAGGGGCAGGCTGGGCACGCAGCACACACCCCTCCAAAGCCAAGCTGCCATCCTTCCGGGAAGGCTGCTTCCTTCAGTGACACCATTAACCACAGGGTCACAGAGTTGAGCCCTCTGTCACCGTAATCAGATTTAAATTCTTAATGAGAACTGGATGAGGGTCAAAGGGGTGGCTGTGATGGAAACCTTATTTATGATGTCCAGGTTCTGGTCCTTTCCCTACTGAGTTTATGAGAACAGCTGAAGCATAACTAGAAGACAGAGCATTTAAAAAGGGAACGAAGTTAACCTATTCGGAGATCCCTCTCCTGGGAAGAGGACAACTGCTTAGCAGGTGTGATCTTCTTCCACGCATCTGAATGTCACTGGAGGGGAAGATACACATTACACCTGCACTCGAGGGTAAGGAAACACTTTCGGAAGCCGACCTACGGTCGGTCCCGTCCAGACATTTCGGTTGCCGGGTGCAGGCCACACCGCCTCAGTCCGGGCCCGTGAGAGATGCCGGCCTTTCTCACCTGCCCACTCTGTCCCTAAGGTCATGTTTGGCATCTTCTCTGGCCACTGATATGCAGCGACTGCAAGCACTGTTAGAGCTTACACAGGGTCCCACGAAATTCTGTTTCACAATGTATCCATCTAGTTGCATTTCCTTCAAATCCATAAATGACAGCCATTATTTTATCCAAATAAAAACACCTCAGGCTCTTTCAACTTTGCTGCATGTCTAAAAATTTTTATAATAAAACACTGGGGGGAAAACACCCCATGGCACCCACATTTCTACATTATTTTCAGGTAGGTCAGAGCAGCAATTAATCTTCTGGGTTTATTTGCAATTCTGAAACCTGCCATGGTTAGAGAGATTTTCCCTATGTGTTATTATGCTTCAGACTATCCATTATTCCCCCAAGCAGCCTGTCCTTGTTCAGCTTTATTCACATCATCTTAAAGGACCTTTCTAGGGGCCCACAAGCAACTCACACACCTCCAGGCCCAGGGGGTGGCTGCAGCCCACACTATATGTTACCATTCCAGATGGCACACGAGCAGGGGCCACACAGCTCTTCTCCCACCCACGATAATGTCCAATGAACAACACACCACGACCTTGACAATGACAGGGACCAGAGGTGGCCACAGAGAAGTGTAGACAGCGCTGCTTTAGGCTGAAGGGGGCTCCTCTTACTTTAATTCAAACTGTTTCTGGGTGGGGGGCTTTGTTTCTCCTTTATCATCAAACTACCGAAATGCATAAAGTTAGCAGAAAAATCTGACCACTGAAACCTGCAAGTCCCTACTCACAGCTTTCACATGAGACTATTAAGATTTTCTCCTCTTTCTATCCCACTCTGTTTCCTCAATTGCTTCACACTTTAAAGGTTTCTAGAGTTGAGATCACTCATAATTAGCACCTTGTGCAACATTCCAGCTGCCTTGCCAAGATGCCAGGCAAGCTGGGGCCTCTACCTTCCCTTGTTGCCTTCACTCCTCAACAGAGACTGTTTCTAGATTAAAGGGATACTCTTTCCTTCTTAGAAGCGTCAGTGCAAATCCCTATGAATGTAGGTTTCCTCCCATAACTATCCCTGAGGAAGCTCTAGTAGTGTTCTTCCTTTCAATTAAGGCAACCACTTGTGTCTTCCTAGTGGCCCGAAGTTCCTGAGCTTTCTTCCTCTATGTCTTGAAAAGGTGTTTCACCACCCAGGCTTCCACCACTAGCACCTGAGTCACGGCAATTCACTTTCCTTTCGCTGTTTTCCAAGCGTGTTCACTGAAGCAGGTGTGCCTATCTGTGGGCACGTGGGGAGCGTTAAGGGCACACATCACACGCTACCTCTGAAATAAGGTACTGTGACCAGCACATCAGCAGATGAAGCTGACATGAAGCCGAATCCATACAAATGACGTAGTAACTGTGAGGGACACTGGAAACCATATCCCAAAGCCACTTTCCCACCGCAGCCCTGGCTGGCAGAGGCTTTCCCCTGCCGGGGAGGCTGAGAACCCAGACCTGCCCTTCCCCGCGCCCCCTGAAGCCAGGGTGTGGGCAGGCACCCCCCTCCTGGCCGAGGGGACTGCAGGGAAGCGGGCTGGGCTGGAGGGACCTTCTGAAAACACTGTTGCCCCGAGAAAGTGAGAGGACACGACACCGCTATCCTGCACGCATGGGACACCATAGTAGAGGGGCCGGCGCTAGGAGCTGCAGCACACACCTGGCACCCCAAGGGGACGGCCAGGCCCAGCCAGGAGCCCACCCAGCCTGATACCACTGTGCGGCTGGAACTCCCTATACTTTGCAATTCCCAGTGTTGTGAGAAAAGAACTCAACAACCCCTGATGTCTAAACCTGAGAGTCAAGCTTTCTGTTACTTGCTGCCAAAGCATCCTAAGTGGAATTCTCAAGTGATGAGGAGGAGGAGGAGGAGGAGGAGGAGGAGGGACAGGAGGGGATAAAGAACAGCAGTCGTCACTTACGAGTCCCTACAGCATACCAGGCCCTGTGCAAGGCAGCTAATATGAATGATCTCATTACACCATGAAACGGCCCCTCAAGTCCATACTTTTATCTCCACTTTACAAATGAGGAAAGTACGGGACGAGGAGGTGGAACAGCGTGCCTGAGGTCGCACAGCGGGCTGAGGGGCTGGGTACTGAGCGCAGCCGTGGACTTCAGGGCCCCAGCGTCCTCCCGGGCTCTGCCGTGCGAACACAGGGCTCCGGGGTGGGGGGGTGGGGGTGGGCGGTGGTGGGTCCCAGGCACTGACCTTCTCGGCCTTCTGGTGGAAGACGGACGACATGTCCAGCAAGGTGCTGCGCTCGTCCAGGGCGGCCGCGAACGCCTTCCACTCCTGCTCCAGCTGACCGGCGATCTGCTTGATCTGCTGGGAGGCGTAGTGGCCCGACTCCACCAGGCGGTTGGCCACCGACATGATGCGGTTTATGTTCACGTACACGTTCTGCGAGGGGGGCAGAAAGGGGGGCTGGTCAGGGGAAGGCGCACGGGCCGTCTTTCCAAGAAACGTGGAGAGCGCTTGCTGAAAAGTTACATTTTAACAGCAGAATCAGCTGGGGGGTAACAGGACATGTGTTTTGCTATTTGGATTTCCATAAGCCATAGGCAGTGGTTTTAGTTTCTATTTTTAAAACTGCAAAATTACAGCTCAGCTAGCTGGGAGGGATACCGTCAGGCACAAAGCAGTCACACACACAAGTGGGTGCACACAAATGCGCTATGACTCGCTTCTTGGCCTCAAATCCTGAAAAGGGTCCAGATGGCAAGCCGTTACCCAGAACTGCAGGAACCCACCACTGCAGTTTGCAACTAGAAGCCAGAAACTACAAACTATGTACTTAGCCACCAGAGGCTATTTTGTGTGAAAACAAGCTCTCCTTTCTACATAAGCCCAAGTCATCTTTCTGGTGCCAATAGAAAATCTGTAAATGGATTCACATTCACCAAGGAATAGGAACTGGGGTACGAACAGAACAGTGCTGTGTTCAAACTTTAAATCACACTTTTCTACTGTGTTGCAATCTCTGTCTTCAAGTCCACTAGCTTGCTGCAAAATAAGGTGCAAGGTTTTTTTAAAAAAAAGCATTTTTCTTGCAAAAGGAGTTCTCACTATGGTATTTCCCTTCCCACCTTCAATCCTCTTTAAGGGTCGCGCTGCAGCAAAGGCAGAGTGATCAATGCACACCTTCAACAAATCCCAGGTTGTCGTTCTTCATGTATTTATTATTTATTATTTTGTGATGCATCACAACACTGCACCTTGCAATGGGTCTCCCCAAACCGTAGACTCATCTTTGGCTCCTCCGATTCTTGCCCCTAAATCAAATCTAATTATCCAACCTGCCCAAACCCCTCTACAGTTTTTCTCCTTCCTGCCATGGTCCTCCAGGCCAATCTCCCACTGGCTCACACTTGGACCCCTCCATGAGCCTTGTCACTGTCACCGAGTCTCCAGCCCACCCAAGTAAGCGTCCTAGAGAATGCACTTGTCGTTCTGCCTCTGTACCTTCATTTACTCATTCCTTTCCTCCATTTCTGACCTAAACCTAAACTAGGTGGAGTCGCCTTTATCTGGGTTTAGAAAGCCAGACGCCAGTCTCGGAGGTACTTCTCTGGGCTGCAGGCTCAAATCAGCTACCACACGTCCGGGTGTCTGCAGCGGCAGGGAGGGGGTACTCTGTGAGGCTGTGACAGTCAGTCAGGGCCGCAGTCCATGGGGAACTGGCCTCACTGCCTCATGTGGCATTAACGTTCTAACTAGCGTCCTCTAGGTCAAGAGCAGTGCCTGCCCTTCTCATATGCATTCTCCCTCTCTGGTGACAGGTGACCACATTCACCAAGTTTTGCTTTCTCTGTATCCTTAAAGACGAAAATCTTCCCAAAAGGTCTGTTGGGAAGAACATCAGCAGATGCCCTCTGTTAGCATCCGGAGAAGAGCTGCCCATTTGGATGGCTCCACTGTGGGGCCCACGGAGGGGAGTCCTTCCCACCTTGATGCTGTTTCAGGGCCCTGGATTACTTTCATCCCCTCAAACAGACTGTGCTCCACACACAGAGGACTGCTCTATGCTTTATGCCTCGTCCATACCTCTGTCTCCTACTGCAGGAGGAAGGAACCACGTGGCACACAGCCCAAATGAGTGCGTACACAAGCATGGCAACGTACAAACGTACAATTCCCTACGTTAGAAGTACCTCCACCTAGACTCTTACGTCACAGCCTCTAAACATACCTGTGATAGGAGAATGAGCCGACTGTTGCTGTCCCTTAAAATGCTTTCTTAAAAGATTATCAACTTTGCTTACTGATATCTAGTACTTTCATTTTCTTTGTCAAAAAATGTTTAAAACACTGTAGATAGCACAAGAAAGGGCTGAAGGTTAAGAGGCCCCCGGGTTCTGCATAAATAAATGTCCTAGACAGATACTGAGGACTCAGGGAGGTGTTGAAAACCAGGGGCTGGTAGGATTGGAACGCGCTCCCAACAGCTGTCACCACGCCATGCACAGGGTTACCACATCCTTTCTGAGTTAAAATTTTTACTTTGAGAAGTGATAAAAGTGTATCATAGAAAAATAGAAAATATACTTAAACCTAAAAAAAAAATCACCCATACTTTTAAGAGTTTCTTACTATAATATACTAAAAATACTAACAGTATTTTTAATTAGATGATAACATCACTGATAATAACTACCATTTATCAAGTATTTACTTTGTGTTCAGCACTCTGCTTAGTGTCTTACACATACAGAGTAAGTAAAATAATGTAACACCCTGTTAGGCAGAGATTATCCCCACTTTAGAGATTAGGAAACCGAGGCTCAAAGAGATTAAACAGACTGCCCAAGGTCATGCGGTCAACAAGAGTCAGAATTAAAAACCTCTACATTCATAACACGCGCGCCTGTCTTCCACACATGCTTCCTCTTCTGCTGATTCCTACATGTGTCACAGTAATGCTGGGGGAGGAAAAGGACCCTTTCTGGTCATTTCTAGTTTTTACAAAATATATTTTAACATTTCGAGTTTTTAAAGTATGTGATATGGTGGGCTGAATGTGCCTTTCACCATTAGTAGAAGTTTCAGAATATTTTGAAAAATTGATAGGAATTTTTTTAGGAAGAAATTCTTCTAAGATGCTTCCCCCAAAGGCCCACATTTGCGTTCTCCTCACCTCTCCCCAGGCTGAATCATTTAACCCCAAAATTCTCTTACCTCAAACTCAAGAACAGTATCAAACTTTTGGGATAGTGTCTATTACAAACATTTTATCGCTGAGTCTTATCTTTGAAACTACCCAAAGTGGAGCACTTTGTGGACTGAACTTTAATTAAATGGCATCTTACTGAACTAATTTAAACCAAGACCCTGTCTTCATATCGTTTCAATGCTCTTTAACGCACGTTACAAGGCTAAGAGGGTGAATTCTCATAATTCTGGCTCAAAATCCACACCAAAACTCTGTCTCTAAGGTGAAAATTTCTAGAATAACTCTCTAGAGAAGTAACCATATACCCTACAGAACAACATATAGCTTTACTGCAGTTATATTAACTCCAAAAATGCAGTAAGACTGTTATTTAAAATTCATTGTTGGGTTCTTTTGGGGTGTTTGTTTGCACTGTAGTCTCACAGCAACCCCTGTCTAATCACAACAGGCCCAGGGCATCAAAGGGAGCCAAAGGATTCCAGGCACGGCTGACGTCCAGACCCGACTCCTTCCGTGCATCTTGGGAGGAACGCTCATGTTTGAGGAGAAATGAAGGACGCCCTTGAGGCAAGCAGCAGGCTGGCTCATTTCTTCACCATGAAGGGCAGGCAGCCGGCAAGCTGACAGTGGGTTGCTTCGGGAGACTCACTCAGCCTCTGAAAAGCTCTTGTGGAGCCCCAGCGGGCTCCCAGGAGGTACAGCACAGAAGCCAGCCTCAAAACCATGCACGTGGAACTGGCCAAGTAATTGGTTCGAGTTTCACTGGTTTGTCTGTTTGCTTGTTTTCGCTTTTGTTTGCTTAAAACTTAAAACAAGCTACGTAAACACTGCTCCCACAGAGAACTTCCCGCACCTGGAGGTCAGCCGCTGCCGCTGAACTGTCAGAAGCCCCTGCATGGGCTCCTGGCAGTGTGCTGGGAATGATCTGTGTAAATACCTCCCGTTTTATACTTTCACAGGCAGGATACCTCTGTTCCCACAGGATCTTACCATGCAGTTCATGGCAAAGTGGTTGTGCTGTGTCTGAAGCTCCATTGCATGAGGATGGCTGGTCCCAATCTCAGTGTAGCTGTTCAGAAACAGGCCCTTGTTGTGCGTGATCCAGTCAAACATCTACCAGAATGAAGAAAGACAAGCTGGAATCACTCCAGAAAAAGAAATGACGGACGCGGCTCCCAGCACAGGACTGAACCAAGAAAGAGCGGCGTCTTTCCTCTGACAACCTCTCAGGCGCCAGGGCCCAGAAGATTCTTGACTTCTAACCAGTCAGCAGCTCTGAACTTGCAGGAGCTACAAGAAAATCTTATCTAGTGCGTTCCTTTGACAGATGAGGGACTAAGGAGCAGATAAGTAAAGAGAGGTATTCAAATCCCCCAGGCTAATTAAAACTCTAATCTTCTGACTCTCAACCCCGTCTCTCTGCTATACTGAACTACATAATTAGGCACACTGCTCTGCAAAAAAAAAAAGACCTGTTAGGTGAAGTTACAAACTTACAGGTTTCTGGATGGGCTTTGCTGTGACCACAGATTACTGACAGCAATTCCAATGACTAAAAGATTATGCCCTTTAGTGCAAGAATAAAAAAAAAAAAAAAATCCCTGTGCAAATGCAAACAATAAAATTTACCGTAAAAATAAAAAGAAATGGGGAAAACTTTAACAATGACGTCTCTCTTAAGATTCAATACAGATGCTACCCGGAAAAGGATGTTAATTTCACTGTTCCCAGGAAAACATTTAAGGAAAAAGAAATGATTATCAATTAGCACTGCTTCTGTGATGTGAATGAGACTTCCAGGGACAGTCACCTGTTTGTCTAGTAATTGAAAGGAAGATTTTCTAGCGTCTTTGACAAGGCACTACAGTTGAACCTTGAACAACACGGGTTTGAACTGCACAGGTCTACTCATATGCAGATACTTTTCAACAAATGAGTACCTGTATTTTCATTTTACACATCTTTAAATTAACTAAGTGTGGGGAAAAGTTGTGTTCAACTAGAGATCACGATATATGGAATCAAAAGAACTAGAGTTGGAGTTCTGATTCTATCCAAACTGTTTCAGCTTGCTGTCCTCGGGTGAGTCATTTATCAATTCCTTTGTCCTGGAGGCAGAGAGAGCAGTCTGGATTTTCAACTGCATGAAGAGTCAGCATCCCTACCCCCATGTTGTTCAAGGGTCAGCTGTACTTTAAACATAAAGAGAGGTTAAAAGCTTACCAAATAATATTACTGGAAAATAGTGGCGGATTGTCACCTTTCAAAAGGTCCTTTCATATCAAAGATTTTTAATGTTTTTTAACTTTACAAAAAATTTTCCTGTCCATGAAAAAAAATTCAGTGAGCTCAAATTAAGAGGGATCAATTCACTCATGTTCACGGCTTGCAACGTATTCCTGTAAATAAGTGTCCTGCTTTCACGTTGCTGAGACAGACAAGAGCTCACTTTGGCCAGTTGGTTTGACTGGAGCACGATAAGGAAACATGAAACCATAAGTAATTACTGCCTCTATTTCCCAGAAGCTATAATTTTTAATTCATTACTCGCCTTTTATTGTAAAAACATACTCAATAGTAGATCTGAAGGGTGTTTTCGCACTGGCTTTTATGAGTGGAAGAGCAGTTATCAGAAAAATACTCACATGGACAACTACTGCTTTCAATAATATATCCTACAAAGTTTTCACTCTTTTAATTGAAAATATTCTCGTCTATCTTACAGGCATTCTAAACCAAACTATTAGTAATTAGCAACTCTCAGTTTCTAGAAGAGCTCTGCATTGCACAGTGAGTAGCACTGGAAAGCAGACTGAGGGTTGATCTCTGAACCGACACTGCTGGTCTCCCCCCGACGCCATGCGCGTAGCTTACCCTTCCCCAGCCCTTTCATTCTGCCCTTTCTCCTGACCAAACCAGCCTCAGCTGCTGAGACCCAAGGATCCAGGAAGCCTCCCTCCGTGGCGCACTTTAGCGTCCCTCCCCCGTCTTTTACCTTCTCAGCATCCTGTTCAAACAGCCTCAGCTGAAAGCACTGGTCCAGCTTTAGCTTCCTCACGTGCCACATCTGATGCAGGTGCTGCCGCGTTGAATGCAGCCTGTCCAGCATGGCGGACACCTTGGGTAAGAGGCTCTGCAGGTCTGCGTTGCCTGACCCCGAGTTCTTCTTGGGAAAGCTGTCACTGCTCTGAATCCTCTGCAGCAGCTTCTGTCCCTCTAAATCCAAGTCCTCTATGGGGGCCTTAATCACCTTCTTCTTCAGCTGGGAATGTTCCTCGATCATATTCCGAGCCCCCTCCAAATCCTGAGGCAACTCCTTCTTAGCTAGGATGTCCTGAAGTTCCTCCAGTCGAGACAGCATGTGGGTGGCATTGCTAATGTAGTCTTCAAAAGCAACTCGGATTTCAATCCATTCTTCATGGTTGTATTCCAGGCAGCCGTCAAATTCGGGCGTTAGCTGAGAAGGGTCAACTACTTTGGTAAGGCCTTCTAAAGAGACCATATTTGTCTTAAGGGGAAAAAAAATCATGTATGAGAAGATGAACCAATCTTATACGGTCTTAATCATAATGCAGTTTGCAATGCTTCATCACAGATTTTCAAACTTAAAGCAAGTAATCCATTTATAGAAAACATAACATACCTTGTTCTGGCCCCATAAAAACAAATGTAAATGAAAGAGGCATTAGTACAGTCAGTGAACGACAAATCCATTAGAGCAACACGTATATGTTAGTTGCAATACCCAAAATTATAGAATCATATGAATTTCAGGACAGCTAAAGAAATTAGATTTCTTTCCAAGAATGCGGAAATTAACCCACTATCTTAGGCATATTAGAATATGAATGGCTTTTTAAAAATGTAGAAAATACACAAGGGTTAGCAAGAAAGCTGGCAGAAGCTCTTCTCTCAAGGTTGGAGAGAGGGAATGCTTCATTCACTGCAATAATCGGCAGCGATTCTGAGCAGTACAAGTGTTGTATTCAATAACATCATCGACTACATTCCAATCTAACAGAGACAAAGTTTTAGTCAATTACAACCTGAGCAAGACATCTTCATCTCATCCTATCAGAAGATGACGCAGAGTTAATATTAGTATTATGCCTCAAGGAAAACATAACTGGGGGTGAGGCGGGGGGAGTTAAATATGAAGACAAAGGAAAAGGAGAAAGATGTGTGGCCTAGAACCAAAAGATAAAACAGAGAAAGGCTCGTTTAGCCCCACCTCTGTCACCTCCAGCCTTAGAGAAACCTACAACTGTATCTCTATGCTGTTTGGCATAAGAAATGGCAAAAGGCAGCAGAGCGAGAAAGAGGGGCAGCTCCTACTCCAGCACTTTTGCCTGAAGTGTGACTGTAGGTTCATCCCTGTCTCGTCTGCCCAGACTTTAATAATGTCCATGGAGACAATCACTTCACAGACAGAAGCTCGTGATAATGTACAGACAAGTTCAATAGAAAAGCCAGTGCAGGAAACTTCTAAAGGCCCAGAGGGAAAGATCACAATTAGACAAGCAAAAACCTGCATACGTTGTACCACCACATCGTTATTTCTGCTTAAAACGTGTATCATTAAATACAACACACTTTACATTCTATGCCAAGAGAATAACTAATATAATACCCAAAAAACTGTCCTCCAAAATCACTTCTACTTGTGTGTGAAGATAAAGGCTTACTGGTTTCACCTTTCATCTAAACCTCTTGGGTGCAGTTTCAAATTCAAATTAAAACTAAATTCAGATTTCAGGTTGCAAATCAGCACCATGGATTGAGAAATTTTAAAATGCAAGTAATGTACCCATGAAAAGACACTGAAAAGTGTAACATGTAACATAAAGCTTAAGAATTAATATTGTGTGGTATGTTTAATACTATTATTGTTGTTAACCTTGAAATACGTGAATACATTCACTGAAACCTAATGTTTGGGCAAAGTGGCTAGAAGAAGTGATCTATTCAACTAAAAATTATTATAATTTATTGTTAGAAAATACTTAAATTTTATTACAGAATATGGCACGAATCAAGTTGCCAGCTGGCCAGAATACTTTCTCCCCATAATCATCTGATGAAACCAATTGCATCAAAGCCTTGTCAGAACCCTGGTAGCTTAAGGAGAGCAGTTTCCAGGGGAAAGGAGAGTACGTCAGCGGGTTGAGGTCTGTTTTACACACTATCTGAAAGGCAACGACCTTGTGTGCTAATTGAATCCAGAGCCCCACACAGGTTTTCAAGGAACCTCTCCCTTTTCATAAACGAGAGACCTGATGTGTGAAAATACATGGCACACCGTCCTCTCCAGGACACGATGAAAAGTCCGTCTCTCCCACACATTTTCCTCAGGAAATGTGAAGTTGGGCATTTCTCCCTAACATTCCCTTACTTCCAAGGCTGAGGTAACGATGATGACTCTGAAGCCACCTAAAGCCGCTTGCACTAAACAGTAAAGCTATTTTATCCCGTGAAGTAAAAGGAAACAGGCTTCTCTTTCTAGGACACATGCTTTACACCCCAGTAGCCCCATTACCCAGAAACAAGAGGCCTGGAACCTAAACCCTCCATGGGCAAAACACCCACTGGGATAAGGCGAGAAACAAGCCTAATTGTGTTATTTTACACAATAACTAATTTTGCATGTCATATGTACGTCAGATATGCAGTTCTTGTTGAATACGTGGTTTTTAAAAATCTATAACCAGCCTAAAATGATGACGGAAAAGCTTTTAATAAACCACACCTACTGGTTTAGTTGGTCTGGCTACACAGGGAAGTTACCTCAAATTCAAATTTAGAACTGCCAAAATTAGTCCTCTGTTTCTGCCAAAAGTTGTCTGGCTTGATTATCAGTGCAACGTGAATGCAGCAGGGGAAGGACTCCTGTAATATCTTCAGCAGAGGCTTGATGGAGTCCCACTTGGACCCACGCATGTCCACGATCACCGTGAATCCTCGCTTGCAGACTTCTTCACTACAGAGAAAGAAAGGACAGGCTGAAACCACGCAATTCACACCACTTTTTCTGGTCTGAGTCCTGCTGGGCAAGGCCGATTCTGCTTCCGTCCTCCTGCTGCCTGCGGGGCACCTCCCTCCACCCACCGCCTGGCTGGCCAGCACTTGTGCCCAGGGAGCTGGCGGACGAGAGATCATTACAGAAAGAGCTTAGGTCTCACCCGTGGTCCTCACCCTCCCTGGTACCTTAACAGAGCAGACTGACTATTCACGCACAGGGTTCAACCTCAAAAACCTTCAAACTTTTTCTTTTGTGTCCACGGTTTTGCATCTTGCCTTCTCTTTAGGAGAAGAGCAATGACCGTCCTGCCCATTTCTCTGGTCTTTTGTGCGTTAACTGATCTCACATGCTGTCTAGTAACTGTTAGGGCCACTAAACAGCAGGGACAGAACCCCAGCAGCACGCGCAGAGCAGTGAACAGCAGTCACGCGGACTCTGGGGTCACAGGAGCTGACACCACCTCCACCGGCACGCTGGTGATAGCAGGAGTTTTTGAATGTCCCAGTTTATTCCCCTGAACTTGTCCCAGGCCCCTGAGCTACCTCAGAAGTTCTCAGGTGTGGTCCACCCGCCCCCGGGGATCCCTGGCACCCTTCTGGCGGGGTCTGTGGGGTAAAATCTAGTAATACTGAGACTTGTCTATCTTTTTCAGCTGGTGGCGCACAGGCCACGGTGGACACTGCTGGCTCTTAGCACAAGTCAAGGCAGTGCTAGGAGTCACGTATTCTTCCTCTCCACGTTCTAGCTGTTCAAACAAAAGAGCCAGTTTCTCTTAAGAATGTCCTCGATGAAGAAATAAAAATTATTAACTTTATTATATCTCAACCTCTGAGTACACAGGAAATATATAGAAAGCACATCTGCAATAAAGAAAAAACAGAAGTCAGAGTGTTCATAAACATGGGTTAAAAATCCATAGCCTCCCTTCACACTACATACAAAAATAAACTCAAAATGGTTTAAAGACTTAAATGTAAAACATGACACCATAAAACTCCGAGAAGAGAACAGAGGCAAAACATTCTCTGACATAAATTATAGCAATATTTTCTTAGATCAATCTCCCAAGGCAAAAGAAACAAAAGCAAAACGGTGGTGGGATGAACTGGGAGATTGGGATTGACATATATACACTACTATGTATAAAACACATAACTAGTGAGGATCTACTGTATAGCACAGGGAACTCAGTGCCCTGTGGTGACCTAAATGGGAAGGAAATCTGGGATGGAGGAGATATATGTATATTATACATATGGTTGATTCACTTTGCTGTACAGCAGAAACTAACACAACATTGTAAAGTAACTATACTCCAATAAAAAAAATTTTTTAAAACCCTAAACAAATGGGACCTAATCCAACTTAAAAGCTTTTGCACAGCAAAGAAAACCATCAAGAAACCGAAAAGACAACCTACAGAATGGGAGAAAATATTTGCAAATGATGTGACTGACAGGGGTTAATATCCAAAATATACAAACAGCTCATACCACTCAATATCAAAAAAACAAACAACCGAATCAAAAAAAAAGGACAGAAGACCTAAATAGACATCTCTCCAAAGAAGACATACAGCTGGCAACAGGCAGATGAAAAGATGTTCAACATCACTAATTATTAAAGAAATGCATATCAAAACTACAATGAGGTATCACCTCACGCCGGTCAGAATGGCCATTATCAAAAAGTCTACAAATAATAAATGCCTGAGAGGGTGTGGAGAAAAGGGAACCCTCCTACACTGTTGGTGTGAATGTAAACTGGTGCAGCCTCTATGGAGAACAGTATGGAGGTTCCTCTAAAAACTAAAAGTAGAACTACCATACGACCCAGCAATCCCACTCCTGGGCATCTATCCAGTGAAAAATGAAAACTTTAATTAAAAAATATACATCTCCCCCAATGTTCATAACAGCACAATTAACAATAGCCAAGACATGGAAACAACCTGAGTGACCATCAACAGACAAACTGGGTTAAGAACATGTGGTACATACACACAATGGAATATTACTCAGCCATAAAAATGAAGGAATATTGCCATCTGCAGCAACACTGATGGACCTAGAGATCATCCTACTAAGTGAAGTAAGTCAGATAAAGACAAACATTATATGATATCACTTATATGTGGAATCTAAAAATAATACAAATGAATCTATATACAAAACCGAAACAGACTCACAAACATAGAAAACAAATTTATGGTTACCAAAGGGAAGGGGGTTGGGGGCAGGGATAAATTAGGAGTTTGGGATTAGCAGATACAAACTACTATACATAAAATAGATCAGCAACAAAGATTTACTAGCACAAGGAACTACATTCAATATCTTGTAATAATCAACAATGGAAAGTAATCTGAAAAAAAATACATAACCGAATAATTTTGCTGTATACCTGAAATGAACACAATATTGTAAAGCGACTGACTACACTTCAAAAATTTTGTAATAAAATATTTCTAAAAATAAAGTGAGACCATTATAGACAGGAAAAAAAAAAATCCATAGTCTCACCTAAATTTAAGTCGAAATTAAAACCCATTTCACACTCTCTCACATGAGCTTGCTCCCCTACCTTCTCCCTTCCCCCGCCTCCCTGCCCTCCCCACTCCCTCACACGCCATTCTTTTCCTTATCTTTTGATTCATACCAGTAGAGTAATGGGACACTCCAAGTTCCTATGACAACTGCATCAGTATAAGAGGCATACTCCCAAAAACATTCCAAAAAAGTCCGTGGGGACAGAACCTGGGTAGATGGCGGTTCACAGTCCTAGGAACACAGTCCTGAAAGCCCTAAGGAGAAAACAGACTGATCCAACACACCGGCTTATCACCCCAGTGTGGAAAGCTGCGAGGAGTGATCTGATCAACTTCCGTATGAACATGAACCGAAAAACAGTTAACACTTGGCTCAACACTCCTCGTGCTATCACTCCTCCTGTCTCAAGTAGGTCCTGGGCCACGATCCAGGGAGTGTCTCGGGTCTCCTTCACAAATCCTTAGAGGTAGCTGGGCACTCCCAGAAATGTTTCCTAAGATCCCCCAAGTCACTGAAATGCAGCATTCTGAACTTCCTCGGGTTCTAAAGGAGCTTGCCATCCTGCAAGAGTCCATTCGGTAGAAACTTCTGGGCTCCAGAGCTCCTTGGGGCTGGGCCTGCCGGAGCGGGAGGGCGTCGGATGCCTGCTGCCCAGCTGGGACCGTCTGCTCCAGACTCGCACGTTCTGCTGCCGTCCACCAAAGACAGGAGGCTGTCCAGCAGCAGGTTCTGCTCTTGTATGAGCTGCTGTTTGGTGCCTGCGCTCTAAGCATCGGTCTTCCCCTACCAAGGTAAATTCTCTGGCAGCCTTTCTCCTCACATAGCCCTACACAGTGTGTACACAAAACTACAAAGCCCCTCCACTTGACGGGGCTTAGAAGGAATCCTGAATAACTCCAGGCTTAACAAGAGGAACAAGCTGGAGAGAGACACAAGCAAAAGGTGCCCTGAGCTTACACCGTTTACGGAAGGATTAACCAGTCACCTGCCTCCGCCATCCAACTGTTCCCACCGGTGACTTCCAAGTAAAGCAAGCAGCACACCAACTGGGCTGGGAGTGCACATCCTTCGCACCCATCTGTCTTTATCGAGTTAAAAGCCACGCATTATTAAGAAAGCAGTGACTTGCAAACATTACCAAAGCCAGCTCTATTTCTGAGCATCTAATGAACAAGTACAGCTGCTACAGAAGGGCTCCGTGCCACGCTCTTCCTTCAAGACACTGCTCACTGGAAAGTGTGACTTATTAACCAGGTATTTTAGCAGTTTTACCTAAGAGCCTCATTTTACCTGTGAGATTTTTAAAAATGTAGATAAAACTAAGGTCCTTTTTCAATTCAGGTCTCTAAAAAAGAGAAACTCTCCTTTCTTCAGTTCCTAGATGAACTTTTTATATGAACGTCCATGAATGAATCAACTCAAAAGTTTCACATTATTTCATTGGTGACAAAAGAGAGTCAGAGTGGTTTATCCATTTAGTTGCTATAAATCATTCTAAAGAAGCCAAAACGTTCTAGAACATAATAAGTATAATTCAAAAGAGCCATAAACACCTAGAGATGCACCAAGACTAACGTGATTATCATTTCTGTGCAGGAGTCCCAATTACACCATGAAGAAGTTCCACTATGACTTTTCTCCTACACATTTAAGGAAAAGTTCCCTTGCAAATTAATCATATGAAAACCAATCTATTATTCTAATTTTTTTTTTTTTTTTTTTAAGGAAGGGAGAGGGGAGGGAAGGTGGCCCAAACAACAGTACTCAAAACTAGTCACCACTCTCAGATCACATTATGTTTAACTCTGGGGGCCACATTTTAAGAGGCAAAGACAATCAGGAGGCCATGCAGAAAAAAACAGACAAGATGATCTGGTTCTAGAACACATGGCAGAAAGAAAACTCAAGGAAAGTCGAAGAGCAAATATGAAAGATGGACATTACTGTACTACTTCTGAGACAGCTACCATGAGTCAGACACTGTGCTGGGCGTGTACATAAATAATCTTACTTAATACAGTGATCCGAGAAGTACAGATTACTATCACATCTCGTAGATCAGAAAACCCGTAAAATTAAGTAAGCAGGTCAGTCCGTCTGACTCTGACCCCCAAGCTTTCCCGGATGGCACACTTCTCCAAATCCGGGAATGTGTAGCCCTGTAACTGTCTGGCTGAGGGGCAGCCAAGGCTACCATCACATCACAGAAAACATCGACAGTGGTGGACAGAGAAAGGAGTCCCACAGGACACCCTCCCCCTGCCCCTCCCACTGCCCAGGACTGTGTATTTCATTCTGAAACTGTAACAACAAAGTGTAGACTCAGAAATAAGAACAAGCGAACCCACAAGTCCCAAAAAATTCACACACCATTAATCTCCTGACGATGATCAACGATCCCATTGTTTGGCTAAACCAGAGCGCTCCCTCCTCTGCAGGCTCCCTGGAGGCACTGAGGCTCTCTGTCAGTCGCTGCAGGACCTGCGGTGGACCTGGAGAGGACTCTTTTTGTGGCCACTTCTATTTGGACCACTGTGAAACCTTCCTCCACTATCACTTGGCAAACGCATCATTTACATACAAATTAATCCCATCTCTCTCATTTACTCATTAACCAAGAACAAGAAACTGGCATTGCCTGTCACTTGAAATTGTAAATACAAAAGCAAATCCAGGCAATGAAATGAACTGACTGTGCTCAGTGCTTGGAGGGTCACTCTACACACTGAAGAACTTATGAGAGAAATGAGAGAATATTTGGGATTTGCTATATTTTCTTGGGAAAGTAGACAAGATTAGCAGAATCCAATAATCGTTGGAGCTGGATGATGGGCCCATGGGTGTTTGCTTCTCTCTAGTTTTGTTTACACTCACGATTCCCAGGACAAAGTTTTGTGTTTTTTTTTTTTAAAGTAGGTCATCCAGATGATTCAAAATATACCTGAATCGATTTTTTTATGATATCAATGAAAAGAAAAGTAATTTTTTTATATTTATAATCAATATGGATTTCAAAACCAGAAAGCAAGTTGCCAAAGTTATACACAGAATTCCAACGATGTAAATGTTTTCTAAAAGATCACCTGGGTGAAATTCAACTTGTGTTTCATTAAACTATACACCAAGCATCATTATGGATGGCAGGGATTTGTTTTTTCACATCATCATCTGTATCTATTTCTTTTTCATCATTAGCACAGCACATGGTACATAGTAAGAGCTCAGTAAGTAATGGCTGTAAACTATGTTGTTATTTATAAGTGACAGTGAGTAGTAAATAACTTCTAAAACTCTTTCCAACTCTGTGATTTCAACAGTTCAACAGGCCAAGAAAATATCACAGTAAGAGGAAAGGGAAAACTTTTCCACATATTTAAGCAGGGGCCCGTTAATATGTTACTGATGATTTGATGTAATAGCTTTCCCACAAAGGATACCCTACAGAAAAACCCAAGAACTCCCTCTGAAGCTCAGACCATCGACACCAAAGCTGACCTTCCTCAGCCACAGTGAGTATGGGTTGCCAGAGGACAGTGCTGTTTCCCTGGCTGGTGTCAACCCAAAGAGGTCGGGGGAGAGTCACAAGCCCTGCACCGTGGGCGATCTGCTACACTTACCTCAAACTTTAGAATCCATTACGCTGGACCATCTTTTATTATTTTCTTGCACAACATGTTCCTTACGGTTACTCTTTAGTCTATATTACGACCAAGCGTCCTTTTTCACGCGCTCGTTTAGTCTCCTAGGAAATCCCTCTTCACTGTCGCACGTCAGTCGTGCCCTGCTTTAGCACACCCCCTTCTGGGGTGAGAGTACCTCTTCCTCACAGGGGGTCCCGCTCCAACCCCCGGCACACAGCCACCTCTTACACCAGGCCTGGCTGTATGCTTGGATTATATCAGAGCAGTATTTTGTTTTCCAAAAATTAATCTTAACCATTAAATGGAGATGTTAATGTGGGGGGAAGGGGAGGGTTTCCTCTACCAGTTGTCAGCTCACTCTGTAGGTAAAACCTCAGTAATATGTTTCTAGAGCAGAAGCGAAGGTGCCAGACTCCTCAAGTATACACACTGGCCAACTGCTGTTAACTGTTCCTCACTTCAGGGCTCTCCAGAAAATAAAGCCTTGCCTGTTCCTTGTGTTCCTCGGCGTCTACGCTAAAAATCCCCCTGGCTGTCACTAGCGGGTCGCAGACTGAATGAGAGTTCCCACACTCAATGTCCTGGCACATTAGCTGGTAGGGATTCTGAATGCCCTGCAAAGTTCACGCTACAAATCAACCAAATACTTTCCAAGAACTGAAGCGCAGCATGGAGCCAGAAGGTCCTCTCGGAAACCACACTCCTTGGTGAGCCTCCGGCCCACCGGGCCTCCGGGCCTCGGTTATCAGGATCGTCTCTGCTCTAGCTCCGCCTCGGGCACCACATCCCAAGGTCCCGGCCCAGTGGCCAAGCCACCCCCATCGTCACCACACAAGGCTCCTCACTCAGAACACTGCCCTTCTCGGCCCCGCACCCAGGAGGGTCACAACAGGAAAATAAGGAGAAAGGTCATGATTTTAACTTCACAGCACTTTGCTTAGAATCCAGGCTCCTGTGGGCTGTTTTCTGGGGAGTGTGTGCAGCGCTGCACCTCTGGGACGGGGACCAGCCACGACCACGCGGGACTCACCTGGGGATACAGGCCAGGTAGGAAATGAGCCTCCGGAGGTCCTCCTGCCGTATCCTGTCATGATTGCTGCGGGCCGGGAAGGTTAGGATGGGACCCCCGCGCTTATCTCTGCCACCTGGAAACAAACATGTGGAAGAGGCTCAGAGAGAAACAAGAGGAAACAGGGCTCTACGGGCCACTGGGCGCCCCGCATCGCAGCCCAGCCACCCACCCACTCTCGCGAAGCTGTGCCCCCAGCCCTCCTGGCCCGGCAGGACCCCGTGAAAGGCCGGCGCCCCTGGCTCCCCTGAGACAGGCGGCAATGCCATCCCTCCCAGGATGCCGGCGACAAAGTTTGAGTTTTGCACACCACATGGAAGGTATCACAGAAGGCCTTGGCTCTTTCTTCCAGTGTTTGTTCCCTCTTTTATTCAGTTTCATGTTTGGAGAGAAAAAAAGGTTTCATGTATACGTGCTTCTATCACCTTAAACTCCCACCTCCGGGGACTTCCCTGGTGGCACAGTGAATAAGACTCTGCGCTCCCAATGCAAGGGGCCCAGCTTCCGATCCTTGGTCAGGGAACTAAATCCCACATTCATGCTGCAGCTAAGGAGCTTGCCGCCCGCAACTAAGGAGCTTGCCAGCCACAACTAAGGAGCCCGCCGGCCACAACTAAGGAGCCCAAGTGCTGCAACTATGACCCGGCACAACCAAATAAATAAATAAATATTAAAAAAAAAAAAAACCACCTCCTCACGCCCTCTCTCTTTCTCTGTCTCCCTCTCTCTCTCTCCTCCACACTGTCCCCTCTCCTTCCCTCCCCTGCACTCTCAGCTCTCTCTTTGCTACCAACCAAATTGGGCTTTAACTCATGAAAGGGAAAAGACAGGAATGTTCTTCAAACTCTGCGCTGATGGCTACTTTATATAATCTGGGATCCAGGGCACCTTCCCCTCTCAAGGGCAGTACCTGACCCCTGTGGTCAAGCTTCCCCACTCTCTCACACAAAGCCACACACACACAAAAGAAAAAAAGAGAGACAGAGAGGGAGAGATTGGCACACATGAATTTTCAAATAGAACTAAATTAGCTTAAGAACTTTAGAAAAATTACATTACACACTAAGCACAAATCTCACGTGACTGGCCTTTGACAGGAAGGCAGAAACACTTCTCATGAACACATATACAATCCTAAGGAAGTCTGCTGGGGATCACTGAACATTTCTGGTGAAACTACTATATTTATTTTATTACTTCTATTAGGGTTTTCAGAAAAGAACACAGAGAAATAAAATTTTGTTTTCCCAAGTGTATGCTTCATTTAGTTTTACAGTTCTGGTCATCTGTTTCTAGCAGTACAGCAATAAGATCTCAAAATTCAAGCCACAACATGAAACAACTATTTTCTCATCTTAATTATTTACCTTGTCAGCAGAGGTAAATGAAAAAGCAAGCAAAAAAAAAAAAAAAAAAAAAAGCAAGCAAGCAAACAAACAACAGAAAACCAAATTCTTCACTTTTAGAATACCAAAAACATATTCAGCAGAAGATGTTGGCATTTTAAAAACACATTTTTACCAACACGGGTCTTTACCATGTCCTAGAATGATTAACAGTTCCTCTAAACAGTAATGAAACTAAATGCTGATTCTGAACACTTAAACTGACCCACATGTACTGTTAAGTTACGAAGCCCGGGAAGATGTTAAATTATTTATAAATCCAATAACCCAGGTTTTAAATAGGAACAACACTACATCACAGCTGACACATGCTAGGTATGGCATCGAGTGCCTGACACACGCGTTCTGATCTGATCATCACAATGATCCTGTTAGGAGATTTCCTCACGCCGGCTTTATCATGAAAGATACTGAGGCTCAAAGAGCTTATATAAAGACGAAGGGACCATGCAAGCATGTCACAATTGGGCCCTTCGCCCTGATAAGAACTTGCATAATTTTTCAAACTAGTGGTTTTACTTCTTTCTAAATAATAAAAATATCAGAAGGAATGAAAGGTACTATTAAAAGTGAGAAGCAGTAAATTTTTTATTTGTTTAGATATCAAACAGTAATACCATTTGCCATTTTAATATACATCATTGGAGATCTACTTATTTGTAAATAGCCTATTACTCATTTGGAAAAATAAACCAGTGGACAATATTTTTCTATTGTACTTTTCAGAACCATTTTGTCTCATTACTCTTGTTTTAGCTGAAGAATTGTATTACGTGTGGAGAGTAAAAAACTTAAACACTGAAAAAACAAAAAAAGTGAGAAGCAGTATTGTTGTAAATGGTAGAACGACATTATGAAGTAATCTTCTAAAATACCAGACAGTAATTTTAGGGAAAAATCATTGGCTTTAGTATTTTTGGAATACCTCTTGACCCCAAGATAAGACCAGTAACAACTGCAGTATTTTTTATTTCCCAACATCTTTCATTCCTTTCAAAACAGAATCAATCTCCTTGATAAACAATATAAGAGAGACCTTCAGGATGGTGGAGGAGTAAGACATGGAGATCACCATCCTCCCCACAAATACATCAGAAATACATCTACATGTGGACATCTCCTACAGAACACCTACTGAATGCTGGCAGAAGACCTCGGACTTCCCAAAAGATATATACTTTCTTTTCCTTTTTCTCTTTTTGTCAGTGTGTATGTGTATGCTTCTTGGTGTGATTCTGTCTGCATAACTTTGCTTTTACCATTTGTCGAGGGTTCTGTCTGTCCATTTTTTTTCTTTTTTTTTTAATTTTTAATTTTTTTATTTTTAATAATTTTTTAAAATTTTTTATCTTAAAGACTTTATTTTATTTTAGTTTTTTCTTTCTTTCTTTTTTTCTCAATTTTCTTCTGAGCCATGTGGCTGACAGGGTCTTGGTGCTCCAGCCAGGTGTCAAGCCTGAGCCTCTGAGGTGGAAGAGCCGAGTTTAGGACATTGGTCCACCAGAGACCTCCCGGCTCCATGTAATAACAAACGGCAAAAGCTCTCCCAGAGAACTCCATCTCAACGCTAAGACCCAGCTCCACACAACAACCAGCAAGCTACAGTGCTGGACACCCTATGCCAAACAACTAGCAAGACAGGAACACAAACCCACCCATTAGCAGAGAGGCTGCCTAAAATCATAGTAAGGTCACAGAAACCCCAAAACACACCACCAGACACGGTCCTGCCCACCAGAAAGACAAGATCTAGCCTCATCCACCAGAACACAGGCACTAGTCCCCTCCACCAGGAAGCCTACACAGCCCACTGAACCAACCTCAGCCACTGGGGGAAGACACCAAAAACAACGGGAACTACAAACCTGCAGTCTGTGAAAAGCAGACCCCAAACACAGTAAGTTAAGCAACATGAGAAGACAGAGAAATACACAGCAGATGAAGGAGCAAGGTAAAAACCCACCAGACCAAACGAATGAAGAGGAAATAGGCAGTCTACCTGAAAAAGAATTCAGAGTGATGATAGTAAAGATGATCCAAATCTTGGAAACAGAATGGAGAAAATACAAGAAACGTTTAACAAGGACCTAGAAGAACTAAAGAGCAAACAAACAATGATGAACAACACAATAAATGAAATTTAAAATTCTCTAGAAGGAATCAATAGCAGAATAACTGAGGCAGAAGAACGGATAAGTGACCTGGAAGATAAAATAGTGGAAATAACTACCACAGAGCAGAATATAGAAAAAAGAATGAAAAGAATTGAAGACAGTCTCAGAGACCAATGCAACAACACTAAACGCACCAACATTTGAATTATAGGGGTCCCAGAAGAAGAAGAGAAAAAGAAAGGGTCTGAGAAAGTATTTGAAGAGATTATAGTTGAAAACTTCCCTAACATGGGAAAGGAAATAGTCACCCAAGTCCAGGAAGCACAGAGAATCCCAAACAGGATAAACCCTAGGAAAAACACACCAAGACACATATTAATCAAACTAACAAAAATTAAATACAAAGAAAAAATATTAAAAGCAGCAAGGGAAAAACAAAAAATAACATACAAAGGAATCCCCATAAGGTTATCAGCTGATTTTTCAGCAGAAACTCGGCAGGTCAGAAGGGAGTGGCAGGATAAAGTGATGAAAGAGAAAAACCTACAACCAAGATTACTCTACCCAGCAAGGATCTCATTCAGATTTGATGGAGAAGTCAAAAGCTTTTCAGACAAGCAAAAGCTAAGAGAATTCAGCACCACCAAACCAGCTTTACAACAAATGCTAAAGGAACTTCTCTAAGCAGGAAACACAAGAGAAGGAAAAGACCTACAATAACAAACCCAAATCAATTAAGAAAATGGTAATGGGAACATACATATCGATAATTACCTTAAATGTAAATGGATTAAATGCTCCAACCAAAAGACACAGACTGCCTGAATGGATACAAAAACAAGACACGAATATATGCTGTCTACAAGAGAGGCAATTCAGACCTAGGGACACATACAGACTGAAAGTGAGGGGATGGGAAAAGATATTCCATGCAAATGGAAATCAAAAGAAAGCTGGAGTAGCAATTCTCATATCAGAAAAAACAGATTTTAAAATAAAGACTTACAAGAGACAAAGAAGGACATTACATAATGATCAAGTGATCAATCCAAGCAGAAGATATAACTGTAAATATTTATGCACCCAACATAGGAGCAACTCAATAAATAAGGCAAATGCTAACAGCCATAAAGGGGAAATCGACAGTAACACAATCATAGCACGGGATTTTAACACCCACTTTCAACAATGGACAGATAATTCAAAATGAAAATAAATAAGGAAACACAAGCTTTAAATGATACATTAAACATGATGGACTTAATTTATATTTATAGGACATTCCATCCGAAAACAACAGAATACACTTTCTTCTCAAGTGCTCATGGAACATTCTCCAGGATAGATCATATCTTGGGTCACAAATCAAGCCTTGGTAAATTTAAGAACACTGAAATCGTATCAAGTATCTTTTCTGACCACAACGCTATGAGACTAGATATCAATTACAGGAAAAAAATGTGTAAAAAATATGAACACATGGAGGCTAAACAATACACTACTAAATAACCAAGAAATCACTGAAGAAATCAAAGAGGAAATCAAAAAATACCTAGAAACAAATGACAATGAAAACACGATGACCCAAAACTTATGGGATGCAGCAAAAGCAGTTCTAAGAGGAAAGTTTATAGCAATACAATCCTACCTCAAGAAACAAGAAGCATCTCAAATAAACAACCTAAGCTTACACCTAAAGCAATTAGAGAAAGAAGAAAAAACAAAACCCCAAAGTTAGCAGAAGGAAAGAAATCATAAAGATCAGATCAGAAATAAATGAAAAAGGGCTTCCCTGGTGGCGCAGTGGTTGAGAATCTGCCTGCCAATGCAGGGGACACAGGTTCAAGCCCTGGTCTGGGAAGATTCTCACATGCCGCGGAGCAACTAGGCCCATGAGCCACAATTGCTGAGCCTGCGCGTCTGGAGCCTGTGCTCCGCAACAAGAGAGGCCGCGATAGTGAGAGGTCCGTGCACTGCGATGAAGAGTGGCCCCTACTTGCTGCAACTAGAGAAAGCCCTCGCACAGAAACGAAGACCCAAAACAGCCATAAATAAACAAATAAATTAATTAATTAAATTAAATTAATAAATGAAAAAGAAATGAAGGAAACAATAGCAAAGATCAATAAATCTAAAACCTGGTTCTTTGAGAAGATCCACAAAATTGATAAACCACTAACCAGACTCATGAAGAAAAAAAGGGAGGAGACTCACATCAACAGACTTAGAAATGAAAAAGGAGAAGTAACAACTGACACTGCAGAAATACAAAGGATCAGGAGAGATTACTTCAAGCAACTATATGCCAATAAAATGAACAACCTGGAAGAAATGGACAAATTCTAAGAAAAGCACAACCTTCAGAGACTGAACCAGGAAGAAATAGAAAATATAAACAGACCGATCACAGGCACTGAAATTGAGACTGTGATTAAAAATCTTCCAACAAACAAAAGCCCAGGACCAGATGGATTCACAGGCGAATTCTATCAAACATTTAGAGAAGAGCTCTATCAAACATTTAGAGAAGAGCTAACACCTATCCTTCTCAAACTCTTCCAAAATATAGCAGAGGAAGAAACACTCCCAAACTCATTCTATGAGGCCACCATCACCCTGATAGCAAAACCAGACAAAGATATCACAAAGAAAGAAAACTACAGGCCAATATCACTGATGAACACAGATGCAAAAATCCTCAACAAAATACTAGCAAACAGAATCCAACAGCACATCAAAAGGATCATACACCATGATCAAGTGGGGTTTATCCCAGGAATGCAAGGATTCTTCAATATACGCAAATCAATGTGATAAACTATATTAACAAATTGAAGGAGAAACACCATATGATCATCTCAATAGATGCAGAAAAAGCTTTCGACAAAATTCAACACTCATTTATGATAAAAACCCTCCAGAAAGTAGGCATAGAGGGAACTTACCTCAACATAATAAAGGCCATATATGACAAACCCACAGCCAACATTGTTCTCAATGGTGAAAAACTGAAACCATTTCCTCTAAGATGAAGAACAAGACAAGGTTGTCCACTCTCACCACTATTATTCACCACAGTTTTGGAAGTTTTAGCCACAGCAATCGGAGAAGAAAAAGAAATAACAGGAATCCAAATCGCCAAAGAAGAAGTAAAACTGTCACTGTTTGCAGATGACATGATACGATACATAGAGAATCCTAAAGATGCTACCAGAAAACTACTAGAGCTAATCAATGAATTTGGTAAAGTAGCAGGATACAAAATTAATGCACAGCAATCTCTTGCATTCCTATACACTAATGATGAAAAATCAGAAAGAGAAATTAAGGAAATACTCCCATTTACCAATGCAACAAAAAGAAAAAAATACATAGGAATAAACCTACCTAAGGACACAAAAGACCTGTATACAGAAAACTATAAGACACTGATGAAAGAAATTAAAGATGATACCAACAGATGGAGAGATATACCATGTTCTTGGATTGGAAGAAACAACATTGTGAAAATGACTATACTACACAAAGCAATCTACAGATTCAGTGCAATCTCTGTCAAACTACCAATGGCACTTTTCACAGAAGTAGAACAAAAAATTTCACAATTTGTATGGAAACACAAAACACCCCGAATAGCCAAAGCAATCTTGAGAAAGAAAAACGGACCTGGAGGAATCAGGCTCCCAGGCTTTAGACTATACTACAAAGCTACAGTAATCAAGATAGCATGGTACTGGCACAAAAACAGAAATATAGATCAATGGAACAGGATAGAAAGCCCAGAGATAAACCCAGGCACATATGGTCAGCTTATCTTTGATAAAGGAGGCAAGAATATACAATGGAGAAAAGACAGCCTCTTCAATAAGTGGTGCTGGGAAAACTGGACAGCTACATTTAAAAAAATAAAATTAGAACACTCCCTAACACCGTACACAAAAATAAACTCAAAATGGATTAAAGACCTAAATGTAAGGCCAGACACTATCAAACTCTTAGAGGAAAACATAGGCAGAACACTCTATGACATAAATCACAGCAAGATCCTTTTTGACCCACCTCCTAGAGAAATGGAAATAAAAACAAAAATAAACAAATGGGACCTAATGAAACTTAAAAGCTTTTGCACAGCAAAGGAAACCATAATAAACAAGACCAAAAGACAACCCTCAGAATGGGAGAAAATACTTGCAAATGAAGCAACTGACAAAGGATTAATCTCCAAAATTTACAAGCAGCTCATGCACCTCAATATCAAAAAAACAAACAACTCAATCCAAAAATGGGCAGAAGACCTAAACAGACATTTCTCCAAAGAAGATATACAGATTGCCATGAAAGGATGTTCAACATCACTAATCATTAGAGAAATGCAAATCAAAACTACAATGAGATATCACCTCACACCAGTCAGAATGGCCATCATCAAAAATCTACAAACAATAAATGCTGGAGAGGGTGTGGAGAAAAGGGAACCCTCCTGCACTGTTGGTGGGAATGTAAATTGATACAGCCACTATGGAGAACAGTATGGAGGTTCCTTAAAAAACTAAAAATAGAACTGCTATATGACACAGCAATCCCACTACTGGGCATATACCCTGAGAAAACCATAATTCAAAAAGAGTCATGTACTACCGTGTTCAATGCAGCTGTATTTACAACAGCCGGGACATGGAAGCAACCTAAGTGTCCATCGACAGATGAGTGGATAAAGATGTGGCACATATATACAATGCAACATTACTCAGCCATAAAAATAAACGAAATTGAGTTATTTGTAGTGATTTGTAGTGGATGGACCTAGAGTCTGTCATACAGAGTGAAGTAAGTTAGAAAGAGAAAAATAAATACCGTATGCTAACACATATATATGGAATCAAAAAAAAAAAAAAAAATGGTTCTGAGGAACCCAGGGGCAGGACAGGAATAAAGACGCAGACACAGAGCATGGACTTGAGGACACGGGGAGGGAGAAGGGTAAGCTGGGACAAAGTGAGAGAGTGGCATGGACTTATATACACTACCAAATGTAAAATAGATAGCTAGTGGGAAGCAGCTGCATAGCACAGGGAGATCTGCTCGGTGCTTTGTGACCACCTAGAGAGGTGGGATAAGGGAGGGTGGGAGGGAGATGGAAGAGGGAGGAGATATGGGGATATATGTAAATGTATAGCTGATTCACTTTGTTATAAAGCAGAAACTAACACACCAATGTAAAGCAATTATACTCAAAGATTAAAAAAATATATTATACATCAACATATTACAGAAAGGTGAGTTTTAAAAAATATAGTATGATATTTGTATTAAAACATTCACCTCACTTTTGGTAAAAAGAACAGCATCTCACATTTTTCTGGACCACCATTCTGAATAGTTTAAATGCAACATAGTGTGTGGCTCATTAGGGAGACTAAATGCCCATGACCCCTGCTCGACTGTCCTCCCTCTGGGCTCATCGTATCTCACAACGCGAGCAAGGTAGGCTCCAGCACGGCTGTGAAAAGTAGAATCCAAAATCAGCCCACCTAAGACAGTCATGGGGGAGTAAACAGGTGCGCAAGCGGCCATTCTGTTCACTCCAGGAGTGATGACAAGCTGCAGGTGTGTGCCGAAGTGCTGGCTGCCTCTGTGACTGCTCCACTGTCAATGAGAGATGCCCCCGAGCTGGTGGTGCTGATGAGGAACCCCCAGGGAACTGCCGGCAAGCTCATCCACCAAACAGGCCCTCATTCATGTCCTAAAAAAAGCTTACCTAAACCTGAACTTGAATTTTAAGACAGAGGGGCAAAAAATCATTTTGTCTTTTTCCCTTTCCCAGAAGAGTTTCAGAAAACTCACCATGATAATTTTAGAACTTCATCAAAAATCACTTATGAGGGATTTCCCTGGTGGCGCAGTGGTTAAGAATCGCCTGCCAATGCAGGGGACACGGGTTCGAGCCCTGGTCTGGGAAGATCCCACATGCCGTGGAGCAACTAAGCCTGTGCGCCACAACTACTGAGCCTGCGCTCTAGAGCCCGCGAGCCACAACTACTGAAGCCTGCGAGCCACAACTACTGAGCCTGAGCTCTAGAGCCTGCGAGCCACAACTACTGAAGCCCACGTGCCTAGAGCCCACATTCCGCAACAAGAGAAGCCACCACAATGAGAAGCCCGCGCACCACAACGAAGAGTAGCCTCTGCTCGCCGCAACTAGAGAAAGCCCGTGCGCAGCAACGAAGACCCACAGCAACCAAATAAATAAATAAATAAAATAATTTTAAGAAAAAATCACTTGTGAAGTAAAGATGGCCTATTTTCCATTAAATAATTTAATAATTTCTTTTCACTTGCAAACCTCCCTGCATGGGGGTGCATCTTCCAATCTGTGGTGTGTCACAGTCAGTGACAGGCAGGTGTCAATCATCCATATGAGGACCCCTCCCAGGGAGGTTTAAAAAAAAAATCTTAGAACCATTAGTATTAGTTCAGAAGAATATAGTCTCTGATCCTTAAGGAGCTTAAAAATCAACTCCACAGATGTTTGTTTATATTATATTCCCCAAGATTTAACTTGGTTGCCAATGTCACAGAAGGTACACAAATGAAAACACTGACCCAGTTATGAAGCAGAAAAGCCACAAGTTCACAGTTTTGGTTCCTGAACTAATAAAACCAATGATGCTGCAGCTCATAAAAGCTTCATCTACTAGACACACACTCCTATGTGTCTGATGTCAACCCCCAGCCTCACGGTGAGACGGGAGGGACAGATGTCAGTCCCACTTTATAGACGGGAAACTCAGCGCCTCAGTTCCTATGATGAAAAGAAAAGGGCAGGAAATCCATTTCCTGCACCTACCAACGTCACAGGATATCTGCGTATGAGAGCTTTACAGCCTCTGGACCTCTACGTGTCTGGAACCAAAAACCAACAGCCCGTTAAGGATTATCTGCCTATCCAAATGCTGGGTTAGTCGAAAAACAAGGCAAAAAAAGTGAAGTTTTTGTTCATAATGACACTATTCTCAATTCTTATAAAAACGGCATCCTCTCTGCCATTCCTCCCCACCCCACTACATTTTACTTCTGTGAGGCACCTATCACCTTCTAGTAAACGATACACGTCACACATTCTTTCTGTTTGTCTGTCTCCCCACCAGAACGGAAGCCCCCAGAGGCAGGTATCTCTGTTCACTCACTGACATCTTATACCCTCTCAGGCTGGCACACAGGAGGTACTCAATAAATATTCACTGAAGGAACGGATTCTTCTTTCATATTCCAAACAAAGTTAATTAAAAATACCTACCATCAGGTATCAGGAAGTTAAAAATGGAAATGCCTGATGAACACTCCTACAGAAACGCAGATGCTAAATGAACTGAGGTTTATTTTAATATCAGAAGGAGGCTGGAAAAGGTCCTACGTAATAGCTATATATGTCTGTGTGACACTTCTTTTCCTAAACCCAGTGATACACATTTCCCTCTTATGAAAGGTAACTTCAGGGGACTTGGTCTCTTGAGCAGTGTGGCCCAGAATGACCACAGAAGCAGCCAGTTTCAGAGTCACCCCTTTTTCTTTAAATGAACTGATAAAAACTCATCTCTTACCCAAGTAGAAGAAACTTTTTTTTCTTTCTTTTTTTTTAATTGAAGTATAGTGATTTACAATATTGAGAATAAACTTCTTCTGTAAGAAAGGCATTCTTACTTTGCGAAGTATAACGTAAATTTCAATGAACCAACTGTATTGTTCTCTGCATGGTCCCCATCTGAATTTCCGGTTTCGAACACCATTGAAAATGGTTCTTCACTCCCCCTGAGGAACAGCAACTCACTAACCATGAAAAGCAAACTTTTCCAAAGGAAAGCTCTGAGAAAGTGCAGTTTGTGAAAGAGAAATTATGACTACTATCTATTAAGTCTGCTACGGACCAACAAAACTCTGGTAAGAGGGTGCCCACTGGGTCCCTGCTCGAGGCCAACAGAAGGCCAGCCCTGACCTTCACACACTCACCGCCCGTACCTTGTCGCTGCCTAATCCTGGGAATCAGAAACTCGCTTACACACCATCTCGAATGAAGACTCTAAGGGGACTCTGTATGCTGTGTGGAACGTCTCTAGAAGTACCCAGCCCTCCAGTCAGTCACTACAGCCTTGGATTGTGCTAGATGCTAACTAGAATACACAAAATGAATGGTCGGTCCCCCTTCCCTTCTCAAGAAACATGGAATTTTCTGCAAAACTGAAACAAGAACTAGAGTCAGTGATCTCAACACTAACAGCAAACCTCTGGGCAATAAGATCCTATATTCCTGTCAATTCCCCCATTTACAAAGGTCAGTGTTCACCTTGCCCAAAAAAAGCTATTCTCAAAGAGTAACCCAAATGCTCGTCAACAGACAGCTGACTGAATAAGCTATGGTGCATATGCAGCACAGTTACATACAACTGTAAAAGGGATGGCGAATCTCCGTTTGTCCTGCTATACACTGCTCTCTCTAGAATACTGTTTAAGGCGAAAGCAGAAAGGCAGAGAAAATGGTGCAAAGTACATCACTGTCTGGTCTGGGGTGGCGGCGGGAAGGTGAGAATAGGTGGATGGACAGAGAGAGAGAGTGCTTGTGTTTTAAAGGTATAAGAAATAAACCAAGACTAAAGAAAACGAAAGCAAAAAAGTTTACCTACTGGGGAGGGAAGGTACAGGGTGGATGAGGCAAGGAGAGAAACTAGATTTCTTTGAGTACACCTTATCTTTTAACTTTTTTTTAGTTTTTAAACCTCAAATGATGTACACATTTTACTTAATATTGAAGCAAGATTAAGTGGTTGTTTTTTTTAAGCCTTAAAAATGTAAAGTAAAATAAGACAAATGATCCTGAGTTTCAGGTTGGGAAGAACTTGATCTACGTGGAGAGGAACTATTTTTTGTGACTTTAAAACACAGTAATAGGGCTGTACATTCTTAGTGGCATGTACCCTTAGGACAACAAAATAACAGAAGTATTAAATTACATTTGGTAGTCATACTGTGGTGATAACATCAGTATTACAATGTAAATAAGTAATTAGGTTGATGAGGGTAGGCACTAAGATTTTTAGCATAAGGAAAAGAAAAGGAGATGCAAATATAAAATCAAAGAAAAATAAAATATCTGTAATTCTATATTTGAATTGGAAATTTTAGTATGAAGCCATGATATCTTTTCTCACTTAGAAAACGTATATATACAGATTTCCTAAATGTGTCCACTGAAGAGGCTCAGAAACAGTGACCCACCCAGAACAGCAAGCTTCCCCAGTACCCTGCACCGTTCCCCATGCAAAAGAACCAGGGCACTTTAGAGAAATGGCTGATTGCAGACATGGAGCAGGAAACAGACAAGATGGGCCTGAAATATCTTGTATCAGCAGAGAGAGAAGCTGTAATACTGCGGTACTTGGATCCAGGAGCCCCTCTGAAGAGGCTCCCACTGGCCAAAGGATGGGAACATTTTAACTTCGCAAGAGAAAAAGAAATGTACAGTGGGGGAATTCCCTGGCGGTCCAGTGGTTAGGACTCAGCACTTTCACTGCCTGGGTTCAATCCCTGGTCGGGGAACTAAGATCCCACAAGCCGTATGGTGTGGCCGAAAAAAAAAAAAAGAAATGTACAATTGAAACACATCAAATGTATTTAAAATCATGAGCTCAAAATGATACTTAAAAAAAAACTCAATGGTTTTTTTATTAGTCTGAAATGACTAATGATCATTTTTCATTAGTCTGAAAACTAATAAAGGACAAGAATCAATCATTTTTCCTCCTTTCCTGTATGAACTGTGTTCTCAGTGAAACCAAGAAGCTGATTGGGATGTTTCTCTTTATGGAATACCCAAGTTGACAAATGAAGAAAAAAGGATATAATTAGAATATCACTATTTTGTAACCCTAAGAAAATATTACATCGAAGCAATAATTATCATAACGTCATAAAAGAGAGACAACCAGACTCTCCCAATAAAACTCCCAGTAGAACTACCCAACACTACGCATTAAAATTTTCTGCCTATTTCCCTGCAAAATCAAGCGTCAAGATCCAGCTCCTCGTTCACAGGAAACACGGGGCAAGGGGAACATGTGACATGACTCCCCAGGGACGCAACCAGCAAAATGTAGGGAAATCTACAGGAAAACACTGTTTCCTCATTTAATAAACATACAGGAGTAACACAAAAAGAAGGAGGAGGAGGAGGAAGCTGAAGATTAAAAGATACATCAGACACATCAACCAACTGCAGTATACATCCTGTGAAAACAAATTAGGAGACAAACGGAAATATGAATACTGATTAGCGTTTTATATATCAATGTTATTATTCATTTTTATGTCTATTAATGGTATATTGAGGTTTTTTTAAAGCTTTTCAAGGAATATAGATGAAACAAGATTATTGAGGTGACCCATGGATTCACGGCAGTTTTCTATACTATTCTCTCTCCTTTTGGATGTTGAAATGTTCCATGATAAAAAGTTAAGGGAAAAAAGGTGTTCTTAATTCTGGTGGCTGTCTGTGAGCTCTTTCACGGCTCAGACCAAACCCTAGTGGCACAGGAGCCACAACCCCATGTGGCACAGGAGCCACATAAAGTGGTTGA
Source organism: Eubalaena glacialis (assembly GCF_028564815.1). Taxonomy (NCBI): domain Eukaryota; kingdom Metazoa; phylum Chordata; class Mammalia; order Artiodactyla; family Balaenidae; genus Eubalaena; species Eubalaena glacialis. The sequence goes on along the minus strand of NC_083719.1, from coordinate 12,154,105 downwards.
CATCATATACATACACATACATATATATATAACGTACACACACGCATATTAAATATGTAATACACCGAATATGTATACCATAAATATACCTACTTTCATAGATGTAACATTAACTATAAACTACAGGACACTTCTTTTACTGCCCCTCCTCTGACGTCACACATGAAGTTAGATACGTCACTCACCTCATTCAAAAGGACTACTTGTTAGGGTACCCGGAGATGAGACTGATGATCAGAAATGCTGAAGTTCAAAGAGTCCACACTGGTTTCTTAGAGATCTTGGGCTAACAGGTATCTCACAGAATCGTCGATCCTTTGGCCTGCTTTTTCAAAGCCCTGGCTATTCCACTTAGACTTAATTTACTAAAAGCCACTCACATGGAGAGCTTTTACAAAGTTACCATAATAAATACCCCTGATATTTATTAAAATGGGGTCAGAGCAAAAAAGTAGATTGGCAATTGCCAGAGCTGAGGGGTGGAGGAATCAGGGACTGGGCATGGGGCTCTTTGGGGGCTGATCAAAGTGTTCTGGGATCAGGGCAGTCAGTGGTGATGCTTCCACAACCTTGCGAATACACTAAGATCTACTAGGTTGTACACTTTTAAAAGGTGGATTTAAAAAATAAATAAATTTACAAAATAAATAAAAAATAAAAGGTGGATTTATGGTATGTGAATTATATCTCAAGAAAAAAGAAAAAACAGGATCAGAGGTAAAAATGTTTCAAAAGTTTACTCCTTCATTGAAATAAAAAAAAAATTTACCACATAAGTAATCAATTTGTTTTTAATTTAATGATTTTTTTTTTTCCTTTTCCCTTCCTAAACAAGATAACAGCAAGCCTAAGGCAATCAGCAAGGACCTCATGCTACTTTAACTGGCCAATTATGGTCACAGATTAGGAAATACCATGAAATTGTGGTGGCCCCTACTAACTGCATTTTGCTAACACAGCTGGTAGAAGTCCTACCATCTCTAAAAATGGTTCTGGACTGATTTGTTGCAATGCAAAACTTCCCTCCCCACTAAAGACATCCAACTTTAATTAACCCTGCAGAATTTAAGGTTTTAGCAAAGATTCATGATAAACTCTGAAAGATTGATTTTACTGGATTAATTGAAAGAGAAATAGTTTAGTTTTGACAGTAACTTAGATAGAAACGCCATCTATTAATATATTCTGTATTAAATGCTTAAGAACAGAGTGAATATGTACATGTACACACTGCTATATTTAAAATAAATAACCAACAAGGACCTACTGTATAGCACAGGGAACGCTGCTCAATATTCTGTAATAACCTAAATGGGAAAAGAATTTGAAAAAGAATAGATACATGTATATGTATAACTGAATGACTCCAACTGAAACCAACTCAACATTGTTAATCAACTATGCTCTACTATTTTTTTTTAAAAAAAGAGTGAGTACATATAACAATCATCACTCTTAATCTTCTACTGTTCTTTACCTACCCATCACCGCAAGCATAAGAGAAGAAAGTGCAGTGACAAGGTTTAGGAACAAAAGAAGGGACCGAAGGAGCAGGTGCCCTCATCACAGAGCCAAACTTTAAAACAGAACACTGATGAATGTGCGGGATCAGCTTTCTTTAAGCCTTTCTTACGAAAGAAAGCCTGTAATATTTTAAAGTAGAGTCTTTAACTTTAAAATCCACCTGTAAACTAGTCAGGAGGTTCACGAAACTGGCATGAGTCCATATTTTAGTTTGTCAGTAAATGATTAGAAAGGAGCAGGCTTCCCTGGTGGCGCAGTGGTTGAGGGTCTGCCTGCCAATGCAGGGGACACGGGTTCGAGCCCTGGTCTGGGAGGATCCCACATGCCGCGGAGCAACTGGGCCCGTGAGCCACAACTACTGAGCCTGCGCGTCTGGAGCCTGTGCTCCGCAACAGGGGGGGCCGCGATAGTGAGAGGCCCGCGCACCGCGATGAAGAGTGGCCCCCGCTCGCCGCAACTGGAGAGGGCCCTCGCGCAGGAACGAAGACCCAGCGCAGCCAAAAATAAATAAATAAATTTATAAAAAAAAAAAAGAAAGGAGCAAATGCCAATTTGAAAACAGTGTATTAGAAGCCAGGAGGGCCTTTTGTCCCCTTTCATTTCTTTACCATGTTTTTCCAACAATCTAAAGCACCTTCTCCTTTTCATGAACTTAGTCTTCTATTAACCTCTCAAAGTCACTTTGAATTAGATTTACTTCAGCAAAATCATCAAACAGTGTTTAACACGAGCCAAGAAACACTACTGGACACAAAGCAAGATAAGACTAGCGAAAAGGCCACAGGAAGCTGCATCTTAAATATATACCCATCCCACATGCTTAAAGGACACACAGAACATACAAAAGCAGCTAGCAGTGTCACAAATTTAAAATAAAATGTGTTCAAGAGGAGACATCAGATCAGCATAGTATGCCTGTTTGTGAAAGATAAAAATTTATCAAGGGAAACACATCCAGGAAGACTGTCTAAAAGCACGTGACAGTCTACAGATTTACTTCCTGCTATAACACAGCAGAAAACTCCTGCAAACCTTTGTTCTGTAACAAGTGAACTGGTGCTAAAAAGGTATGACACCCAACGGCTGTTCTGTTCATGTAGGAAGGAGCCCCTGAGGAGACAGCCAGAAAAGCCCCAAAGCTGACCCTCTGTGCACAGAGGAGAGGGCAGGTGAGTGCCTCAGAGCCTGGGAGGCCGGTCCAGTCTGTCCCCACACTGCAGAAGGGCCAGGAGTTAAGTGGAGGACCAGCTGGCAGAGACCACCAGGGCTTTCAAGGTCCATGACATGGGTTCTAGGAATTCCAGGACCAGAGCACCAGAAAGAGAGGCAAGGAAGGCAGGACACATCTACATATGGTCTCATTCCCACCACTTCTGCTGAGATGGTGGGCATGTACCCTGAGAAAACCGTAATTCAAAAAGACACATGTACCCCAATGTTCGCTGCAGCACTATTTACAATAGCCAGGACAGGGAAGCAACCTAAATGTCCCTCGACAGATGAATGGATAAAGAAGATGTGGTACATATATATAATGGAATATTACTCAGCCATAAAAAGAAACGAAATGGGGTCGTTTGTAGAGATATGGATGGACCCAGAGTCTCTCATACAGAGTGAAGTAAGTCAGAAAGAGAAAAACAAATATCGTATATTAACGCAGATATGTGGAATCTAGAAAAATGGTACAGTTGAACCTATTTCCAGGGCAGGAATAGAAATGCAGACGTGGAGAACGGACGTGTGGACATGGGGGAAAGGGGAGGGTGGGATGAATTGGGAGATTACGCTTGACATATATACACTACTGTGTGTAAAACAGATGGCTAGTGGGAACCTGTGGCACAGCACAGGGAGCTCAGCTCGATGCTCTGTGATGACCTAGATGGGCACGATGGGAGGGAGGTCCAAGAGGGAGGGGATATATGTATACATACTGCCGATTCACTTCACTGTACAGCAGAAACTAACACAACACTGTAAAGCAATTATACTCCAATAAAAAAAAAGAAGTTTTTTTACTTAACTGACTGGGGCAAAACAGCCAAATGTTTGTTGAATGACAGACACGAACATATTTTAATCACCGATGCTATCTGACCTATGATGTGCCTGCCAGCTAGGAGAAAACTCTTCGGGCACTAATTTCTCAGGACAACACTACAAGAATAAAGCAGTTAAAAATCCATCGAAATGCCAATGCTTTTATGTTGTGACAGGTGAGCTAGTTTATAGTTTAGCATTTCAGACTCTGACATTGTATCAAAGCACTCAGAAGGAACAATAGAGCAGATTAGAAAGTTAAACTTTACCTGAAAGGTATGCAACTTTTTCCTTTAAAATTGGCAAAACATCCATAGCTTTCATTTCATCGTTTTTGCGAAACCCTGAAATACATAAGGAGAAAATAAAATTACCAGGTTGCCTGAGTGTCATTTAATTTCCTAACCACCCTATCTCAATGCCAACACAGCTGCTTTCTTCACACCCATTAAATCAACTTGAGAAATACCATCATTTGAAAACATCTGAATTCTATGAAGGGAAGTCTCTGATCACAGGATTACCTTCTATTTCAATGTGCAAGAATGATTTGCAGACCCAGACCCAGAGGCTCCCATACCAAGCAGGCTCTCGATCATTTCTGGTTTTAAAGAAAGGTTTGGTCCCAAAAAGACGGGATATGAAATCAGTCCAGATTGTTTCAAAAATCTTCATTTTAATTCCACAGATTTAACATAAACACTGGCAAATAAAGCAGCAACACTGTTGTTTTAAAACTGCGATTCATGGCACACTAAAACCTCTAGGGGGAGCTCAGAGCCTCATCCTATCTCCGAATCCAGTTAAACAGTGTCAGGGAGGAGAGCAGAATTATAAACAGCTGGGGACTGGCCACAGCTCCCACTTGGCGCTGTCCTTCCAGGCTTTCTGGGTCATGCGCCCCTGGAGGAATGTCACTGGCGAACGTGGTAAGATGGCCTGGTGTCACCCGCTTCACTGGGTGGGCCAGGTCCCTCTCCTCACATCAAACCAACTCTCCCCACGCCCCGAACATCGTAGGCCCAGTGGAAACAGTGTGGCAAGGAAGCACGCAGCGGGCACTTTAGGCCAGGCCAGTATCCATCTCTGCAAAGGGAACTCTGGCAGCCCAAACACGACCGGCCCAGCTCTCCAGGGCGAATGCCCACATGGGACTTTGGGGTCAGAAATCTTCATAAGGTAGTAACGCCTCGGCATTTTTCTCTTGGAGGTCTCTACCAGGGGAAATCCAGCTTCGGGATGTTGGCCATACTCATCAAAACAAGTAACTATCATTCAGAGCAGAGCAATCTCTAGAAAGAATTAAAGCGAGCTGCCCCATCCCTATTTTCCTGTTTGTTTTTGCCAAAACAGTACAAGGAAAGGATCCAAAAATGTGAGTTTGGTAATAAATAACCAATGCAAGGCACAGACCTGGAATTAGCAGCAAAAAAAGTGCTCTCGGTACATGATTGGAGCTTCCACTTCTCATGACCCTGAGCAGTTCCTGAGGACCAGCCCTGCCCCAGATTAAACCTACAAAAACCGACTGTCTCAAGGCACAGGAGAGTGACCAAAAGCAGGAAGAGACACCAGGAAAAAGGAAGTGACTTTATAAGGGCTTTCCGCCTGAGGGCAGGGCCCAGCCTAAGCCACCTGGAGCTGCTAAAACAAGTCGGGACACACCTCAGGGCAACCTCAGCAGCTGTAATCAAGAAAAGAAATCGTGCAAAAGAGAAGGGGAGCCCCAAATTCTGTACATAAACTTGGCCCAAACCTCTGGCTGTCCCCCCGAGCTTGCATGTTCAGGGCAAGCTCCAAGCAGCCCCAGCTCCAAGCTGAGGCTAAGGACCTGACCCGAGGCTGGAGTGGCTGCCCACTGCAGGGTCCAGCCTGCTGAAACAAGCACCCAAACAGCAACAAAACCAGCACATTTTGGAGGAATCCAACAGAATCTAGTCTCTGCAATGTATCATTCACAGAAACAAAGAATGAGTAGATTAATAACAATCCTGTCCACAGAATACCTACGCATGTACGAAGAACCCAGTTTAACGGGATCTAACCATGACACTGACAATCACCAGAGACTTCTGTGCAAAGACCACAGCAAACACATCCTAACGAAGACCCTGAGGTCCAAGGGCTTGGCGGCAGTACCCAGCTGGTTGTGAAATGGCTCAACACAGAACCTCAACGCAGGCCTCCAGATCACCAGGCCACTGTGCTTTCCAATACACCATGCCTTGTGCTGGCAGCCCACCAAGCTTTTAGAACAGTGGCTATTTATAAAAGGCAAAACAAGAGCCAAGGGCTCTGCAATTTCATCCTTAAGGTTCCTTCAAAACTCTTGAATGGATGCAATGTCGTCTCAGCAATTCATTGACTGTCACTGGGTAATGCACTGCATGTGTCTACAAAGATTGATGACATCCCAGTTCCAACTGAGGCGGACATGGATGGCAGCGGGCAAATGCAAAGAGGAATCAGGCACCACAGCAGCCTTTGCAGAGACAAGCTCATAAACACCTAGAGAGCAAGGCACAGGATGGAAAATTCTGTAAGCAGCACGAACGGACCCAGGCAATGAGGAGGCAGATCAAATAACAGAATACTAGGAAGGAGGAAGCCATAGCTGTGGACCCCCATCTACCGGGATTTGAAAAGAGGATCCCCTTCCACTGCCACCAGATAAGAAAATGCACGCTTCCTACCGTCCCCCCATAGCCCGTGCACGCACGTGCCCCGGCCGGGACACAGCAGAGCCCTCGGAGAGCTGCCACTACCACCGCGGTCCTGGATTCCCACATTGCAGAAGCAGGAGCTGCCTCTCACACAACCCTCGACAAGGAGAATGTCCCCATTCCTGTTCGGGGACCTCAAGAGAGGCCTGTGTGACTTACGGAATTCCAAAGCATTCTTGACAATTCCCACCGACTCTGAACTACATCTGTTTATTAATAACCTTGACGGAGTGAATGATGCTAGTTAGAGCTGCCATGTTCCAGGTCACCCCACAGGAAGAATATCATACTGATATGAAAACAAAGTGAAGGAAACAAAACTAACAATGACAATCTCCCCTAAATTAAGTAAGACTCACAGTTTTTCCAGAAGAAGAAAGGCAAGAATCAATGGCTAAATTGGTGTGAAAATGTGTTTAACTTCTATTATGATATATGTACATGTCTGAACATAGACTAGAATATAAATTCTAAATAGTTTTACCGTAATATTTTTGTTGAATATGGCACAGAAAAAAAGAGATGCTGATTTTATTAAAATTGACAATGAAAACGTCTAAAACATAAAAGAAAATAGAGAAACAAACAAACAAAAAAAGAAATATAAAACTAACCACACAAAGAAACTGAGTGTGGCTATTATTAGGCGCTCACCTAAGTATTATGTTTAACCTCGTCCCATTTTTAAAAAACACACCCAACAGGCAAAGGACTGAGGAAGCCTGTACACATGCTAAAGCTAGATTAAATATATCATGTAACTTTCAATAAAAAGCAAGAAGAACTCAGCCATGAAATGTCCTCAGATCAAATGGCAGATTCTGTTCCATGCCCCGAAGAGCTATTTATGAAAACAGAGTGCATGACTACAAAAAAATTACAAATAAATGGCTTCTGCGCTATTCCAGTGATTCTAGATTACATTACAGATAGATTACATGACGACAACTACTGTGCTGCTTCCTCGTACGTTAAAGGATCTAGCTGTGGGTCCTACACTTTCGGAACAAAAGGATACACTCAGCAACTACCCTGGAAGCATACACCTGTCCTCCCACACTCATGGAGAGGGGAAGGGCTGGCAGATGCCATCTCGGAGTGACACCTGTGAGACCCCAGACCTCAGCAGTGCCACAGCCAGGAAGTCATCAGCACTTTACTTCTAAGTGCCACCAAACTTAATAGGTGGCACAGAGAGAATTTCAGTAAGACTAGGAGAGAAGGGGCAAAAAAAGAGCAATGTGAAAGGCAATAACTATATAACAGAGGTAAATGGCCAAAGTCAGAGGACATGTATTTGTACCCATTTCGTCAATTATATACTTTTTAAAATACACAGGCCTATGCTGAAGTGTGCAGAGGGACTGGATACTTGTTACGATTTAAAGTACATTTTGCTGAGACAAAGAAGCCACTGTGAATTTTAATGAAATGCTAGCTTCAGGGAACAGTGAACACCGCATGGGATGCAGTCAGCCGAGGCTCATCCAGCTCCTTCGTAGGTGCAAAGGGGACTCCCAGGGGAGTCCTACAAGGAAGTCAACAACTGCTCTTTTGAACCAAATCTGAAAAAATGTTCACATAACATTTGCCATTACTCTAGATCTTGATGTTAATATTTGTTGAACGCTACTGAGGGAAAAGGGTTTGGGTTAAAACTCTGATTTTATCATTGTTAACATAAACATGCAGTTAGTGGCTGATTTTCTTTCCTCTTTCCTGGTTTCAGTCAACACAAATAACCCCTTTTCCTAAAGCAATCACATTTGAATATTTAGAGGTTTTAACATATTCATTTAAAAATATCTCAAACCCCCAGGTTCAGCATGATATGACTTGCCAAAATTGATTCTGTTACCACTTTTCAAACTGCTATTTGGTTCAGTAACCTGTCAACCTGAGGTACATTTCAACCCCCCTGCTCCCAAATCATTCACGTTTCCTAAAGTGACTCATATTCTGTTGCCCATCAAGAGGACAGTTTTTCTCTCTCTTCCTCTAAATCCGCCTGCTAGCCAGAGGACGGGTCTGTTTTGTCCCCTGCTGTGTCCCAGCTGCCTAGGACAGGGCAGGCACAGGGTGCTCAATAAACGTGGGTTGGCTGAATGAATGAATGAACGAACGAACGAACGAAGACATGCACATACGTCTCCAGCTTCTTGCCCGAACCCCCCATGCAAGCACCTCAATGCTCCTTAGCACTTCCTGTTTCCTGTTTAACCTATAAGCTCAGTATTGCTCAGATGGCCTACAGTATGACTTACACTTATAACGAGGAAAATTAACCTCTCTGCCCTAAGAGAAAACATTCCACAAGTTATTCAACAATGTAAAATCTTTTAGTTGAATCAATGGTCTGAAACTTCAACTATCTAATACCCCACTGGTCAGATCAATCTCTCGTTTTTCACCCCTCGACCCTGCAAGGAGGTGCTGTATTGTTATTGCTAACAAATACCTTTTGAAGCGAGTCACTGCTGACCAGAATGCTCCCGCACTTGGTCATTTCCTTGGTATCAGATTTTTTAAAAACAACACACAGATAAGGAACAACCACCCCCAAGCTTTTTTATTTAAGAAGTAAAAAAGCACCACAGAAATATTTTTACAATGAGCAAACAAGCTTTTATGCAGCACATTAACCCAGCAGTCATTTTTCCACAGCTGGTTTCAAAAGAAATTAAGATGAAACAAATCAAATGAGTTTTTAAATGAACCAAATTTTTAAAATTCTAAACCAAAACACAGGTTAATTTTTTCCCCCATATTTCTCTCAGGACTACCGGCAGATACTAGCCATTTGAAATTTTACATAATCCTCAAATTAAACAAGTCAATTTTTTTTTTAAGTATTGAATAAAAACAGTGTTCGTTAGGAAAAAAACAAGTCGTTTCTTCACCATTTGAGCTGAACCAAATGAACCGGCACCTTGTCCTGAACAGTCCGCCTCACCTCCTGCACTGGGATCTGTCCTTCAAAGACAATCCACAAGGCAGACTGTCTGCTCATCCGTTTTCAGAGGTCTCATTTGCCGGCCAGCTATCTTACGTTAGTATTTACTAAATGGGAAGACTGAAAGTGAGAGAAACTGAACAAATTCCCATCCTTCTAAAGACACAGGTTGCAGCAGGAATAAACAATGTGGTAATAAAGAAAGCAGCGTTCTGAAAGAACAAAGAAAAGCAACATTAAGTAGTAAGCTGGAGGGTCACTATTACTACGGAGTCTTGATGGTAATTACCGAATTTTGCTCATTAGTTTATTTAGGGGAAACGCACGCGCGCGCACGCACCCCACAGCACAAAGAGCAGGCGGCTAAGCCTCACCATCAGCGGCAGCGCGCACGCGCAGATGGGGGTGACGTCACCCTTTCCAGGCAGGCCGTCCGCAGTTCCGACTGCCGGACCTTTCTCTGCAGTGCCTGCGGGATTAGTCACGGATCACTGGGAGCGGCAGCGCGCGCGGCACAATGTTTGCGCTACCAAGGCTTCTAGTTGGGCAAGCACTGAGACCAGTGTTGCGTAGGAAGGAAGCATTTTCTCTAGCCTGGATGGATCCTCTCTGAAAATGTTTTGGGGGGGGGGGGAGATATAAGGTTATAAATCAAGTGGTGTACTGTGTCTTCTTTACTAATACATGAAAAAATCAAAACATAATGCAACGCTTATATTATTTTTACATAAATATGTTACAGTCCATACTTATAAAATGATTATAAAATGCATATAAAGTGAATTAAATATTTATATCAAGAATATAAACATGTTCACAGGCCACCACACAGGAATATGGATGGGGTTTCATAGTGCAGCACTATAATTTCTACTTATTTCCTTTATGGTTATACTAACTGTCAGACTGGTTGATTTATTCCTTCACATAATTTTAGAAGCAATAGCCTGTAACATCATACCTTGCAGAAAGAAAAAGCAACGTAAGTTGACTGATTCAAGGCAGTTTAAGGGCATTTCAACTTGAAATAGCTCTGGCTTTTAATGTCTTGAGCGCAAAACATAGAAGACAAACCAAAATAACCAAAAAAACCAAAAACAAAACCATAGCAAGAATATTTTTAACTATTACGTATATTTTACTGTAATGAAACAATCTGTAGAATTTTTAACATTTGATGATTTAATTACATAGTAACTGTGTTAGAGGTTAATTTAAAAGCCTAAGTAATAGACCAATGAAAGGAAATATTCCAATAGTCAAAAAAAGGAGGAATATTATAAAAGGGAGTTCTATAATCTCATAAATCTAAAAAGAACCATGTGCCCAGACGTGCCGTTCATCTTTGCATCCCTAGGGACCAGCACAGGGCCAAGCGTAGAGAAACATTATCCTCGTGTTTGTCTAACGCCAAGCGAAAGAAGACATCTGTCTGTGCTTGTGCCTGTACTGCCTGTCAGGAGATGCCTCTGGGGAAAGCTCACCCAGGCTGTACCCTGAGACCTATCACTCACCCTAAACTACACACACACACACACACACACACACACACACACTTTGATACATATGGTTCTGTGTGCTGACAGACTCCAAATAAGGTTTGCTTTACATAAGAAGTAGCCTCTCAGGAAAGCTGTTTAAAAACAGTTTGTGGGACTTCCCTGGTGGCACAGTGGTTAAGAATCTGTCTGCTGATGCAGGGAACACGGGTTCGATCCCTGGTCTGGGAAGATCCCACATGCCACGGAGCAACTAAGCCTGTGAACCACAACTACTGAAGCCCGCACACCTAGAGCCCGTGCTCCGCAACAAGAGAAGCCCCCGTGATGAGAAGCCCATGCACCGCAACGAGGAGTGGCCCCTGCTCGCTGCAACTAGAGAAAGCCCACACACAGCAACGAAGACCCAACGCAGCCAAAAGAAAAACCAAAAAACAAAAAAAAACTTAGTTTGTAGCAAATGAATAACAGTGATACAACTGTACAGCAATCAACCTAAGTTGACTGCTAAAAGAAAACTTGTTTAATCATTACATCAAACAGTCCATAAATGGTAGTACCCTTACCCTCTACCAAATAAGAAAAAATTCTAATACCCATGTATAATTTTTTAAATGCACATCACAATCAAGCTCTATAAAAGGCTTTGGAAAATAAAGCTATAATTATAACTCTACTCTTTCCCTTTATATAAATATCTTTTTGATTATTACATACAGAAAGGCTTTCAATTACAGAGAAGTGGTATAAACTGACGGTATTAAAACTTCTCTCAGCGTACACTGATTTGCTCTGATTTGGGGGTGACATGAACATCAAGTGCAATCTAGGGTCCTTGTTGAACCCAGTGTGTTTGGCAGAGCAGCAGGAATGGTCAGTTCTGTACAGTGCAGACACATAGTATGAAAAACCAGGGCCGGAGGGATCAAAGTAAGAGATGTCCTATAAGATGTAGGATTCTTGCCGGGGGGCGGGGGGGAGCTGATTATGGTTGGTCTTGGCTGCCAAGCAGGAGACTGTCATCACTGGAACCACGAGGGGTCATGAACTGGGCACCTGCATGCCTACGGTACAGGCTTCTCCACCAAACGTCTAACCCTGAACTCACCCGCATCCCCCCAGACCTGCCCTGCACTGTGTGGGTCCCAGCGCAGCACCTGGTCCCACAAACCACCCGCCCACAACCGAACCAGGAACCCAGGCTGCCCCCTGCCCCCCACCGTCCTCCCTTGCACTCCTGCAGACTCCAGGGGCACCGTGTCCACTGGCCAGCATCTCCCTCATGTGCAGGACTCCCACAGTCTCCTAATGGACATTCATGATTCCCTCTGATCCATTCTGCCACTCTCTCCTAAACATACATCTCACAGTTTCATTCCCCTAAAATTCGCCACTGGCTTCTCTGTGCCCTCGAATAAAGCCCGAACTCCCTGATGTGGCACAAAGCCCCTCAAGACCTGATGTCCACTTACCCCTGTGGCCTCACTAGTTCCCCCCGACTCAGTACCCTCTCCCCACACCCACTCCAGGAATTCTCATCACCTGCAGGGAACACACGTCCTCGCTCATGGCTGAACTTCCACACACACTGCTCCCTCCCAGCCGGAAACACCCCCCGCACCTCCCAACGTGCACATACACGTGTGAACACGCACATGCACGCACTCTTCACATGCCCAGCTCCTCCAGAGAGACTCGGGCCAGACCCAGCCCGTCTGTGAAGCCTGGCGGAGCCCCCCAGTGCTGGATCAGATGCCCCATCCTGCACTCCCACAGCACCCCAAACCCTTACCACACTGCACGGTTACAATTACCTCAACACCCATCGGTGCGCCCCGTGATAAGGGAAGCCCCTCGAGGGATGGGACGGTCCTGCATCTCACTGCCTAGCAGAGTGCTATGGCCGCAGTAAGGGCTCCATCCCCAGCTAGGGAGCCCCCGAGGCTCTCGGAGCGCTTCAAGCAGTTGGAAATTTTAAGTGGCAGCTGACAATCTGCAGCTCCGAGCGCCGAGTAGCCGTCTCATCCCAGACAGTCAGCAACGGCTCCAAAGCGGTCAACTCGCTCCAAACACTCATACTGAGGCGGCTACGGTGACGAGCGAGTCCTTCATCTCGTACATCATCTAGTACATCAACCAACATTCTTCGTTCAGATTTTTAAGGAGGAAAAGTTTGACTTTGGGATTTTCGCAATGTAATTAAAAAGTTATTTGCTGCCCAGCCACACACACACAAAAATTATTTATGAAAAGCTTCTGTGACGGGAAGAACAGTGAGCGGCTTCGAGTTCCATAGAGCATATACTGGCCCCCAGAGAGTTAAGATGCATACCTAAGGAAAAACTTCAGTGAGCCCAGATTCCTGCATCTTCCCACACACAGAAAAACAGTGAAATCATTAACTTCAGATGTCCGTTCTCTGTAATTAGCAGTGATCTTTTTATGCTTAACCACATGTTTTTCCAGCAAAAAAGTTCAGCTGTATCCTAGCTCCCCCTTACCTCTTCGGAGCAGATCCTCAGAGCCATCTGAGGGGCCTGTCTCCTGGGCTACAGTCCTCAGTGAGGTCACCAAATAAAACAAACTCACTGCTCTCACTTTGTGTTCTTTTTCAGTCAACACCACGTCCTCAACCACCAAGAGGAAGGCAAGACTCTAGGGAAGTGGTTTCTAAGTAGGAAACACGGGTCTTGCAGCCCCGCCCCCTTGCACTCAGGAGTGTCTTCACCCAAGAATTCCGAGTTACACCAAAGTGCTTTAATTAGGAGATTCTGTAAACAGAGTAGACGTGAGGGAAACAGCAAGCCAAGTGAACCCCATGCAACTCAAAACTGAACCTGAAGGACTGAAAAAGTTATTTCCATTTGGATTTAATTTCAACATAAACTCACTAGAAAGGTATGGAAGAACTTTCTACCAGCCAGCCCCTCTGATGAAGCCTGGGACTGTGTTTTTCATCACCTGGCATTCATAAAGGACACATTTACACATGGTGTTCTCTTAAGCCCTAGAAATGTTCCCCCTGAATGACGTGTTCCTGATTTTAAGAAGCTTATAATCTAAAACAAAATAAAACACACATTAGACCAAACAGTGGCCTTAACCGTGTGTACGTAACAAGCAAAGTCTGATGGACAAATAAATATGCCTTACAAATACAGGTACTGTTATTTATAAAAAAGATGTAGATGCTATTGTGATTAGTTACACAAAGCCATCTAAAAGTATTACTTTTGTCACTGAAATTTTGCATCAATCACTGGCACTAAAACTAAGTCCTTGACATAGAAAAGGATGCTCCAGACCATCCTGAAAAGGCTGGAAACCCTTGCTACAGGGATTAAAACCAAAAAGCACGGAAGTGAATAATACTATAACATGTTCAAAGAGTAACACTGCAATTGCTTTAATCGTTAGAAGGGGGGCGGAGTCAAGAAGGCGGTGTGGGAAGACTCAGAGTTGGCGTCTCCCCACAACTAGGGCGCCTGCCAGATGCTGGTGGGGGACCGTGACGCCCAAGGAGACGGGAAGAACCCCCAAGAGAACCAGTAGGATGTGGGGGAACTGAGGAGGGAGGAGAAGTGGAGGCCGGACAGGACTGGCGCCCCTGAGGAGTGGATGAGAGGAGGGGAGGGATGCCTTCCCATGCCCGGAGGGACCCTTGGGGGCTGGGATCAGGGGAGAGCAGGCCCAGCATTTCCCCTGCCCAACCGGCCGGGGAAGTCTGCCTGGCTCTCAGGCCGGATCCTATGCCCTCAGAGGTCCCCTCCAGGCTGGGGTGGTCCTGGGGGCATAGGAGGGAGGCTGGGGAGATGAAGAGAGGCAGGCAGGAGGGGCCCTCCAGGAATGGAGGAGCAGGACAGGAGCAGAGGGCGTTTGCTCTGCCCACCCAGGTCCGGGGAACCTGCTGAGCTCCCAGGCCGATCCCCCACCCTCCAAAGCCCCCTGCAGGGAGCGTGGGCCCTAGGGACGAAGGAGGAAGGCCAGCAAGATCAGGAGAGGCAGCTGGGCCCTGGGGACGAAGAAGGGAGGCCAGCAAGATCAGGAGAGGCAGCTGGGAGGGGACTGCAGGAGCAGGAGAGGAGCGGAGTGTGTCTGCCCCACCTACCTGAGCCCAGGAAGCCTGCTGGGTTCCTAGGTGGGGAGGCAGGCCTGGGCCCCTTCTATTCTGTAGAGCCTAAGCACCCCCCAACCCCTTTTCCAGCCCTGTGGGTCCTAAGCGTAGGCCCCGCCCACCAGCCATACCTCACCCCTGCTTAGACGCCACCCTCCACAGCCAAGACCTTTTCCACCTTTTTTGTTTTTTCCTCCTCCTCTTTGTTACTACTGTAATTCTGTTCTACCTTCCGGTTGTTGTTTCATCTGTATTTTTATTTTTATTTTTTTTTCTAACATAGCTGTTACTTTCCTAGTCTAATTTTATTGTTTACTTTGTTACTGTTCTCCTTTTTTTTTTTTTTTTTTTTTTTTTTTTGCTGCCCCAGGTGGCTTGCGAGATCTTGGTTCACGAACCTGGGGTCAGGCCGAAGCTCCTGCGGTGGGAGCTCCGAGTCCGAACCACTGGACTAACAGAGAACCTAAGACCCCAGGGAATATTCATCGGAGTGAAGTCTCCCGGAGTTCCTCATCTCAGCACCAAGACCCAGCTCTACCCAAAAGCCTACAAACTCCAGTGTTGGAAGCCTCAGGCCAAACAACCAGTAAGACAGGAACACAATCCCACTCGTAAAAAAAAAGAAAAAAAAAATTGAGACAGCAAAAAAGTATGTCACAGATGAAGGAGCAAGGTAAAAACTTACAAGATCAAATAAATGAAGAGAAAATAGGTAATCTACCTGAAAAAGAATTCAAAGTAATGATAGTAAAGATGATCCAGAATCTCGGAAATAGAATGGAGGCATGGACTGAGAAAATACAAGAAAAGTTTAACAAACATCTAGAAGAAGAACAAACAAACAGAGATGAACAACACAATAACTGAAATGAAAAATACACTAGAAGAAATAATAGAATAACTGAGGCAGAAGAACGAATAAGTGAGCTGGAAGACAAAATAGTGGAAATAATTGCCAAGGAACAGAATAAAGAAAATAGAATGAAAAGAATTGAAGACAATCTCAGAGACCTCCGAGACAACACTAAACACACCAACATTCGAATTATAGGGGTCCCAGAAGAAGAAGAGAAAAAGAAAGGGTCTGAGAAAATATCTGAAAGATTATAGTTGAAAACTTCCCTAATATGGGAAAGGAAGTAGTCACCCAAGTCCAGGAGGCACAGAGAGTCCCATACTGGATAAACCCTAGGAGAACACACCAAGACACCTATTAATCAAACGAACAAAAATTACATTCTAAGAAACAATATTAAAAGCAGCAAAGAAAAAACAAAAAATAACCACAAAGGAATCCCCATAAGGTTATCAGCTGATTTTTCAGCAGAAACTCTGCAAGCCAGAAGAGAGTAGCAGGATATACTTGAAGTGATGAAAGAGAAAAACCTACAACCAAGATTACTCTACCTGGCAAGGATCTCACTCAGATTCGACGGAGAAATCAAAAGGTTTTCATACAAGCAAAAGCTAAGAGAATTCAGCACCACCAAACCAGCTTTACAACAAATGCTAAAGAAACTTCTCTAGGTGGGAAACACAAGAGAAGAAAAAGACCCACAAAAACAAACCCAAAACAATTAAGAAAATGGTCATAGGAACATACATATCAATAATAACCTTGAATGTAAATGGATTAAATGCCCCAACCAAAAGACACAGACTGGCTGAATGGATACAAAAACAAGACCCATATATATGCTGTCTACAAGAGACCCACATACAGACTGAAAGTGAAGGGATGAAAAAAGATATTCCATGCAAATGGAAATCAAAAGAAAGTTGGAGTAGCAATACTCCATTCAGATAAAATAGACTTTAAAATAAAGACTATTATAAGAGATAAGGAGGGACACTACATAACGATCAAGGGATGAATCCAAGAAAAAGATATAACAATTGTAAGTGTTTATGCAGACAACATAGGAGCACCTCAGTACTTAAGGCAAATGCTAACAACCATGAAAGGGAAAATCAACAGTAACACAATAATAGTACAGGGCTTTAATACCCCACTTACACCAATGAACAGATCATCCAAACAGAAAATAAATAAGGAAACACAAGCTTTAAATGACACAACAGCCCAGATAAGATTTAACTGATATTTATAGAACACTCCACCCCAAAGTGGCAGAATACACTTTCTTCTCAAGTGTGCACGGAACATTCTCCAGGATAGATCACATCTTGGGTCACAAATCAAGCCTTGGAAAATTTAAGAAAACTGAAATCTTATCAAGCATCTATTCTGACCACAACGTTATGAGACTGGAAATCAATTACAGGAAAAAAACTGTAAAAACCACAAATACGTGGAGGCTAAACAGTGCACTACTAAATAACCAAGAGATCACTGAAGAAATCAAAGAAGAAATCAAAAAATACATAGAAACAAATGACAACAAAAACCCGAAGAGCCAAAACCTATGGGATGCAGCAAAAGCAGTTCTAACAGGGAAGTTTACAGCAATTCAATCTCACCTCAAGAAACAAGAAAAACCTCAAATAAACAATCTAACACTACACGTAAAACAACTAGAGAAAGAAGAACAAAGAAAACCCAAAGTCAGTAGAAGGAAAGAAATCATAAAGATCAGAGCAGAAATAAATGAAATAGAAACGAAGAAAACAATGGCAAAGATCAATAAAACTAAAATCTGGTTCTTGGAGAAGATTAAAAAAACTGATAAACCCTTAGCCAGACTCATCAAGAAAAAAAGGGAGAGGACCCAAATCAATAAAATTAGAAATGAAAAAGGAGAAATCACAACTGACACCGCAGAAATACAAAGGGTTATAAGAGACTACTACAAACAACTATATGCCAATAAAATGGACAACCACAAAGAAATGGACAAATTCTTGAAAAGGTGAAATTTTCCAAGACTGAACCAGGAAGAATTAGAAAATATAAACAGACCTATCACAAGTAATGAAATTGAAACCGTTAATTAAAATCTTCCAACAATCAAAAGTCCAGGACCAGATGGCTTCACAGGCGAATTCGATCAAACATTTAGAAAAAAGAGCTAACACCCATCCTTCTCAAACTCTTGCAAAAAGCTGCAGAGGGAGGAACACTACCAAATTCATTCTACAAAGCCACCATCACCCTGATACCAAAACCAGGAAAAGATATCACAAAAAAAGAAAATTATAGACCAGTATCACTGATGAACATAGATGCAAAAATCCCAAACAAAATACTAGCAAACAGAATCCAACAACGTATTAAAAGGATCATACACCATGATCAAGTGGGATTTATCCCAGGGATGCAAGGATTATTCAATCTACACAAATCAATCAATGTGATACACCATATTAACAAATTAAGGAATAAAAACCATATGATCATCTCAATAGATGCAAAAAAAGATTTTGACAAAATTCAACACCCATTTAGGATAAAAACTCTCCAGAAAATGGACATAGAGGGAACCTACCCCAACATAATAAACGCCATATATGACAAACCCACAGCAAACATCATACTCAATGATAAAAAACTGAAAGCATTTCCACTAAGATTAGGAACAAGACAAGGATGTCCACTCTCACCACTCTTATTCAACATAGTTTTGGAAGTCCTAGTCACGGCAATCAGAGAAGAAAAAGAAATAAAAGGAATACAAATTGGAAAAGAATAAGTAAAACTGTCACTGTTTGCAGATGACATGATACTATATATAGAAAATCCTAATGATGCCACCAGAAAACTACTAGAAGTAATCAGTGAATTTGGTAAGGCTGCAGAATAGAAAATTAACGCACAGAAATCTCTGGCATTCCTATACACCAACAATGAAAAATCAGAAAGAGAAATTAAGGAAACACTCCCATTTACCACTGCAACAAAAAGAATCAAATACCTAGGAATAAACCTGCCTAAGGAGGTGAAAGACTTGTACTCAGAAAACTATAAAACACTGATGAAAGAAGTCAAAGATGACATAAAGAGACGGAGAAATATACCATGTTCTTGGATTGGAAGAATCAATATTGTGAAAATGACTATACTACCCAAAGCAATCTACAGATTCGATGCAATCCCTATCAAATTACCAAAGGCATTCTTCACAGAATTAGAACAAAAAATTCTACAATTCGTATGGAAACACAAAAGACCCCGAAAAGAAGCAATCTTGAGAAAGAAAAAAGGAGCTGGAGGACTCAGACTCCCTGACTTCAAACTATACTACAAAGCTACAGTAATCAAGACAGTATGGTACTGGCACAAAAACAGAAATATAGATAAATGGTACAGGATAGAAAGCCCAGAGATAAACCCATGCACATACGGTCACCTAATTTATGACAAAGGAGGCAAGAACATACAGTGGAGAAAAGACAGCCTCTTCAATAAGTGGTGTTGGGAAAACTGGACAGCTACATGTAAAAGAATGAAATTAGAACACTCCCTAACACCATACAAAAAAATAAACTCCAAATGGATTAAAGACCTAAATGTAAGCCCAGACACTATAAAACTCTTAGAGGAAAACATAGGCAGAAAACTCTATGACATAAATCACAGCAAGATCCTTTTTGACCCACCTCCTAGAGAAATGGAAATAAAAACAAAAATAAACAAACAGGACCTAATTAAACTTCAAAGCTTCTGCACAGCAAAGGAAACCATAAACAAGATGAAAAGACAACCCTCAGAATGGGAGAAAATATTTGCAAATGAAACAACAGACAAAGGATTAATCTCCAAAATATACAAACAGCTCATGGAGCTCATTATCAAAAAAACAAACAATTCAATTAAAAAGTGGGCAGAAGACCTAAATAGACATTTCACCAAAGAAGACATACAGATGGCCAAGAAGCACATGAAAAGATGCTCAACATCACTAATTATTAGAGAAATGCAAATCAAAACTACGAGGTATCACCTCACATCGATCGGTCAGAATGGCCATTATCAAAAAATCTAGAAACAATAAATGCTGGAGAGGGTATGGAGAAAAGGGAACCCTCTTGCACTGTTGGTGGGAATGTAAACTGATATAGCCACTATGGAGAACAGTATGGAGGTTCCTTAAAACACTAAAAATAGAACTACCATATGACCCAGCAATCCCACTACTGGGCATATACCCTGAGAATAGATTCAAAAAGACTCATGTACCACAAAAAGACTCATGTACCACAATGTTCATTGCAGCACTATTTACAACAGCCAGGACATGGAACCAACCTAGATGTCCAGCGACAGATGAATGGATAAAGAAGATGTGGCCCATATATACAGTGGAATATTACTCTGCCATACAAAGAAACGAAATTGAGTCATTTGTAGTGAGGTAGATGGACCTAGAGTCTGTCATACAGAGTGAAGTAAGTCAGAAAGAGAAAAACAAATACTGTATGCTAACACATATATATGGAATCTAAAAAAAAAAAAAAAGATACTGATGAACCTAGTGGCGGGGCAGGAATAAAGACGCAGACATAGAGAATGGACTTGAGGACACGGTGGGAAGGAGGGGGAAGCTGGGGCGAAGTGAGAGTAGCATCGACATATATACACTACTGAATATAAGATAGATAGATAGTGGGAAGAAGCAACATAGCACAGGGAGATCAGCTCGGTGCTTTGTGACCACCTAGAGGGGTGGGATAGGGAGGGGATATGGGGATATATGTATGCATATGGCTGATTCACTTTGTTGTACAACAGAAACTAACACAGTATTGTGACGCAATTATACTCCAATAAAGATCTATGAAAAAAAATCATTAGAAGCCCACTTGATAGGTTACATACAGCTGCTGTGCCTCAGTGTTTCAAGTAACCTACTCTGCTTTGACAACTTTCTTCATCTGTTTCTGAATATTATCAGAAATACATCTGAAACATATGGTGACACATCTGATGTTTGAGGACACAAACAGGAGCAAGCTAGGTCCTGTCCTTTAGATGTTTACTGACCAGTGGAGGACAGAGAGCCTGGAACAGGATTAGAAACCTAGGAGGAGCAATTCCTTCCCGCTAAGTGAGGAGATCTCAAAAATAAATAAATAAATAAATAAATAAATAAATAAATAAATAAATAAATAAATAAATTTTTAAAAGTGGTGTTTGTAACTTGTTTGTTTTAAGGCTGAATTCCAAATGCAACCTATGGTTAAGTTGGAAGTTTTCTTCCGGATCCTTCTATTTAGCATAACAAGATTTGATGGCTCAACAGGTGTGCTACAGCCCCGCGGGAGAAAGGACAGCCCGACTCTGGTCACAGATAATGGGACCTGTATTGAGATTACACCAGAAGGGAAGCCAAAGCCTTTAGGACTCACTGGCTTTTAAGGTTAAAGCAACTTTTTCATTCACGTTAACTCAGGTACTGGTGTCCTGCCTTGCCCTCATTTCCAAGCAGGGAAAAGAAATTCTAATAAATAGGTCCCTATTATTAGTCTTCCTACTGAATTCCTAATAAGAAATTTAAGAAACTACAAAGGAAGCTGAGAAAACTAATGCAAAAAAAAAAAAGAAATTCATTTCAATTCTCTAACCACCTCTCCTGCCACCTCCTTCACATCAAATTCTCTTCTGCATACCTACAAAAGTATGTTTTTTAAATTCTTGTTAAAATATGTTTATTAAGCCAAATAATTTCAGATATACTGATGGGAAAACAAATTTTGACATAAAAATGGATTTAATGTGGATCGACTCTCTCACTTGGGATTCTTAGGCATATTCATTGATAATGAGAAAAAGATGCAATTCCCAAGGTACAGAGGACCGAAGTGCCAGTGAGGGGCTCAGTCCTCTGGGAGGGAGCGCAGGGAAGCTTGCTCAGAGGGAATCACTGCTGGAGACCCCGTGAACTTGAGGAGGTACCAGCCCACGTGTAGCGGCACCTCCCCCTTGATTCACTCTGAGCTCAGTTAAGTGGGTGCCAGCACCGGCTCAGAAGTGCTCCGGCGGGGCTGCGACCCTCACAAAATGGGAATAAGTTCCAACTGCATGACCATATAACTCATCCTCCCACCTGGGAAACTGCTGACATGTAAGGGGCTGAGAAGACAGGTGTCCTGGGCCTGCACTGGGGCCGTGCAACCGTGAGCCATGGGGCCTCTTCCTGCTTGCTGTGGGATCCGCAATAAATAACTGAGGGATGGGTGGGAGGGAGGGCAAGCTCTCCGGAAAGATGACTTCCTTAGACGTGCCCGGCAGTACCCCATTCGAGCGGGATGAGACTCAAAGCTGTAGGCCACGCAGGCTGGGCAACCTGTTTTCCTTTCTCCAAGCCTCTAACTGCTAAGTCCCTGACAGCAAGGAAACAAGTCAGTATCTCTCTACTAGGAAGCCCAGAGAACATTTTTTCACCATTAGTAAAGAAATGCAAATGGACGTATAGAAATGCACAGAGCAACGCGGCAAGGACAGTTAAATGAAGGGGTGCGTACTCACTCACTCCCCAGCCCACACCTGCAGGACCTGCCCAGGACTGCACGAGACCTCAGCGCACCTGCTGCCCAGGCGCTCAGGACCAGCACAGGGTTACAGACAACTTCCTTCCAAGGTAGAGATGGCGCAGACCCGAGAGGTGCGGAGGGGCGTTCAGGAGGAGGGTATAAAAGCTACCCTTCACCACCCCTCTCCCCCGCATTACACTGATGGATATCACCTGAAAGCCACGGTGCCACGACTCAACACGGAACTTTATGTCGAGGGACTAATGTGTTTAGTGAGGAGTCGGGGCTGGAACCTGGCTGCCGGTCTGCACTTCCCAGCAGGGAGAGCACGGAGGCCACTGAGCCTTTCTGCACCCGTGACTCCTCATCTGTGAAATGGGTCAGATGAGGATCCCAACGATACCACTCACAGGACTAACAGCACCGAGAACGCTAACTACTATTACCACTGACCTCTGAGAAAGCAGCTTATTCTCAGACATACACATTTGCTAAGTGCTTTTAAGTAAATGGGTTTGGGGAAATTTTGCCCATTTACCTGAAATTACTGCATTCTATAAGGAGATGCATCACATGCAGTTATTGTCAAAAGCCACAAAAAAAACCCCAGAAACTTATTTTTTAAAATCAACAATTAAGTTTGGCAATTTCCTTCTCTTGGGACTGACTATAAATAATTTAAGGAACTATAAGGCAGTTCAAAAGTCAGAATATTCTTCTGCCTAAGAGGCTGCAGCTTATCCTGACCCCTTGGTCACACTCCCCCAAGCCAGGGGCACCCCGCTTGCACCTGAGCCTTCTCAGGGTCCTGCTCAGCCTGTCCTATCTGTAGAAAGGGGCAAATCAGAATATAATAAGAAATAAAAACAGATGAGCCCAGAAGTCACATGAAATGAACAAATTTTGCGGGGAGCTATCATCTCCTCTAACTAAAATGGTGACAATAAACACTTTAATAACTAAAACAGCGCTCCCTTTCCAACATCTTTCCACTTCACATCCCTCCATTGTCAGAAGCCTGTCCACTGGAGTAAGAATCCAGTCGCTCCCTTCCCCTGCGAAGCTACCTGGCTCAGGCCCGAGGCCAGAAGGCACAGACCACGCTCCAACCTCATCTTCCACCTTCGGTCTCTCTTTTTAATACACAATCATCTCTCGTTTTAATAGATGATCAAGAAAAAACAGGATTTTCCCACTCTGCCCAGACACATGATAAGCACTGCAATGAACAGCTAACTGTGCACCCAAAAGATGCTGGCCTTCATGTGTCCACTGTCCGAGGCTGCCACCCCCTCGGCCCACGCTGGTGAAGGCAAACTCATTGGAAAATAAGTTTTTGAAGTGATGAAAACCCACACTAAGTTTCCCTTCTTCATTCTTTGCACAAGCAAGCCCAGATAGTTGTATGGAAGCTCACAACATGACATCAGTCAACTCTCCAATGGTACCACCTCGAAACCTCAAAACAGGAGGAGCAGGGGGTGCTATTATAGGAGATAACTTCCAAGAGCCCTGATGGCTTTAAATACTCAATTATTCACTGTACGGTAAAACAAAAAGGGTTTTTAATCAATTTTCCTAATTCTTTCAGCTACTAAAATGAAAAGCCCAGGCAAAAATAGGCCCCAGACTTAGAAGAGAATGTCAGGCTGGTCTGTATGAAGATGTGTATGTGTGTTACATGTATATATTTGAAACCACCATCCCGTTTAGGAACCAGAACCCTGTCAATTCCTTAGAAGCCTTCCCCACGCCCTGGCCTGATGGTACCACCTCCTGGCTCCAGACATACCACTATGCTGGCTTTTAGGATAAACATTCCCTTGCTTTTCTTTAGAGTTTTGCCATTTATGAATCTACTGCTACATGATATATTGCTTCTTTTACTTGTCTTTGGACTTCATATGAAAGTAATCACACTACATGCATTCTCTGGTGACTTGATCCAGTTTGGATGGTTCATCTGCATTAATCTGCACACTGAGCTTTGTTTAATGCTCCATTCTGTGACTATACCATGAACTTATTCCTGCACTCTTTTTCATGGACGTTTGCTTTGTCTCCCATTTTTGCTATTATAAATGATGCTGCCTGAACTGCCGTGTCCACGTATCCCAGAACACACTTTCAGAGCATCTCCGGGCAGAGGGACCGGCTAGGGGAGAAACTGCTGGGTCAGAGTTTATGAGGTGATGCCAAATGTTTTCCCAAATGGCTGGACTCCACATCTTCTCTAAAGCGTGTACTGTCTGTCAGATGAGCCTGCATATTTTTTTAAGGATGCAACCATTTGGTACCTTTTACTAAAATGAGTTGAACAAGGAAACAAAAACAAGCATGTTACTGGACAAGAGATTAGTTTGAAATTATTTTTAGGTTCTAACCTCTCTGAGCTAACAGAACAGTAAACTAGATTTTTACACTTTGTCCTGAAAGTTTGAGACCGAAAGAACAGGATACCCCAGATGTTTCCCTTTCTATTTCTATCTCAACTGAATTCCCCTAATAGTTCCTCCTATTTAAGATTCCTTAAGAGTAATTGCCAAAAAGGAACTGCTGCGGAGACCTGCACAGAAACTCGGTCTCTAACCACCCAACAGCCTGTGTTCCAAAACTCAGCTAGCAAGTCCGCCGTTACTGGATTTCAGGAATGGATTTTCCCACAGCAATAATGCCATAGGTTGGTCTTAGGGTCTCAGGGGTTCCAACAGAAGCCTATTTAATACACACAATAACCCATCTGTGCTACTGGCGTAGGCTGGAGCAGAACTGGGGAGGAGGAGTGGAGGCCAAAAGCACAGACCTCCCTGCCTCTCCCAGGGACGATGGGGCCAAAGGCACAAAGGGGTCCTCGCCTTCCTGCCCTCCTACCTGCCAGGTCCTCCTCCCCAGGCTCCTCTTGTGGGCCTTCTGCTGGACTGCACGGCCCGGACCAGCCTACCAGACCTCTAACACAGCAAGCAGATCTCAAAGGCTTGGTTGCAAGACCCCTCTGCACGCTTAAGAACCACTGCGGGTCTCAAAGAGCTTTGGTTTCTGTGGGTCTGCCTGTCACAGCCCAGCCGCATAATATCTAGGTACCTAATACCTACATTAAAACCTAAAACTGAGAAAAAATTTTAAAGATTAATTTCTTGGAAAGTAATGATAGGGACTTCCCTGGCGGTCCAGTGGTTAAGACTCTGCGCTCCCACTGCAGGGGGCATGGGGTTCAATCCCTGGTAGTCGGGATAAGATCCCACATGCCACACAGCACAGCCAAAAAATATACATATATATATATTAATTTAAAAAAAGGAAAATAATGATAATAAATCTATTACATGTTAAAATAAGTAAGACTTTCTATTTAAAAATCTGTGTTTCCAAAAAATACCAGAAAGAAGGCTGGCATTGTTTTACGCTTTTGAGACCGGCTTTAATGTATGCTTGGTAGAACATCTAGATTCTCACATCTGCCTCTGCCTTTAATCTGCTGTGATGTTAGGTGCCAGGCAGCCACTGGGAAACATCACTATACACTTTGGAAAGAATGAGAGTGAGGAAAAGCTCAGACTCTATTAGCCTACTGTGGAAACAGCTTTAACTCACAGATCCCCTGAGAAGTCCTTGAGGAGCCCATGGGATCCTGGAAGCGCCCTGTGAGATCCACTGCCCTAAAGCAATGTTCTTCGAATGCTTTTGCTCAAGAAATCCATCACCAAAGAATTTTACTACATGTCCCCAATTATGCTGAAGTGTACTATTGTACTAGTCTATTGTATACCCCCAAATAGATATTTGAAAATAATAAGCTATACATAAATATCTTTCAAAAGCTTTTGCTATTTTCTTCCCACACTCAGGAGATCCTGATGCACACACACCCTGTGGTGAACAAAGAGCTCCCGTCCGCCCTGGAACCAGCATTTCCTTTTCTTCAGCCAAGTTCCTCTTAACTACCGCTAGACAGTGATCTCACCGGGATAATCTGCATCAGGGACTAAAAATCATGCTGATACAGAGGGTGCTTCCTTGAGCAAACTTCCCTGAAGTTACATGGCTACCTGTAACTGCAGGCCAGGCGCCTCCAGTGGGTGAAATGGTGGCGGTGTGCACAGCTGGACCCCGAGTCCAGGAGCCCCGAGTGTGCAGGCCAGGCCCGCCTGGAGTCTGCCTGGGGGCCGGCCGCCCTCCGCTGGGCCTCCTCCCCTCCCCACGAGCTTGAGAGAAGTGGGGAAGGCTGCACACCTGCCCAGAGGCAGGACCTCGTCCCTCCGCTCTCCTGGCAGGACGGCAAGAACCGCGCCTTCTGCTTCACAAACAAAATAAAATAAAACCTATGCTGCGTTCACACACAGGCAGCCCAGTCTAAGGGGCGTACTTCAGATCTGGAAAGGTCAGTTTTGAGGAACGTTCAAGCGATGGCTTAATCATTTCCTGGGGGGTACTTCCCTGGTGGTCCAGGGGCTTAAGACTCCGCACTCCGGGTTTGATCCCTGGTCAGGGAACAAGATTCCACATGCCGCAACTAAGAGTTCGCATGCCGCAACTATAAGACCCGGAGCAGCCAAATAAATAAATAAATATTTTTTAAAAATCGTTTCCTGGGCTCTTCTGTCATCTTTTGTCTCTTCTTCCGGCGGTGGCAACAGAGAGCACAGTGTCCTTTGGACCAGGCCCCGCATCAAGAATAGACGTGAGTCCCTCAGTGACGCAGGTGAGGCCACCTGAGGAAGCCAGGTCAGCCTCTCGGAGCTCGCCTGCCACTCTGGCATCCTGTGCAGGACAATGACAGGCCTGGCCCTCAGCGGGTGCAGAGCAGCACATATGCTTAAGTCAAGGAGGGGAAGGGGGGGCCTGAGGGCGGGTGGTGTGGAGAGAGGCCAGGCTCTGGGTCAGGCCGGTGGGACGGACAGTGAGGAAGGGCTGGAGGAAGAGCGATTGTGCAGGAAAAGCAATCGGATCTGTCGACAGACAAGAAGGAGGAGCCACGGCCCACTGAGCCTTGCACAAAAGATGCTGAATTTTTAATGAGACGAAATCCTGAACAAGACACAAAACTACCAAAACTGAGTATACAGTGAGAAAGTAACCTTTTCCTTTGTAAATAAGTACGAACAAAGCCAAACTGGTATTTTTATTTCAATGTCTTATTTTGCAGGATCTGGTTAAGGCTACAATCACAACCGCTTGGGAAGAACATCTCTTAAAGGTTGGCTCCTTCAGAATCTTGTGCTTATTAGGCTTTACTGTCATCTCACAGGCCGGTCACCCCCATAAATGAAACCGTTTACTAGGTGACCAGACAGTGGTGATGAGCTGCCAGCCGCTGGGGCACCTGAGCTGCCATGACTGTTGTCCCCCAACCCCTACCCCTGGTCTCCTCAAATCCTCGACCTCGGCTCACCCTTTCACTAGGCAGTCGCCTCTTATTTCGCCAAGAAGAGCAAGGTTTTAAGATACAAGCTCACGTTTCTTCCCTTCCACATCCAAATGCCTCTACTGCTAACTTCTCTCCCTTCTGATTTTAGAGAAGAAACAGGCACAGTCTTTTCTCGAATAATCTCTCGCTGATCCCAGGGCTTCTGTCAGCACCTGCTTCATCCATTAATTAGGCCCCCCCGACCCCTCTGCTTCCCTCTGCAGATGGATTCCAGGCCCCAGCCATCCACTGCAGGGACAGTCCCCACCTCCCAGGGACACTGCGGGGATCCGGCGAGGTGAGGCACGTAAAGCACCAAAAACTGCCCAGCAATGGTGCTCTGCAAACGTCAGCTCGATAAATAAAAAGACAGGACACCCCAGCTCCCCACTCCCCAGTCCTGAGGTACACCACCAGGGAAAGAAAGCCAGGCCATCCCAGCCTGTGGCGCAGCAAGACCACACGGTGGCCAGTGGCCGTGCAGAGGGGGAAACGGTGTGCGTGGCAGGCAGGCAGGCATGCGCTCCTCTCCAGCTCTCATCTACTCAGGCTCCAAATTCTCCAAATAAGGCACTTGCAGAATCTGGGATTAAGGTGCTCTGTTACCTTATGTGCAGCCGATAAATGCTGATCAAAATCAGTACTGACACAGCTTTAACAATAAGGTCCCCAGAAGCGTGAGGGCCCCCAAATCAAGGACATCTTATAGTTGCTGAAGTATTTCAGGTAGCTGCACCTAACCACCAAAATCACATCACCCAGAACGCCAGGCCCAAAGAAGCAAAGCTGTCCTGGGGTCACTATGCCCCAGTGGCCAGGGGCTCACACTCCCACAGACTCGTCACAACTGGCAAGAGTATCACCAGGGCGGCGTGAGGAGAAGGAAAGCTCTGAACCTAATCTTTCCTTCAGGGAAAAAATAAGCAGAGATGAAATGCAAGGTGCCCCACAGCCCGTCTCCGTCTTCCGTGCGGCAAAGCTCCCCACCCCTGCCACCGGCTGCAGTTTCCTCTGTAATTGTGTTTCCGAAGTTGTTAGCAGAACCTAATGAGCACATGCAGGGAAAGTGCTTAACCCAGAGCTGAACAAACAAGGGCGCAGTCCACCGCAGCGGTCACTGCCCTAAATCAACAGGATGGAGTGACGCCCACGGAGGAAGGGCAACCGAAAGGCAGCACACGTGGTAGGATGCGTTCAGTTGGAAAGGATGCGCTTCCATGTACATGAGGCTGCTCGCAGCACGGCCTCTGGGTTGCACAGGCTCAGGTGAGCTGCTGTCAGAGCTCAGGAGAAAGCAGTGGAAGGAAGGGGAAGCCTGAGCTTTGTGCATTTCACCCTCCTAATAAACAGGCAAGTGGTTGCTAATGGCAACAGAGTCCCCTCCCCCAATCGTAAATGCATGCACACAGCCGGCTCCGCTCTCTACAACATGCTACTCTGGTCATTTTTCTGCAATAAAGTCACCCACGTTATCCAGGTGTGCGAAGGCACACGCATGTATACACAGGTGAAGGCCAGTCTTGGCGAGAGGAACAAGACACTGAGAGAGGAAGGCAGTTTGATTTCAAATGCACAGTTGTCTGGGCAGCGCAGAGGTGTCCACGTGAAGACAGTGACGGCATGCTGCCCACGTGGCCGGCAGTGAAAAAGATTACATCATCCCCTTTGTGCAAAGATGAACTGCAGGAGAAGCGCCGCTCGCTAGTTTAAGCAGCACACAGAGCTGGGCTAGAGGAGGCTGCAGTTTCCGTTGGCAAAAATCTCCCTTCCTTCTCCTTTGTGTCAAAAATAAAACATGCCCCCAAGATGATAAAAATCAAGCAGCTTAGTTTCACCAACAAATTCATATTTATCACTTCTCTGTGCCTTCTGGAGCACACTGTGTCTTAACAGGGTAATTCCTAAAATTGGAAAGGGAAAAAAATAGGTTTTTTTAAATTAGGTAAGAAATCGGCAAAACATTTGTTCTTATTCCAGATCGGCTTCAGCTCCCCATCCCGGGCAAAGTGGCGTATTTACCGATTCATACCCAGTCTCCGCGTTCTCGCCGTAAGATGGAGCTGCTCTGGGTGTCACAAAGCCAAGCCTGTCCGTGCACGTCCCCCAACAAGCCCCCAGGCAGGTTGTCACCAGGTCCAGAACTGCTCTGCTTATTTTAAAACGATTCTGTTAAACGGACAGGCCAGGAGTCAGCTCAGAATGACGTTACCGAGAACCCTGCTCACAAAATGCGTCCTGTGAGCAAACAAGCCTGCCCTTTACAGTCGCACTACCCTCACCCTCCGGCCCTGGCGACAAAGTATCTGTGCCGAGAGGTCTGTCCAGCTGCTTGACCTCGACACATGCAAATTAAACACACAAAGGGCCAAATGAAGCCTGAACCACAGGACACATTTTCATCAGTAATCTCCTCGTCTAAAGCCCAGAGAGTTCAGCTGTTTTTCAAGCCGAAGTAATGAGGAGGGTGCCCGCCTCACCCCCTCCCTTTGTAAGCTGGCCTCAGCTGGAAGTGATGGGCGCAGGAAACAGGAAAGTCTAACCAATGTCTGACTGTCATGAGCTTCAGAACGACAGCATCTTTCACCCAGCGTTCAGGATGGCTCTAGAGCCCAGATATCAATAAATCACAAATAATTGTCAACCTCTCCACTTCCAATCTGCTTTACCATCAAGGCTCCCTTATACGTTCCCACTGCTTTCTTCAATGGAGAAGCCACGTGTCTGCCTCTGAGAAACAACACACAGGTCAACTACCTACAGCCAGCCCGCCCCTCTGTGGACCTCGAGGTTATTAGCAGGTCCAGGCCATCCTGACTAGTCCCCACCTGGGGACTGCGTCTTGCTCACCTGTGTTGAGCCTAGCACCTGTGCCAGGCACTTGGCAGATTTTTCAGGGGGCTCAGAGTAGCGGGAGAGATCATCACCTTCAGAGGTGATGATCACTCAGGCTTGGAATCAAACCCCCGAAGTACCGTCTGCAAGCTAATATAAACTTCTTAGAGCACTAGGGTTACCTTCTATCAAACGGGGATAAGAATTTCTCATGTGCAGACGTGCGCAGAGCATTAAAGGAAAAGTCAGCACAGTATTCAGCTCCCATAGTGTCCAGCCAGTGTCAGCTCTGATGACGCTCATCTGTTCCAAATCAGAGCCTAAAGCGGCAGTTCTGACCATGAAGAAGACTGGAGGAGAGGTGCCCAGTGGTCCGGGCAGCCACCCACCCTGGGCAGCGCTAATGAGGGGCTCACCCTCAAGGGGCGGAGGCACAGCACAAGCTCCCTCTGTTCAGGCAGGACCTGGGGCTCCTCTGTCGGCCTCCTACAGCACAGCACGGGGTGCAAGGACACTGCCTGGGGCCCTGGCTCCAACATCTCCCCTATAGTCAACCTACCCATTAACATAAAATTAACTATCAAAGTAATGAATGGTTCAAATCAATGTATTTTACTTTCCTAATC
This sequence comes from Eubalaena glacialis, assembly GCF_028564815.1. Taxonomy (NCBI): domain Eukaryota; kingdom Metazoa; phylum Chordata; class Mammalia; order Artiodactyla; family Balaenidae; genus Eubalaena; species Eubalaena glacialis. The sequence goes on along the minus strand of NC_083719.1, from coordinate 12,122,956 downwards.
TACTCAATGTCACTTAGAAGTGGCCGTCAATGCTACTAAAATACATTCAACACACTTCAACAGCAGCTGTCTTAACAAAAGGGTATGACACAGGATTTCAGTTACCTAAAGCCTAAGGAAGGACAGTCTATTTCTTTCTAATTAAAGGGGTGGCGGGGAGGCTATAACATAAATGCATGATTCCTTCAAAATCTCCTTTATCATCTTAACTTGGTGCATTTATTACCGACTTCTAACCCTATGATTTCCTAATACACTACAAAGGAGACGATGCATTTAAATTTCCCACACTCAAAAGTTAAAACCAAGCAAGACAAAAAGGCAGCAAGTAGTCCATCTTTTTTACTAAGACGTCTAAGTCTACAGAGTCTAACTCATGAACTTTCGTATGCTCTCTCAGCAGAGACTATCAAGTCTTCAAACAAAATCAAGATTCATTTTAATTAATACAATGAAAACTCCAACATTACAAATCTACACTGCATATGTGTGTGTATGCATGTGTGTCCTATAAGAAACCTACCACAAAATTCAGTGCACTTTCCGAAACAAGGTTCAAATGATTAAGAATTTCTTCAATGTAACTTCAATTTCTGAGTTAAACTATAAGAACGAATTCCTTTAAAGACTTATTTTTTTTTACCGTAACGGGATACACAAATTAGCAAAACTGTTCATGTAAAGCTGTGTATCACTACATTTGTAAATAAACTGCACATTATTAAATTTTTCCATAATTCAGACTGATCTTCCCTATAATTCTGAGGTTTATACCCATACATCAAAACAAGGGATTACAGCAGCAAAGTCCAAATCCCCAACGGTGACAGTAACAGGACATTCCCATTGTCGTGAACTTGGCTCAGGCCTGAAGCCAAGGGCAGAAGGGGGAAGTGCCCGTGCATTCCGATGCCAGGCCGAAGGCGCATCTCTGTGGGGTTTCCTGGTGCCAGCCCCCTGCTCAGCAGGCTGAGGTGGGGGAAGGAGAGAGGGCAGCAGACTCTGCAGCCCACTCCTCTCAGTCTGGGGGGACACACATCCTGCTGTTGTGGGCAGAGGGACCAAGGAGAGGCCAGGAGTGGGGTGAGGGTCTCAGCAGAGGGGGACGGAGCAGGGTGCACCTCCAGGGGAGACTCTGGAGGGGAGCTGTAAAAGGTCACCTGGAGTGTGCCTCGCCAGCACTTAGGGACATTCTCGGAGGCTGGGAGGGAATGTCTCTGACGAAAAGAGAGACAGATGCAAAGACAAAATCAAGGTGATAGTAACAGCCAACAGATGTCACCCTTTTCCTTCCCCCGTCCCCAGCTGTCTCGTGGAGGGGAGTGTTGGGGATGAGTGGAGGGGGGACGGGAGAGAGGAGAGCTGAAGAATAAACCAACAGCCCCTTCCCTTTGGCTGCTCTGCAGAAACGGGAGGTGGGGGGTGAACTGGGGAAGATGAGAGTTTGGAGTTGGATGAAAGAGTGATGCTTTGGGTTACACTGGTCTGGGCCCTTAATACCCAGAGCATCCCCATCCTAAAACCCAGAAGAGGACTGACAGCTACGGGCCTACCTGAGAAGCTAGCAAGAGGTGGAGGCAAGTGAGGCGAAGCCAGCCCGTCCCTGTTTGTTCCATCCCATGTCCCGACAGTTCAGTTAAAGTGGCAATGAGATTTTATGGACAGACTTGTTATTTTAAAATACTGACAAAGGGTTTCCCTGGTGGCGCAGGGGTTAAGAATCCGCCTGCCGGTGCAGGGGACACGGGAAGATCCCACATGCCGCGGAGCAACAAAGCCCGTGCGCCACGACTACTGAGCCTGCGCTCTAGAGCCCGCGAGCCACAACTACTGAGCCCATGCACCACAACTACTGAGCCCGCGAGCCACAACTACTGAGCCCGTGAGCCACAACTACTGAGTCTGTGCGCCACAACTACTGAGCCGGCGCGCCTAGAGCCCTGCTCCGCAACAAGAGAAGCCACCGCAATGAGAAGCCCATGCACCCACCACAACAGAAAAAAAAAAAAAAAAGCTGATTCCATAGGCTGTATCATTTAATTAGAATGGGAATCATCTGGCAAGTTGGGCTTCAGGAGGTCAAAGCACTGGCTGGCAGTGGTGACAAGGAAAGCACAGTCATCCTGGATCCTGGAGCACCAGGCAACCCCCAGCCCCGCACACCCTTTGCCCACTTGTTCTTCTCAATGGCCTCTGTGTGCACAGGCGGAGACGGCCTTACAATCGGCTCCGGGCGCAGAAACGGTCTGTTGCAAAGGCCGCAGATCCACACAGGGAAGCTCTTCTACTCCGAGGCATCGCCCATTCATTCCAGTAGAACTGTTCCCAGCCTGGGCCAACATACACCATCATTACACAACGACAAGCACAGCTCTTAAGAAAACACGATTTTTGTTAGCAGCTGCCTCAAAAATAATCTGAGCCCTTCTTTTCTTAATTCAAAAGTGGAGGGCGGGGTGTAGGGACTGCAAGCACTCCGCCGAATCAGAAACTTCGTTGTTGCAGAAAAAGACTGAACCATTTGAAACCGTGCACTGTTCTAGCTGAAATGAGAAACATCAGCGAAAGAAGGGCTCAGATTTCTGGGGTTTACCAGTGTAGTCATTATGCCAGCATTTTCAACAGGTGCAAACGAGCTTTCACAATAACCAAATTTAAACACCACAGACAAGTGGATCTACCACAGGATGGCACGTGGATGTTAAAAGTTGAGAATGGTGAACGTGGAGAACGGTTACACAGGAACAATACTAGAGACACTGTGTCGCAGCAAATGCTCTCTTGTCACTGACCCAAACGATGCACTAGCTTTTACAAACTTTATGTCAGTAATATTTTAGTGTCTGCTGCAGGGAATCTTGAACATGTAGCCCTCAACGTTAAAATACTCACCTTCAAGCTGGCATGCACATGCCCCGAACTTCATTCTCCCTGCGCTCCCAGCTCTGGTGACTGCAACCTGCTGTAAGAGCCGGACCCATTCCTGACTGACCTGCCAGGGTGCACCAGGAATCGCTACTCCCTAAGGTGACGACAAGGAGTAGAGCGCGGAGCTGCCGGGCCATCGCCAAGCGCGCTGCTTCTTGCTACGTGGGCTTCAGCGAGGAGCAAATGTGGTTGGGATCCCACTGGCCTATCAGAGCTTCAGATCTATTTTAACGGTCCCTGCTTATTCTTCTAATATTCTTAAAACGATAGTTCAGCGATATCACAGGGTAGGTTGATTTCTAGAAGTTGGCCTGAAAGCCTAGTCACTAAGTATCAATTCTATAGGAAAGCATATTCTAGAATACAAATAACCAATTCAGAAAAGTTGGCCATAAGTTGCTTGTGAGTATTCTACATACTACTGTTAAAACTCAACATCTCTGAGAGCCGTGAAAGAAAGCATCAATTCCCATGTCCTCTCCAACGTCAGAGACGAAACTCAGCCTTTTCTACGGCACGGGCCCCACTTACAGCAGACACAGCTGAACCAAAGACAGAAATCCTATGCACTTCTACACCCAATGCTGTCAATTAAAAAGGCAAACACAGGCTTCCCTGGTGGCGCAGTGGTTGAGAGTCTGCCTGCCAATGCAGGGGACACGGGTTCGAGCCCTGGTCTGGGAAGGTCCCACATGCTGCAGAGCAACTGGGCCCGTGAGCCACAACTACTGAGCCTGCGCGTCTGGAGCCTGTGCTCCGCAACAAGAGAGGCCGCGACAGTGAGAGGCCTGCGCACCGCGATGAAGAGTGGCCCCCGCTCGCCGCAACTAGAGAAAGCCCTCGCACAGAAACGAAGACCCAACACAGCCAAAAATAAATAAATAAATAATATTTTAAAAAAAAAAAAAAAAAAAAAAGGCAAACACAACTTCAGGATGCATTCCCCAAACTGGCAACTTCAAACGCAAAATAATCACCCTTATGAAAAATAGGTTATATTTTTTAAGGTATTAGGATCTACTTACATGAAAGAAACATCAAGCCCTGTGTTAAAAGTGCTCTATCCAAAGGCCTCAAAATTTTTCCACGATGTTTTAGTTTCTTTATTTTAACTAATGGACCCGAAGCATAAAATGTTAAATGAACTCCCCTCTGACAAGCAGTGAGTGAGCAGGGCAGCCGAGCAGGCCCCGTGCAGGATCTGAGTCACTCCTCCCTGGAGCAGCCCTGCTGCATAGGTGGTGATGGGGTACTAGCTAGTTTGCGGAACAGCAAATGGGAAGCTCAGACGAAGCCTTTGCTTTTTTTTTTTAGAAATATCCTCTGTTTGATGAATTAGGAGGCTCTAGGCTACTGGCATGCCTATACCAAAAACTAATCATACAAGACAAAAACTAATGAAGAATGTACACAAATAAGGAAAAAAAATCTGCCAGCACACAAAAGACCGTCAATACGGTCTTTTAATGCACCTAATTATTTTCATGACATATGTTTTCCTTCTAAATGTATGAGAAAAGTAAACGCTGGGGAAAAAAACTAGTTTGGCTTATAGCCTCCTGCTGAATAGTACTTTTTAAACCCAGAAATTACATTTATTATAAGACACTGTTTTGTCATTATCATCTCTATCTGAAGTGCTATATCATTCCCCAAATTTTCTAATTCAAGAGATTCCTCCCATAATGAAACTGGCCATTATAGTAGGTACATGGAAACTCTTTTCAATCAAGTGCTACAAGCATAAAGAAAAACCAACCAAGGACTCTGGAAGCTAAGAACAACTTAATGGGAGTGGGAGGAAGTTTACTAGCATTGAGGAATATAGCCTCGAATCAAAGTTAAACTTTTTTTTTTTGGCCACACAGCGCGGCTTGCAGAATCTTAGTTCCCCGACCAGGGATCGAACCCGGGTCCCCAGGGGTGGAAGCCCTGGACCGTGAGGGAATTCCCAAAGTTAAACTTTAAAAAAAAAAAAAAAAAAACCACGTTCTGGGCTTCCCTGGTGGCGAAGTGGTTGAGAATCTGCCTGCCAATGCAGGGGACGCGGGTTCGAGCCCTGGTCTGGGAAGATCCCACATGCCGCGGAGCAACTAGGCCCGTGAGCCACAACTACTGAGCCTGCGCGTCTGGAGCCTGTGCTCCGCAACAAGAGAGGCCGCGATAGTGAGAGGCCCGCGCACCACGATGAAGAGCGGCCCCTGCTCGCCGTAACTGGAGAAAGCCCTCGCACAGAAACGAAGACCCAACACAGCCATAAATAAATAAATAAATAAGTTAAAAAAAAGAAACAAGAACTAAAATGATCAAATACATGTCTTAGTTGTTACTGCTTTGCCCTCTTCAAATTGTGTTATTTAAAATGATAAAATAGAACGCAAAGAATGCTAAAAAATCAGTTTTAGACCTGGAAAGTTCTCTATATCCAACAATATAAAAATCAGCCTATAATAGGAATCGAATTTCAATTAAATAAAAGGTTCTAAAAACTTTTTTTTAAAGCACATAGTCTAAAGTCAGGACCAACAGCTGGTTCTATCTACTCCCTCTCAGACTGCTGGCAAGGCATCTGATAAAGAACATCCTAGCTGAGTACTTGTGTTACTATGTACAGATTTTATAAACATACTAAATGATGAGTAAAACATCCCAAAATCTTCCTACTTCATAATTTCTACCTGGTTTCCCTAAATCGGTATCATTTAGTTCCCTATTATAAGGCATATTTATGATGTTCAAAGGATAATTATACATTAACTATAAATGTATATGAGACAGGCCCAAAACAAGGCCTATATTTGTAAGTTAATATGAAAGAGAGGTCTTTGGAAAATATTCTTCTTTGAATGAAGCCCTCAAACTGTTGTAGCAGTCTTCACCAAAAATAAGCTCAGTAGGAAAAAAAAAAAAAGCCTCGATTTAACAATGATAAACAATAAAAAAAAGAGAATCAAAGTGACATTTTTGTTTCTTTCAAGGTACTGAAATGAAATGCACTGCTATTTCCCTAAAACACTATCACCAGTACTTTAATCACTCAAGCTCTAGGGACCCCAGAACTACTCTTACAAACTTCTGTTTCACAGTTCAGGAGAAAATAATGTAAATTTCAAGTTTTTATCATATTATATCCAAAACAGATTTTGCCAACAGCTTTAATGAAGAAATCCCATCTTGACTATAAAAGGGGAGGGGGGTGGAGTAGGGAGAAAAATCCAAGTTTAAGATCCTCTAAAATTCAAACCAATTAGTAGACTTGCAGAATTTTATCAGATATTGATAACTGGGGTCTTGTCTTCTATGACTTGGAACTTTTCACCTTCAGTGAAACACAGGTAGTCTTTCTCTCTCCCCCTCTCCCGAAAGCCTACAGAAGAAGCCCACACACCCCTCCCCAAAGGAGGCCCGCAGCCTGCCTTGCCTCCTGTGTCAAAGGACGTGGTACACACACCCACTGCTTGCAGCTGAAAGGGTTTTGAAAAATGTCTGGCTGCTTCACAGATGCTTGGCTTGGCTTTCCTCCCAAATATGTTTTTAATGCTGATAATGCTTAAATGCAACTGTTCACAGCAAGGGAAAGAGTGAGGGGAATGAAAATCTGCTGTTATATAAAAAGGGGAGGGGGGATGGGCTCAGGATAACAGCTTAGCTAAAATTTTACAGTGATTTTCACATACATAAATACATCAGTCCTTCCTGATCTTCCTGCCACCAAGAACCCCTTCTTCTTCATTTATCCCCACTGTGACGCTCAGGATTTGAAAGTATCTCCCTACTGAACTGCATTTAGTAGATAAAAGCTGACCCCATTATTAGAGATCATTTATGTTAGAATAAACCAATGGAACCACGTCGCATTCATAAAAGCAAATAAATTTCAAGCTTCATTTAGTTTCTAAAGCCTTATTCCAGAAACCTGTATGATTCCTATTAACTTGTATCATTACTATTTGAAAACCTGTTACTCACAGACTAAAGACAAAATCCTGAAAAATAGCAAAACTTAGGTTTCAAAGGAAGAAAAGCCAGGCAAAGAGTTTAGGAAGGAATGGTTAAGGAGACAGGGAAACCTAGGGAACGTTCTAGAAGATGGAACTCTGGGGTATTCCTGAACAGTTTATCAATTATGTGTAAATTACTTCAAAGTCAGGAAAATATTCCTCCTGCTCCTATCACCGTCCCCTCCCCCAAAAATCCTTCTTTTAAGGAGAGTCTCAAAGTCTCCAACTTCATGGGACCTTCCCTAGGGATTGGTGGGGGGGGGGGGACTGCTCCCCTTTTAGACTCCACACAGCTCTCTATCCGCCCCTCGGCATTTGCTGAACTGAAATCTGTACTTCCATTAGGAATTTCACAGTCATGTATGTTCCTGTATCTTCCCCCTCCACGAAACGTGAAGGCAGACAATGGTGGAAACAATGTGGGTCTTTAGAGTTGGCTCAACCAGATCAGAATTCAGTTCTGCAGCTGGGAGGCCTTGGGCCTCAGAGTCCCCATCTGTGAAATGGGTGGCACCTCATGGGGTCAGGGAGAATTAAACAGGGAAATCAATTCCCGGTCAAGTGCCCAGTGAATATGAGTCAGTTACGTGCTGATTCACCGCTTGACATCTCCATATCTCCAGGGATTTGGGGGGACCGGGAAGGGGAGTAGGGGGAATGAACGCTATTCTTCCACACTGCTGTGCTTGTGCCTTTCTTTTCAGCAAAGAGAACACGGATCCAAACTTTGAGACCATGAAGGTTGCCCCTGCAGATTGCGTCACTGCATATAATTCTTATCCTGTACATTTCAACCAAGTGTAGGAGGAGGAATACTAGCTTTATTTTGAAGAACACGCACACAAGCACTGAGAAGGGCAGGGGGGACACGGGGCTAGGAGGTCTGTACTGCTAATCAGAATACAGAGTTATAAAACAATTGTTAGACTTCCCATCAAAAACAAATGGATAGGCATAATTTGTTAGAATGCCATTTACATATTCTGGAATTATTCCTGGCAGTTTAACAGTTGAATTATCAATATTTTTTTACTTTATTTATTATTCAAAACACCCTGGGCATTCCGCTGTGTATCTCAAGTCTATGGCCAACAACTCCAGGTTATGTGTAACCTCCTCCCATCCTTATGAAGATCAGGCAAACGACAAAGCATCATTATCACCATCTTCGGCATCACCATTCACTGAATCGATACCATCAGCTGGCAGATGTCCTCGTCTGACGAAGGGCCTGTTTTTCTACCTGTCTTCCATGAGAAAACTGAGGTTTACAGGGGCTAATTAACTTCACAGGTTAAACCAGAGACTTGAAAGCCGGGACCCCGCAGCTCTAAGCGACACCATTCAGGACCAAGCAGAAAACACTGCAGTTGCGCTCCCAAGCTCTTTACAAAACTGCACTGCAAGACTTCAACTTTTAAAGGACCATTTCATGAATTATTTATTTAAATGAAAAAAGAGTGTAAGAAGGTACATTAGAAGGATGAACACTGAACTGTCTCTTTACTAGGGTCCTGAATGATATGCACATGGAGATCGTCATCGAGAACCTGAATGAGGGACAGGGTGCCCACAGGCCCTGCCTCCGCCCCGCCCCCCGAAGTCCGCAGGAGTCACGGGACGCGGCACACGTGAGTCCACGTGTGGTGACAGAGCGCTGACCCTGGGAACCAGAGTCACAACACGCAGAGGTTACTGCCTACCGCGCCACGCCATAGGGAAAGACCCTGTCGCTGACGTTATGATTTAAAGTAATGAGCGAATTAACGAAGGGGTTCAAATGGGCATCAAAGAAAACACTGAAGTGCTTTTCTTCACGACACCTAAACTCCTGGCTCACAGAAAACCATTCCCAGCACGCAGGGAGTAGGTTCACCTTCAACACCTGCCACACCCCCTCCAAAAACAAAATTGCTGAGCGTTTTTCTGATTTTCCTCCTGTTAAAATCTGTGACATGCCCATTATTTCAAGAAATCTGACCCAAACTCCACTTTCTCGCTGTAAATATCACTCTGTATCTCTGACTTCATCTGAATGTTACAATCACTTTAAAAGCTACGGAAGGGGCTTCCCTGGTGGCGCAGTGGTTAAGAATCCGCCTGCCAATGCAGGGGACATGGGTTCGAGCCCTGGTCCGGGAAGATCCCACGTGCCACGGAGCAACTAAGCCCGTGCGCCACAACTACTGAGCCTGCGCTCTAGAGCCCGCGAGCCACAACTACTGAGCCTGCTCTCTAGAGCCCATGTGCCACAATTACTGAGCCCACGTGCCACAACTACTGAGCCCATGAGCCACAACTACTGAAGCCCGCGCGCCTAGAGCCCGTGCTCCGCAACAAGAGAAGCCACCGCAATGAGAAGCCCCGCGCACCGCAACGAGGAGTAGCCCCTGCTCTCTGCAGCTAAAGAAAAACCCGCGTGTAGCAGCGAAGACCCAACACAGCCAAAAATAAACAAATAAAATAGACACAACATTAAAGAAATAAAAAATGTTAAAAAAGAAAGCCATGGAAAATAAAAAGGGAAATGTATCTTATATGGCTCCTCCTACATGTTCAATTGATGATAGGCAGGCAGGATAGGGACAGTGGCTAAAATAAAATAAAATAACTATTCAAAGTAAAATTTTAAGGTAATTTTGCCCAACAAGTAATAATAGCATTAATGCTAAGAAAGAAGAGAAATAGTTGGGCCATGAATTCTACTTCAAATCATAGCAACCTCTAAATTAAACCCAGGCAAGCAGGTGTGGGCTCAGCTTTGAAACAGTTTCCCTCTTCAATACCTAGCTATCAAGTCCTGACCAATATTACTGGCCAACTAATTATCTATCCATCAAAGGGTCTACCGGGACAGAGATGAAGCTGCTAAGTTCAGGCACCAGTCAGACACTTTAAGCACCAAGCTGGTCAATGAGCTCAGTGACTGCGCAGAGGGTTTTATGTCTTCAACTGTGCTGTGTTCACTTCCATGCGTGTCAAGGCTACAACTGTCGATTTCCACCCGACAACTGCTGGCAACAGCAGGTGTGTGCGCCATGTGTGCGCACCCATCTCCAGCGTGCCACGCCGGCCCGTCTGCACTGATGCTGATTCTCTGATGTTCGAAGCGACAGGCCAGCCGTCTCCTCCCAGCCCGACTTCCCGCCACACCTACGGCAACGCGACAATACCGCTGCACCTCGCACTTCTTAGTCACCGTGTCCAGGGCCACGTTAGGACGGAAGGCAAATACCTCTGGGATGCTGTCAGAGGGAAAAATCACTCCGTAATGCTGACAAGCAGACAGGCTGGGGTTCCAACCTTCTCTCAGCAGCTTATCACACCAAGTTATCACATGGTGCAATCGGAGAGAGGCCTAGAAACTTCCCTCTGAATACCTGTGTCTCAAGTTATGAAACAGGTTGTTTTATAGGCAAGTCCATAAAGAAACAAAGTAGCTCAGCAAGTGTTAAGGTTGTGGGATTTCTTCCTGGTGTTGAAGATGCTCTAAAATTGACCATAATGATGGCTGTACAACTTGGTGAATACACTCAAAAGCCACGGAATCATACGCTTTAAATGGGTGAGTTTTACACTATGTCAGTTATATCCCAATAAAGTTGATACAAAAAAAGAAAGGTTGTTTAGAAATGTTACAAAGAAGTTCTTCATAAAACATTATTCTGTAACTGATTATTAAACACATACCTACGGAATGGAGGAGAGGTCACTTTGAATAGATACAGTATGATTACTTCTCTCCTAAAAGCACACAAAGTTTTGGTATATACAAGAGTAACTAAAATAGTAGTAACGTTTCCCACCTTGGCCAAATACTTCTCAGGAGAAATAAGTGCATATATTCAAGTTAAGGATTCCTGAACCCAACAGTTCTGTTTGATGCACTGAGTAGAAAGATGGCTACATACGAATTCATTACCTTTGCTTTGGCAAGTGGTTTATTACCAGACTAAGGCCTGAAGAATAAACACATAGCTTTCACATTAAGACTAACTTTTTTACATAAAATGTTTTTTGTCACTGTATTAAAAGCACAAACATTTTAAGATTTTGAACACATTTAAAGAAAATACCTTAAACCACCATTAAATTTTTAGTTTCTGGGGACCTTTCATGCTCTGGCAAAAAGCTTTATTTAAACTGCCTCACCAAAGGCACTACAAACCACCACAATTCCATACCATTTGGACTTTAACTCTGAGAAATTAACAGTTCAATAAAATTAGCTTGGTTCCTACCATAAATAAATAATTTGTTAAATAGGTGATCTACCTAACAGACCAGGTCAGTCAGTTCAACCTTCAGTTACAATTTCCATGTTTCCTCAAAAATGTTTAGCTTCATCAGTGAAACCACAAAAAGCTTACATCCCCTATCCAAAAGCTTTTGACAACTTTCCTGTGAACTCATTCCACAAATACATGCTTGTAGATTAGAATGGGTATACATAAGTGCTTAAATTTCATTCGTGGTTTTCACATTTTGGCTTTGGAAGAAAAAATACTTTTCCTTATTTTAGAAGATCTCCAGTTTCCATAACTTAAACCACCTTTGGACTTAGCAGAATGATCACTGGCCAACATCCCACCTCTGAATCGCTAAAACTATTACATTTTACACAGTGCTTTACAGTTTTCAAAGCATGTAACCAAACCAAATTAGCTCACCTAATGACTAACCCAGCCTGTAAGATAAATACATTTATGGTCTATACTTTAGAAACCAGGGACTTGAGGGTCAAAGATAAGACAATACCATTTACTGGAGATAATACAGCCCGAAGCCATAATCAAATCCAGGTCTTCCAGCAGCTTTTAAAAAAAGATCTGATCTATTTTATTTCTAGAATTTATTGGTTTGTATGAATGAATTAGGTTGTATTATAAGATGCTTAAAATATACTTTTAAAGTATCAAAAAATTATGTGAAAAGAAATGTTTTACAAGTAGCAAAATACACTTCCTAGGTTTCCAGTATATTCTGAATATGCCATGTGAGAATGGGTAATATTTTGTCTTGGCTTTGCTTTGTTTTTCAGAGATACCATTTTCCCCTTAATTTATTAATATTATCAGAGTTTCCTCAAAAAGAACAAATATTCTTAAAAGAGGTCTTCATTAATACTTTACTTAGATCAAATTTTCCAAATTATTGGAATATATAATTTAGGGCAAAGTAAAATTTCTGTCTTTTATATAGTTTTTATGAACTATCATTTAAAAAGAAAAATAATGCATTTTAACCTAAAGCAAACTAATATTTTCTTATCAGTATTCTGCATTATAGACATTCCTTGAAAATAATCTAGCTTTGGAGATGAGAGCAGACTGTTTTTTTTAAATAGCCATTTCAGATATTTTTATAAATAAAGCACTTTTAAATGCCCCACAGCTCTGTTAAATGACCTGATATGACAATTCATACATTCCTCTTAATAGGCTGACATATCTGCTTCCATGAAACGGACTAAATACATTTTGCATTGCAATCTGCAATCATTACAGTGCTTCCCTTTATTTGTAGATGCAATATTACAGTTAGAACAGAAATAATTTTCACTACTTATTTCACTCCCTACACTACACCAAATGTGATTTTTCAATATTGATTCTCTAAATACAGATCTCAGTATATTTCCCCCTAACTCAGTTGTGGGGTAAATCTTCCCCCAAACAGATACTGAGATTACAAGCTGGCTCACAGGAGCTATCCGCCTCTGACCAGCACCAGGCTTTTTACCAGCATCGCTGGCAGTCTCACAAGATGGAAGGTTAGACGTGCCAAGGCAGCTACCACCCTACCCACAGATTAGCCAAGGAAGAAGCATTTCACCCATTCACTGGTCTGGCCACCAGCTTCTAAGGTCACAACTGTCCGGTCCCAACATCCACTGCCCAGCTCGTCCAAACGTCAACACTGAATTGTACTTTTTTATCCTCTGCCATTCATTCTACCTCTGATACTACCAGTATTGCTCTATGGGCTTAAAGTAGTCAGTCCATGGCATCATGCTGTCATTACATGCTTTGTAGAGTAAGTAACTTCATCAGCATTTTCAGTGATAATGACAGAGTATTATCTTTTAGGTTTTTCTGGTAGAGAGGGAAAAAAAGTTAAGCAAGATCTTATAAAGTGATAGAATAAATTGCACGTTATTTCTACTATACCCAGAGATAAGAGAGGGAAGGGAAAATATCTACTAAAGGATAAGGGGGGTGCAGTTATCTGCTTCCTCAAGAACTTAACAAGCTGTCATTTCAGGATGGTGAAGTCTTACACCTTGAATGGGTCTCAGACCTCAATCACAGCCAAGTCGCAGCCTTTCTGATGAATCTTATTCCCCACCCCTCCGCCATGATCTAGATGCTTCACCTTTCTGTTCAGTCACTCACCCCTCCCTGCGGAAGCCTGGTACTTCCCACTCCAGACCAAGCTCTGATCTGTCCCAAGATCCCACCCCATCCCAGTCCCAAATCCTGCCAGGTGCTGAAGCTGGATTAGTTACTTCCTTTCCCCACAGAGCCTGCCCGAGCTCCCCAGCTGCAAGTACAGCAGGTCCTTACACCAGCTGATCCTACGACATATAGAAAAATATGTTAGAAACTCCATGTTTTAAGATTTTCTCCATCCTTTTTAAAGTTTCAATTTGGTGAACTTTTGCAGTATACAGCATATATGAAGTAAACAAAAACACAGATGTTGAAAATACTCATTTTTTTTAACTGATTTAGTGTGCAATTTTTTTAATAAGTGTGTTACCCATGGTTCGAAGGATGAACACCTCTCTCTCTTTCTACTCTGTGTGTGTTGCACAGGACATGGGGGACAAAAGTATGAACATCCATTCATTCATTTAATAAATACGTCTTGCACACCCACCAGGTGCCACATGCCAAGTTAGGCAACCATGTCAGACCGCCCCTGATCTCACTGAGCTAAGAGTCCAGGAAAGCAGGCACACATTAAACAATGAATACCATCAACGCAATCAAGTAGAAAGCTGGGGATTACAGGAAATAAAGGGGACATACTGGGGGCGGGGGGGCGTTGATATAGAGATTAAGATAGCCTATCTGCTAACATCTAAGATAAAACTTAAATGATGGTTAGAACTGAACCAAGGGGTAGGGGTGTAGGGAGGGCATGTTCACTGAAGCCAGAAGGAACAGAGGCCAGAGGCAGGTGGGTATGTCTGTCTTATTCAAGGACCTAAGACAAGGCCAGTATGACAGAAACATGCAATCAAGAAGGACAGTGACAAAAACACAAACTTGGCCCCTAGCAGCCATGTGACCCTGACAACCATTTCGCATCTCTCATCTTTAAGGTCTCGCACTATAAAACGAGAATAGCGAGACCTACCCTGGCATGACTGCCGTTAGGATTAGATAACTGACGTACCTCTTACCACGGGGACCGGTAGATGCTGCTGCCAGCGCTGCTGTAATTAAATCCTTACGTTCCCACTAAACCTCTGCCGGAATGATCCTGCACGTGTCGATTTCTTAACAAGTATGTGCTTCCCCTGCCCCCAAGATGATCTAGGACAGTATGAGTAAATAGTCAGAAAAATTAATTCAGTCGCAGGTTTATGCCTATATAAGACTCTCCAAAGTAATACAAGTCCCCAGGATCAGAAAGGATCCCCGAGTCCACAATAAAATATATTACTTTCTCTATCTCTGCATAATAAAAGCTTTAAATAAGTGTGTCGTAAAGGCATTTTGTTCTTGCATACTTTATGTTCTAATCGTATTATTACATTAAACTCGTAAGGGTAGAGAAGGAAGCTGGGGAATAGCTCTATACCTCTACTGCACAGAGGACAGGCAGGAGAGGCTCCCAAAAAGAGATCTGCTCAGGAGAGCAAGACAGGCCCAGGAACAGGTGTTAGCAACAGACTTTCAACTTAACCCCAAGGAAAGGTTTTCTCCCCTTCACTGACAGCCGGGAGGGTTCGAGAACAAAATGCGTCTGCCCTCTGGTTTGAGAAAATTAAGTAGTACTGATTATGACTCATTACTGCTCAACTGTGAAATCCATAAAAATCAACTGATAATACACAAAGCTGCTTCGTAAAACGTAATCTTAACTCTTGTTTCAGACACAACAGCAGTAACACCTCCCCCTTCCAACACACACTTTCATACTCAGATTCACAGGTCATCAAAGGGTCTGGCCTGCAGGGGGGAAAAGGGAAGGCGACGTGCTACTGTTGGAAAATGGACTTGTTCATCAGTACTGAGCATTGCAGGGTTACACTACAAAGTGAGAGAGAAGTTGCAGAAGCAAAGTGCATTTCTAAACCTTTGGGT
Organism: Eubalaena glacialis; assembly: GCF_028564815.1. Lineage (NCBI taxonomy): Eukaryota > Metazoa > Chordata > Mammalia > Artiodactyla > Balaenidae > Eubalaena > Eubalaena glacialis. The sequence goes on along the minus strand of NC_083719.1, from coordinate 12,107,709 downwards.
GGTTAAAATATTAAACAATAGGAAACATGGAAGACCATTCTTTGTTTTTCCCTCCTTTGTAACATCTACCACTACATGCATGGAGCAGGCACTGGCAAGTAATTCGAAAGCACCATTTGCAAGCTGAACCCTCAAGCAACCTCCCGTGAAAGGTGCTAATGTAGCCCATCTGTAGAACCTTGGCATGCAGGAGCCTGCACTCCACCACTTTCTCTCTAGCTCAAAAAAATTTTTTAAATCAATAGGGGGGCTTCCCTGCTGGCACAGCAGTTAAGGATCCACCTGCCAATGTAGGGAACACGGGTTTGATCCTGGTCCGGGAAGATCCCACGTGCCACGTAGCAACTAAGCCCATGCGCCACAACTACTGAGCCTGTGCCCTAGAGCCCGCGAGCCACAACTACTGAAGCCCACGTGCCTAGAGGCCATGTTCCACAACAAGAGAAGCCACCACAGTGAGAAGCCCGCGCACCGCAACGGAAGAGTAGCCCCCGCTCGACGCAGCTAGAGAAAGCCCATGCGCAGCAACGAAGACCCAACACAGCAAAAAATAAATAAATAAACATTTTTTTTAAAAAGGCAACGTAAAAAAAAAAATCAATAGGGAAGTAAGTGATACTGGAAAAAGTAAATTGCAAATTTCAGTGCTTTGATTACCATGGGTAATAAATTATTTTCAACACATCTTACAAATGATAAGACTCACTACTATGTTGGAACATCAAGACAAAAAAGTTTACCCTAGAGAATGATACAAAAGAGAGAGGACCGGGTAAAGTGGGGCAATACTAGGGGAGGCAGGGAGGCAGAAGGGAAAAGGCCGAGAAGGAGACCATGAGAAGGGGAGAGAAGAGGCTCAGAAGTTCTGAGGAGGCTTGGGCAGAGCTCCTCTCCCCGCAGCCCACCCGCCCTCTGAGAGCACAGCAAGATGCCGATCCAGACATCTACCTTTGCTCTGTCCTGTATTTAGAAATCTGTGGGGCCATCTGTGGTTCTCGCAAGGTTGGGGGGCGGGGAACGCTACCAGTATTTAGAGGATAAAGGCCAGGAATGCTGGACAGGAACTGCATGTGACACAGCCCTCCAACACACACACACACACACACACACACACACACGCGCGCGCGCACACCCCCACACACACACCCTCCCCCCCATCACTAAGCATCTTGCCTGACTTTCCAATGTCTTGCCAGATATTTAAGGAAGCGAAAATTCTGGGCTTACAACCTAACTCCATTTCATGCATAAACAGAAACAGTGTTGGGGGCATGGTTCTTATACACTACATTTTTTAGGAGAACAGCTACCCCGTAGATGGAGGAGATCTCTACTTTGGTCTGGAAATGCACCAAGAGCTGTTCACTTCGGAAATCATGCCCCCAGCACCAATGTGACTCAGGGTTTCTGAGTCACCCACACAGCACATCACGAGCAGGTGTCCTCTGTGGACCTCCTGCTCGTGGAGACTCCACACATGGGTGCAAGCAGCTGCAAACATCATCACACCTTCTGGAGCAGTGCTACCACAGCGTGATCTGAAGACTGGCTGCAAGCCCACAAGTTCCTTAGCACTTCCCTGCACTCAGATAAGGAGTTTGTTCGGCTGGCTTTTTTTTTCCACAGCAAAACTCAGTGAAGAAAGTTACTGGGGAACTTACAGACACAACAGACACGTTGTCCCAGCAGACCAGCACTGCCAGTACCACTGTTCTAGTCTATGGCCATATCTCAGCATCTACGTACTTAAATACATGTTTGTAAGTTACATTTATTTCATTTCTTTTTTGTTAGTTAAAGCACTGTTTTGATTTTTAAATTATACATTAATTACATTTCAGGATAGGACATGGAGCATTACACAGTATGTTAGAAACAGGGAAACTGGGTCTGCAGGAGTTAGGAACCACCCACTGCTGTAAAGAAAGAGAAGAATCATCTGGATCCAGCCTTGAACACTTGTCTTCCTAAAAGTACAGGAAACCCATCAAAGTGGGGTGTGATTACCTGGACCCGTTCCAAGGTGGTGAAAATTACATCAATTAAATGAAACTCCTGGGATAGGTTCTAGAGATTGTCCACTGAGGTTTGACAGTTTCACTTCATTTAAAAGTAGTAGAGAAAAAAAAGAGAGACCGCTTCTCTTCCCAAGTCTTAAGACAATACTGGAAGGGAGTGGCAAACAAGAACCCACAGGACAAGCCCATTCTCCCTGAATACTGCTTCTAAGCTACAACCACAGGGCAGAGTAGCTGTGACAGACACCATCTAGGTCCACAAAGCCTAGGATACTCACAATCTGGCACTGACCAAAAGAAGTACCCACTCCTGTTCTAGATCAAACATACCTTGACATGTTTGATTTTTACCTTAAATCTGTTTTAGATATATAAAATCTATGTATCATAATCAATATTGTAAATTTAAACATCATGAGGGATGTCTCAGATAAGCAGGATGGTTTGAACTTCCTTATTAAATACGTCTTAGTTTTAGTCTCCTTGATTTCATGAATATATATCTAAAATTTCCTGTCCAGATTTTCGTTCCCCACAGCCTACAATTAGAATGGTTTGATCCCATCAATTATAATTTGATACATTCAAACAATATTAAGAAGAGAGAAAACTTTTCTACCAGGTAAATTCCTCTAAAGTCAAAAGAGTTCCATAAGAACAAGTGGTGATACAGCAGATATCAATTTCATTCTAAAGAGCTTATTCAAACTGATGGGATTTGTGCCCATGTAAATTACCTGCAGTTAAATCCACACGCAACCTCCGGAAAGCTCACGTGACTGCAAGAAACAAGACCGGTACAGTGAGGTTTTTCCAGTCCTCCCCAGCCTCTGGGCCCTGAATGCAAGGTTGTGTGCTGCTGCCCTCACACTGGGCACTCTCTCTCCAACATTCCCCAGCCACTTGTCCCCTGATTCCCAGTACACGCTCTGTCAGCCACAGGCTCGCGTACTCACAGCTGCAGACTGATCATCTGTCCACTTCAAAAATAGCTTCTGCTCACCAGCTCAGGGTGGACCTCGAGAAGACTGAGCGGGAAATAGCCTCCAGCTCTGGACAGTCTTCTCATGGTCACAGCTGTCCAGAAGGGATCTGCCCCTGACACCCCCCCCCCCACACACACAGCAGAATTAAAACTCCGGGTGTGAGAAATTACATTAAAACACACAGACACAATTTCTTCCCAAACCTAACCAGGTAGTAATGAAAACAAACCCTTTTCTCCTTCTTCCTTTTTGGGGGTGGAGGCAGGGGGTGGTGTTTCATCCGTTCAGAAATCGGCCATCAGAAACCCAGACGGGGCCCAGCTCTCAATAACCTCCTCTCACAGGGGCCCCCGCCCTCCCTCTGAATTCGGGGGAGCTCAGATAGCAACTCTCAGGGGCCTCTACTACGGAATACTTTACTAAATATTCATATGAGCTGTACTCATTGTGAGTTTCAAATACAACAAATATGATATTAGCAAAACTGGATTTTAATTGTACTCTTAAGAGATTTTTCCATCACACTGAAAAACTAGCTTTATTCTTATACTGTAACTTCTTAATGGAGGCTGAAGAACAAAGCTAAAGTTATTTCCCTAAATTTCATGTCTAAACTCAACAATTTAGGTGTTAGAATCATTACTGTATGACTTAAACCCTCCCGATACGATTTCATCACATTCCATACAAGGTGAAAACCACGCGGGGCTCTGGGTATCGTACACACAGGTCTTCCCCCCCCAGCCACGTCCCTCGCATGGAGCTGTCCTACACTGTCTTACACAGCTCAGAGGAGCGCAGTCCTGAGTACACAACAGACACGAGAGCGTCCTCCCTGACTGGCTGCATTACACACAAAAACCAGGGTATGCTTCGTAGTAAAATAAACCTGTAATCAAAACCCACCAGTGAGGGGGTGGGGCCAGTATCCGGGTCGCGCTGGAACTAACGATCCAGGCGAGGATTCCACTTCACACAGCACCAAGGATGCCCCGTCCTTTACCACGAAGGTCAAGAGGGTGTTGCTTCTAGACTTTCTCCTCGAGCTGTGATTTATAGAGAACATTCTTCTTTTAACTTTCCAAGTGGTGGTCTTAGAGTCAGTTCCCTTCCCTTTCTGACACAGTAGGAGCTGAAGGTTTTAGAGGCTGAATGACCAGGATGCCTGAAATTCCTTGAGGACTGAGGGGTGTGAACAACAACCTGGCCTGGGGACTTCCCTAGGGGCGCAGCGGTTAGGAATCCGCCTGCCAATGCAGGGGACATGGGTTCGAGCCCTGGTCCGGGAAGATCCCACATGCCGCAGGGCAACTAAGCCCGTGTGCCACAACTACTGAGCCTGTGCTCTAGAGCCCACATGCCACAACTACTGAGCCCACGTGCCACAACTACTGAAGCCCGCGCGCCTAGAGCCCGTGCTCCGCAACAAGAGAAGCCACCGCAATGAGAAGCCCACGCACCGCAACAAAGAGTAGCCCCCGCTCGCCGCAACTAGAGAAAGCCCGTACGCAGCAACGAAGACCCAACACAGCCAAAAATAAATAAATAAAATAAATAAATAAATTTAAAAACCTGGCCTGAACACTGAGAGCTTAAAATGACCCAGTATCTCCTATTTCTGGCCGTTTTCCCCAAAGCCGTCTCACGCCTCACTTCTTGGTCTCACAGGAGCCACGAGTGTATGAGAGTTCCCCCATCCTGAGGACACTTCCCCGGCTGCTGCCCTTCCCCCTCCGGACTCCCACCCCTAAGCCCTGGGGATGTGGAGGCCAGGGAGCAGGATGGCTAGGAACCAGCTGTCCCCTCACTGGTGCTCTCCCCGGGGAGCTCTGGAAGCACCCCCATGGTGCGTCCACTGTGCGTGTCAGCCCATCAGAACACTGGATGCCCAAGGCAATGGGCTGAACAGGTTAGCTGTTTCAATGGAGACCTCTCGATTCACCAGCTTCAGACTTCATATTCATGCTTATCAGCAATCCCGTGTGTTATAGACACAGCCTCCAGAAATATATAATTTGGAATAAAATAATACTGTGCAAAAGAAAACTATTTATGTAGACCCTTCCATCTGGATACACTCAGCCTGGAAAAAATGCTGCAATTTCCGGTTTACTAACTTGAGGCTCCCTCAGTAAAATACTCTGCTCGTCCCCCAGCCACCCAGGTGAGTCCGCTCAGGACCAGACAGCTGCAGGCAGCTGGCCCAGCCCAGCCTTCAGCCTTCACAGGGTCGCCCTAAAATCCACCTGTACTAGCAGCGGGCAAGGGAGCGTTTTACAGGAGGAAGGGCCAGAAGCGCCCTCCCCCTAGACCGCGGACCCCAGTCAGAGAACATCCCCACCCTCATCAAATAACCCGAGAGACCAAAGGGACTGGAACCTTCCCTGCAGGTGCCGTGAAGACCCGCCCACCGGGAGCAGTCGCCCGGTCTGTGCGGTCCCCCGCCCCCCCAGGCCCAGCCCCGACCCCTCGCCCGGCCTCCGGGCTCGCCCAGCAGTGATCAGCTGCCTCCCCTTCCCTGACCCCAGCCTCCATTCAGTCACACACGTCGCAGAGCTCTGACTCTTAAAGAGGGAACTCAAAGTTGACTTTTAATTTCTATTCCCTCTTTTTCTTTTGATCTTTATTTCCTTCCTGCCATTTGTCAGTTCAGCCATTATGCACTGAGCACCGTGGCAGGCAGAACTCTAAGATGCCCCATGACATCCACGCCCAGTTGTGCCCCTCGTATAATCCCCTTCCCTGGAGCTGGGTGAGACCAGTGAATAAGACTGATGATAGCCTTTAATTTTTACACACTTTACTTGTAACACACGTTATATATGTAACATAATGTTACAGAACTTAACCTATATACACGGTTAACACTGTGGTAGTCTATGCTCCTCTTCCTTTAATTTGAAAATGGGTGGTATGTCCTATTTCTCAGTTCTTTATCATTGTTACAAACCTATAATTTCTACTTCCAGGCCAATATCCATTTAGAGTCAAGCCTCCAGAAAACAACTCAAAGACAACCGTTTTTTGTCAGCTGAAATTTTTTCAGCTCTGAGTCCTTCCACTCTTTTTCTATAAAACTCGTTTATTATTTGTTCTGTATTGCTGGCTAGCAACTTGTAACACATCCATGAAAGCAAGCAGCCATCCACCCTTCCAAAGTTACTCTCTATCCTTTAAAAACTGTGTAAAGTCAATATGTTTCAGATGATGCTAACATTATAGACTAGGTCATTCTCAGTGTTAACTTTTAGCATATTCTTCACTTCACTGTCTTCCTCAAAAGACCACAGGTTAACTTAGCTATGTCTCCTCTTATAGTAACCCAGTGTTGTAAAGTAACTTATAACTCATCAGTCTGCTCCATTTAAAAAATTATTTAAAAAGACAGACGCTAGAAATTCTGCTTAAAACAAACAATACATATAAGGTTAACCTGAACATGATGTGGGGTGTTGGCTTCATATACTTTCTGAAAACCAAAATATAACAAGTTTCTTCTTCCCTAAAAAAATTAAGAAGTGGAAAATGGACAAACATATTAAGATTAAACATGTAAATTCTCAAAATAAATATATGATTTAGTAGAATATCAAAGAAACACGGCTGCAACCTATGCCTGAAAAACATTTACCTCGGACTTCCCTGGTGGCGCAGTGGTTAAGAATCCGCCTGCCAGTGCAGGGGACACGGGTTCCAGCCCTGGTCCGGGAAGATCCCACGTGCCGCGGAGCAGCTAAGCCCGTGCGCCACAACTACTGAGCCTGCGCTCTAGAGCCCGCGAGCCACAACTACTGAGCCTGCGCTCTAGAGCCCACGAGCCATAACTACTGAGCCCGCATGCCACAACTACTGAAGCCCGTGCACCTAGAGCCCTTGCTCTGCAACAAGAGAAGCCACCACAATGAGAAGCCCGCACACCGCAACGAAGAGCAGACCCTGCTCGCCTCAACTAGAGAAAGCCCGCGCAGCAACGAAGACCCAACAGAGCCAAAAATTTTAAAAGTAAATAAATAAATAATGTTAAAAAAAAAAAATTTACCTCCAAATACTACTTTTAGGCCAAATGTGGATGCTGCCTTCATCCAGGTACTCTGAAGGACATCAAGCAGAAGGAACAGCAAATTTAATCAGCTGCGGATCCAAGCCAAGGGTTTGGGTATATTAAGCACTGAATGCTTATAAAACAGCATTTTTAACAGAGTGGGTATCTCTATAATCCAACTTAGATTAAGACCAAAATTAGATGGGAATTTGAGCATAAAATGTCACGCATTTTAAAAAAGAAGGCAGTACATGTGCCAGAGAGAGACAGGGAGAGAAACAATAACCTTCAAATTAAAAATAAAGTACCTTTTTAGGGCCACAAAAATGCACAACTACCCAGCACCAGCCCAGCTTCCCAGAAACATGACCATTTCCCCTGATTCTCACAAATCCCCTTAGATATAACTTCCTGCCTACACACTACCGGCTCCAAGGAGTTGCCTAGTTTTGAAAGAAAATCATTCTCCCTTTCTTTACATAAAGAAAGTATGCAGTCTCAGGGTCGGCTAGTCTCCACCTAGCCTCTGGAACCTAGTTCCGGAGTCTCTGCCTGATGGTTGGGAGACCAAGGAAATGCTGGAATGCAATTGACATCCCTCTCCTGCTGCAAAGCAGGGCTCGTTCCCCAGGAGCAGCTCTGGGAGTATGCAGCTGAGACCTGTGCATCAATGGACAGCCTGAAGCGAGCTGCCAGCACCCCGTATATGACTCTGTTTACAGCATTCTCCCTGGGGGGCTCAAAACACTTGCATACATTTTGTTTAGCCATTCCGTATCTCTTTCAAGGTGAGGGAAGGAAACACTGCTTTTTCAAAGATGAAATCACAGGTTTTGAAGTCTGGAAGCACTCGCAGGGCTAGACGCTGTCCGCTAACGCTCTTGTTTTACAGAGGAAGCAGCTGGGCCCAAGAGCTGAAGCTGTCACCTCAGATCCCAAGACTGGAGGCAGAGCTGGACTGAAAGTCTCCTACAGTGACCCAGCCCGGCGGAGGACAGGCCACCCAGTCTACCGTCTGCGCTCTCCCTTCTTCCATCTCCAGCTCTGCTCAAGGAGGGCACGTGTCTAAAAGGCCACCCTAGAAGCAGCAGTAAGAGTATTTGCCTCCAAGACAAAATGCTTCTCTCTAAAACTGTCATCTTTTAACAATCCTATTTTTTCCCCCATGAGGGCAGCTCCCTCAACCAGGACTGTTTATCTTTCCCATTTCACGCCACCTGATTCCCACCCAGGAGGGAGGGCCGACCTAGGCGTGAGTCCAGGCCCTGATCTTAGCATCTCTGAGACACCATGGAGTCACCAAATCGAATCAATGTGGGCTGCAGTGTCCTTATCTGTGAAATGTGGGGAGGAGTCACCTCACAGAACTGTTAACAAGGTTTAACATATAACAGGTAAAGCGCCTGCACAGGCAGGTCGAATTTCCTAAAGGTGTCCACAAACCCCTGCCTCGGAATCACATAAGACACTTGGTTAAAATGCGGGATCCTACGTCTGCCTCATAGATTCTGAGACAGAAGGTCTGGAGTGGGGCTGTGTTTTACTCGGTTTCCTGGGGGATTCAAATGCATGCCCAGGTTTGAGACCCACTGCAAGGACAGGTTAAAGCCTCCCCAGTATCTTTTATTTTTGATGTTCACCACAAAGTAGATGATTTACTTACTGGCTGAGGCACAGTCTAGATTGCAAACAACACAAAACGACGCTGTGATGAGAAGGAATGCAGGGACACCGTCTAGTCTACTGGCTTTCAAACTTTATTGACCTCGACCCACAGTAAGAAACACAGTTTACAATGCAACCAAATAAGAACATATATGTTATAAACACAGACTTCACAGTCTCACAAAACAACCCTTGGTATGTGCAGTGAACTCTGATATTTACCGTACTATTCTAACTTTTAATTTTTAAAACATGCTGGGGCTTCCCTGGTGGCGCAGTGGTTAAGAATCCGCCTGCCAATTCAGGGGACACGGGTTCGAGCCCTGGTCTGGGAAGATCCCACATGCCGCGGAGCGGCTAAGCCCGTGCGCCACAGCTACTGAGCCCACACACCACAACTACTGAAGCCTGTGAGCCTAGAGCCCATGCTCCGCAACAAGAGAAGCCACCGCAGTGAGAAGCCCGCGCACCGCAACGAAGAGTGGCCCCCGCTCGCTGCAACTAGAGAAAGCCCGCGCGCAGCAACAAAGACCCGATGCCGCCAAAAATAAATAAATTAAAATAAAATTAAAATTAAAAAAAAAGATGCGTGGGTAACAACCTACTGCTTGGAAAATAACCATTTATTTTATTTTTTTAATATTACACATTTATTATCTTAATAGTTCTTGAGGTCAGAAGTCTGAAATGGATCTCAATGGGCTAAAATTAAGATACCAGCAGGGCTGTGATCCCTTCCGGAGCCTCTCTGGGGAATCTATTTCTTTGCCTTTTCCAGCTTCTAGAGACCAATACCAATCGATTTTATTTCCTCCAGAAATGGTTCTTCGACATTAGTCTGGTTCTCACGTAGAGATCCTGGTATTACACGGAGCCCTGAGCCCATCCCAGAGGCTCTGGCATCTCACCCTGTGGGGCTCCGGGTGCTGCATCTTCCAGGCCCTCCGGGTGATGCTACTGTAAGGTCACCCCAGGATGAGGAGGCCTGGCCCACGTCGAGGGCACTCTTTGAAGGACGGCACAGCCCAAGGAGGCAGCTCAGCATCACAGGTGAGGGACAGTGAAGTGAGGAGACCTACGGAAACCGTCAAGCCCCAACCCTGGAGGGTCTCCAACGACTACAGCCTGGAAGAGCCACCAGCTCTGATGGAAGAATCCAAACACAAGGGGACTGCATTCCTGCGGGGGCTGGGGGGACGCTTAGGGACGCTGCAGAAGGAAGCACATCTTTCCTCAGCACTGAAATGGGGGATAAAGACTCCTGGGCTGAGTGTTCTAAATGACAAAGCCCCGTCCAGAGAGGCCGAAGAGGGCTCTAGAAGGAGATTTCCTGCTCCGCGGGGGAGAGGAGGAGGAGGAAAGCAACTGCTGGGTCAGCTTCTCACAGAGCAAACCCCCCAAAATTACAGGAAAAGAAACAAATACTCTTCATCCCTCCCCACCCCACACACCCACCCAACGCACCCGGCCCTACACTTAGTCTTCATATGCCGTTGGCTCTGCTAAAATCCCAGTCGTGCTTTTCCATTTAACAAACATTCCCCCGTGTCATGTCACCGCACTGGCCACGACCGATTTCGACAAACCCTGGGCCACTTGCTTTCACCTCGGCCCAAGTCTCTCTCCTCATTCACCTCTGACGGCATCAGAAACGGAGGCACTTCCTTTTCAACCCTGTAAACTCGACACGGAAGCGCAAAGCCACAGCCTCCCTGGGTGAGGCGGCTCTACCCCTGCCGCACCGACAGGCTTTCAACACGCAACAGTGCGAACAGACGCGCTGCTGCCAGCGGTGACTGCACGAGCATCCCACTCCAGTAGCTCCAGTCCTCTCTGCAGGGGTTTACTTATCTAGGAGAGTTCATCAGCCTTCGCAGTGACCGTTTCCCACGTTTCTCATGCAATCAGAGTTCTGTTGGACGCAGAAGGCTGGCGTGGGGTCCGGGGAACGGACAGGGCTTGGGTTGGGGTCCGGGCTCTGGGCCGCTGTGCAATCCATGTGCCTGCGACTCTCCCACGTGCTGGGGGTGGGGGGGTGGGAGGGGGCAGGTCTGGTGGCTCAGCCACCACTGCCGTGAGCACCAGAGGCAGAGCCCTGCCCAGAGCGCCCTCCACCTCCCCCTTCAAAGGAGACTGAGATTTTATTTTTCCTTGCGGACTGTAGTATCCCTGTATCCTCAGGGGTTTGGTTCCAGGACCCTCTGGGGATGCTTAAGTCCCACAGTCAGCCCTCTGTGACCACGGTTCTGGATCCACGGATTCAACCAACGCAGATCGTGCAGTACTGTATTTATTACTGAAAAACATCTGCGTATAAGTGGACCCAGGCAGTCCAAACTGTTGCTCGACAGTCACCTGGACTCTACTTTTTGTATTTTGATAGCCCTTTTGTGATACAGCTGACTCTCAGAGAGTCACTTAGCTCAGGTCCTTGGATGCTAATTGTTGGAAAGGTTAAGAATTGTTTCAAATTAAAACATGTCACAGCATTGAAACAATGTTTCTTTGGGGGCCTTAACACCTGCCTCTTACATGTGTCATTATGGTTTCATAATTAAATAATGAAAATTACTTTAACAATCATGAGACGCTCCTTGGTCACAGGCACCATCCTAAGCTCTTTACGCAGACTACTTCGCTGAATCATCCAACAACCTTCCACTGCGGATCAGTCACCAACTGAGGCACAGAGAGGGCAAGAGCTTGCCGGAGATCACACAGCAGGAGGCTGGGAGCCCTGGCACCCTGAGCACACTGAGGGTCCTGCACTCCTTTGTCCATTCTTCTGCCTTTCTTTTTTTTTAAACCACATTTACATCTTTACTTACATAATCTACTAAAGGAGGAAAATGCCAAATGCCCTTTACTAAAATATAATGCTTATGTTCCTTTTAATTTCTTACTGAAGTTGGTGGTCAAATGTGAGGAACTGAAAACATGTCCTCGTGGATGAGTCATTTACTTCTCAAAAGTCATTTTAAAATCCAACCTATTTGGAGAAGGTAAATGATAATCTTCCCCCTCCCCAAGAGACATAAATTATAGTTATACTAAAAATCAGCTGGTTAAAAACACCTTTATTGCTTTAATAAGAAAAGCAAAGTCTTGTTTCTAAAAGTTACTGAATGATTTTTTTTTTAATTAATTATTTATTTATTTATTTTTGGCTGCGTTGGGTCTTCGTTGCTGCGCGCGGGCTTTTCTCTAGTTGTGGCGAGCGGGGGCTACTCTTCGTCGCGGTCCATGGGCTTCTCACTGCGGTGGCTTCTCTTGTTGCGGAGCACGGGCTCTAGGCGCACGGGCTTTAGTAGTTGCGGCACGCAGACTCAGTAGTTGTGGCTCGCGGGCTCTAGAGTGCAGGCTCAGTAGTTGTGGCTCACGGGCTTAGTTGCTCCGCGGCATGTGGGATCTTCCCAGACCAGGGCTCGAACCTGTGTCCCCTGCATTGGCAGGCGGATTCTTAACCACTGCGCCACCAGGAAAGCCCTATTGAATGTTTTTTAATGTTTGATTTCAAACTTGTAAAATGTTATTCATTTAATATTTTCCCAAACCTTTGACTCCCAACCTTAGACTAACATTACTAGCATTAGTAACATAAAAAAACAAGATATTTTCAGACTTCTCAATGAGAAACTGAGCAGTGCCATGGCCGTGTGGCCCACAGAAAGGGCCCATGACCCTGACCGGTGCCGTGGCCACCACAGGCGCCCGCACTTCTGGAATGTGACCCGAGTTTGAAATAGCTGCTCATGGTTTTCCTTTACCATTTTCTCATTAACTAGGTCAAGCGTGCCCTTGTCATCTTTGAGAAAAGGCAATTTTCCTGCAAATGAGAAATCTGACTTCAGCAACTAAGCGTGTCTGTGACTGAGCAAAGTGCACTGGAGCGTCACTGGACCCCTGCTCCCACCTGCGCACACTTTCTGCTTGGGGTGTGGGGAGGGGAGGAAGAAACACGGATGACAGGGGGACACTTAAATGACCACCCTCACCGGTCCTGAGAGGAAGGGGAGGTGGAGAAGTGCCCGGAAGGGCCACAGCCAACGGCAAGAAAGGGACCCCAAAAGGGTGCATCTTCACATGCAGAGATGTGTCTCCTGACTGTGTGCTCCCCTGGAGACCACGACAGGACAGAGTCACACACCTGACAGAGTGGACCCTGAGGGGCCGGGGGGCAGTGATCACACTCTGTATGGGGGCTAGCATTCGGGGTTCTGCTTTTTTTCCATTCCTGGCTCTAGGTAATCTTAATAACAAACATCCACTCGCAAATGAGAGGAATGGAGGACGGAGGACGTAGAACACAGCAAAACAGACGCGTCATCGGAGACCCTAAGGCGTTTCCCCACCACCTCCCACTCGCGTCTGTGCCTCAGGCCGCATGTCCAGGCCACTGCGCCCACTCCCTGAAGCCGGGGGTCCCCGAGGCCTCTTCATCCCACGGGGGGCTTCTGGTGGCATCCGAGGGTCTTGAGAGGTGTGGCCAAGCAGGTAGGAGCCTGGCTCTGGGGCCGGGCTGCTTGATTCGAATGCTCGCTCCCCCTGCCCAGCCTTGGGGCCTCAGGCTGCCATCCACCCCACAAGGTTATTACAAGGATTTGGCTAAGCAAGACAAATGGGCCAATGATAAGAAAAGAGGGAAAACAAATGCACTGACCTGGTTCAGGACACACTCAGGCAGTTACCCCCAAATTATGGAATCATGTTAAAAGATAAACATGCCAATTTACACTGCTGCTTCCACACTAGCACGTGCCGAAAGGAATTACACAGACAACAAACAGTATGCCATATGAGGCACAGGGTCTTTAAAATCCAAGAGGTATGGCTCAAATCCACCATACAGAAGTTTACACTACGCATTGGAAGAAAAGTCTCTTCATCATCAAGATACCTCAGTGTCGGTAACAGGAGAATTCGGAACCAGAGGTTATTTCTAAGAAATAATCAATACTCCAACAACCATTCAGCTCTCTCTGAATAGGTGGGGTATACGACACAAACCCCAGCCATCCACAAAAGGTGAAGCAAATACAGGAAAGAAGATAAAAATCACCTTGTCTGAAACACCACTTCTTCTTTTCAAATAATCGTATAAATAAATGGGCACACAAGACAAACACCAATGTTTGGACAAGTGGGACCCTATGGCCAGCACTGGACAAATGCTAATGCAGGGGGGACCAAGCCCATTCATAAATTCTAGAAGGGAAAACAGTGCCTGAAGTGTTTCCATAGTCAAACCAGATCACGGGGCAGATTCAGAGAACCCTGACAAATGTATAGAAGGAAAGACTTTTCTACAGGCTAGCTAAGACGATGAAAAGTCATGACCACAATCTGAACAGCCAACTAAGCTCTTGCTATGTGCCAAGCTCCGCATGGATTATCTCACTGAACCATCAAGATAACACTAAGAAGCAGATACCATTTATCACTCCTGATTCACAGAGACGGTAACCTAGATGCCCAAGACCAAACAGCTATCGAGGGAGGGGTGGGTTCAAAGCTGACTCCAGAACACAAGTTCTTAATCACTAAAGTGTAAATAAATAAAAAAAGTCAAATCAGCATAAATCAATAACCAGTTCTTAACACTAGTTTCTAGACTGAAACCCAGTTGTCTATTTAGAAAGAACAAGACCAGTGATTCGGTTTCTCAATTTCTACATATAAAACTTTGGAGGAGTAGAATTTAACTCATGTCATCAGTGAAATCGCAAATAAAGATTTGTGCACACAAATGAGATCACACACTTCCTGAGATCACTACATCAGAACTAGAGAGACCTTAGGGGTCATTTAGCAGAGTCTTCATTTTATGGATGAAAAATCAAGGTTCAGAGAAGGTGAATAAAGCTCCCAAGGTCACATATAAGGAATCCAGGTCAAAACAAAGCTGAAGGGAAAACGAAAATGAAATTTTTATCACTAGCACGTTCACTAGTAAAATATAAAAGCATAATAAAGTGCAATACACTTCTAGGCTATTTTACTTAGGTAAATTCATTTCTCTGTTCTTACTATTGAACTAAGCATTCTAGCTACTTTAATGTAAAAGAAAAGAAATAAAAAAAAAAAAACCCACCATACTGCTGATTTGAAATCAATGAGTGAGGCAAAATGATCTAAGATAGGATGTGTTTCATTACCTAAGGGGTTTCCTTCAAGCAGGTCAGAAGCAAACAGAACGTACCCTAGTCTATACACATACATCGACTGATGTCAATCGACAAATCAATGAGGTCCTATATCATCATCAAACCGGAATATAACACTCAGTTTAATCCATCCATTAAAAGATCATTACGTGAAATAAAGTGACAATAGAACTGATTTCTGATTTGTATTATAATAGGTTTTCATTCCTTCTGCTGTATTCTTTCTAGCTTTCTAGCGAGCTATGGGAGATGTAGACTTAAATGAATAGATTATTCGTAACCTTTTCAAAAAGCTGTGTGTCGGTCAGGTTAACCTGTATTTTCAAATCACGCTGAGATCACCCCATGGGCTTGCAGAAAGCAGCAGGGAGGAGACACCTGTTGAGCTGGCCAGCAGTTTTAGCGTGGCCAGACACCTCTGAGACTGGAACCAAGAGCCTCAGCTTCCCTGTCTGTGAAATGAGGCAGGAGAGACGCATCTTCCAGTGGCCCTGCCTAGGTGACCCATGGCCTCTCCTTCCTTAAGACCTGGAGGTTCGTCCGACTGTGAACACCAAGGCTTAGTGGTCTGCCAGGTTAGCCAGAAGACACCAGTGCCAACAAATCATTGCCAGCCTTCGCGATGGTGCCCAGTCCTTCTCTAGTTTTCCACACATGTGTGATTGAAAGAAAAAGGAAACTGACCACTTTCATAGGAGCACACTGTAGGTTACAACCGTGCCGAGAGAGTCTGGGGCTCGTCCGACTGTGCCTTCTTTCTCAATGTGATCACTAGTCGTTTGGTCAGTTAATTTTTAACCAAGTCAGTTAAAGCAGAAAGCCATTATAAAGACACCCATTAATGATTCTGTCTCTTTCCTCCTCCTGCTCAGTATGACACAATGCCAAGTCCACTTTAAGAGCCTGGCCCCTCATTTCTGGACCTGGGCTAAGGTCTTTTCTTTGAGTATGAATCCCTGGATGGGACGTCTTCACTGGCTTACTTGCATAAACCCGAATATGCCAATTCTAGTATTGGTCCTCAAACGGAGCTGGCATATAGAGTCACTCCAGAAGAAAGCTAAGGGCAAAGTGCTTACAGATATTTACAAAAATTTCCCTTTTTACAATGGTCTCTCCCACACTTGATGTGACAGTTTATTTTAAATGCACTGCCTTTTATCAAGTCTTCCCATATCATTCACTTTAGCTTTTACAGAAATTTATTCTTTTGCCACTCATGTCTTAAACACTTAGATAACATTTAATTAAATTATATACTGATAGTAAAAGTACACCTGACATAAACGAGTTTGGAAACAAACATGGCTTAAGTGCACTACTCAACAGGTGAGTACCAAGTTCCCCAGCTAAGCTACATGCTCTCCTCTCCCAACAGCTAGTTAATTACAGGCTGATATTCATTTTTAAGGAGAAGAGCAGGAGGGTGAGGGGGCAGAGAGGAGGGGGGCGGGGGGAAATGTATTTTCCTTCCCCTTCATTGCACTCACAGGCATCCTTCTGCCCCAATTTAAATTACTGATGTTTTTAAGTACAAAGCAGACTTGTTTCCCTCTCATCCTTGTCAGTGTTTGTAAGGTTATTTGCACAAAACAAACATCTAGGAGGAGGAAGAACCTCTCACCTGTTCTGAATCCCTCTAACATATACCATTGGTGTTCCTCATGGTACTCAAACCTTTCTTAGAGGCAATAAATTTTTACATCAGGAGATCAGACCACTAGTCTCAACTCCGTCACTAACTGTATACTGCTTTCATCAAAGCTTGCCCTGTTGGGTTTCTTTGATTGCTAGAAAATAAGTGAACTGGTATGAGTCCTGCACGAATAAAAGACATGAGAATCACTTTCTCAAAATTCCTGACCCAAATCAAACACAATAAATTAAATAATTAAACACAGTAAATTAAAAAATAAAGCAGTGGGGTACCAAACCCCCTCTTCCTGGCCACACTCAGCAGACTTTACGTACCCTAGTCAGAATGGGACCATTTGCTTTGTTCTCCCAATCTTTCAGGAAAAGTAAAAATTTTCCTGAAAACTAAAAAAAAAAAATCTTTCTTGTCTCTTCAATAATGCCAACAATTCTTACCTACCTGTTCCAGCCCTTCCTTAGGCACTTCTGCTATTTGTAATTGGCCCACGCTAGCATTTAAACCTTGAACAGGCTTTGTGAAACACCCTGCGTGCCTGCGACGTGATTCAATGACAGCAGTGCATGTGCGTGTCTTAGCATGTGCACAACTGGACTCGTCCTTAGACCCTCACAACTGTGCAAAGCTCTGATAACGAGTAGTCGCTCCTTTCGAGATGAAGGTACGAGAAGGCCAAACCAAGGGACATGGTCAAGAATTTTTTTTAACAATTTTAAGAACAGATGTCACCTCTTATTTATATATAAAGTGGTATCACAAGCACACGAAAATCAGAGAGCATGTAGCAAGCAAAGCCTCATTTAAAACAAGCAATTCAAACTTGCATTATTTTTTTCAAATATTTAAATTTTTAATATTCTATTTTAATATCAATTTTTAATTCAAAAAAATCAGTTTGTTCCTCTTCTGTAAGTATCAATTACTTCTGTAAGTAATTGATACCTGTGCATTCCACATTCAAATACTGGATTATGTCAGAGAGAATGCTCTTAAAGGAATAAAGGTTGTAGCCAACTAGAAGGAAAAGGGTTTTTTCCCCCCTTTTTTCCTGATCACGGATTAGGGACTATACTGGTAATATCAAGCTTCTTCTCACAGAAATAATGCTGCATTATTAATCTGACAGCAGAGAAAAAGGTATCAAAAGCACCTTTTTGTGTTTCACGATAATTCTATTTCCAGGAATCGTGTACCAGTCTTCTCTATGCACACGCACACCCCAAACCTAGCATTCAACAAATAACGTACTGACTGAGAGCTTTATTTAAGCAAAAAGATGTCCAAGGATGAAGCCAGTACAACTCTGACCCTCTTAGAATTTAGTCAAATCAGATAATCAGGAGTTTCCACCCTGGCCTGGAGAAGTTGGCCGGGTGCTCTGAAGGTTCAGCAGAAGCCAGCCCACTGTGCTGGGTGGGGTGTGACTCTTCTGAGGGACCACAAGCCCACACGCCAATCAGCGTGGGCCCTGGGCCAACCTGGGTGAACAGGAGTCTTCCAGGCCCTCAGAAACCTGCCCGTTGGTCCTTGAAAGGATGGAGCTCATCCACACCTATTTCTAATTCTTTCCCTCTGAGATCTCTACAATAAGCATAACTAATACATTTTAGCCACTACTTTTATTTTTGTCTATTATATTTCTCTTTATACTTTTAATTCCATTTAGAAGTTTCTTCCCTCATCGTACTGATTTGATCAGAACACTAAAAGAATTTCCATATTCTGTTTCTTAAACAGAATCTATTTGAAAAACCTGTTTAAAATCATATCTGTATTCAGATCTAGCCCAGAGAGGATATCTGTGACAAAAAGACCTAATTTCTAAAGAAAGGATTTTAAATTTACAAACAAAAAGGAACTTAACAGAGTTTGCAAAGGAAAGTCCTATATACACTTCAGCTGGTACATGCTTGTTTTAATAGTTTAATCTTTCAGTCACATGACAAAATATTCCACTGTTTCAGATCTTACATTATTGTGTAAGTGAGTATGTTATATTATAGATTAATTCACAGCAGGGGCAAGTTTACAGTAATAATGACTGCTTATGTTGTTAGTACACTTAAAGTTAGTAATAGTAAACCATTTCAGAATATGGGCTTTATACCAGGTATGTTTATAAATAGGTTTATATTACTCACTATTCATAATAAGCATTTTGCAGGCCCTAAGTATTACATGTTAACATCTGAACTTTCTGTAGCAAATCTTTGAGATGATAGTTCTTTGAGATAATAAACATCCATCTCTTTGATTCTTCCCCTTTTGAGGAACTGATTTTGGTAGCTGTTATAAACATGAATCATTGGTCTAATTATAACCTACAGTTCTCATTGGAAAGTTAGAAAACCCAGTCAAAAGGTCACAAAGTAACATTAATATGACTTTCTATTTTTTGCATTACAGTTGACCCTTGAACAAAGCAGCCATTAGGGGTGGTGCCAACCCCTGTGCAGTTGGAAATCCAGGTACTGCTATCTCTGCCTCAAAAACAAAGAAACTGATAAAGGACTCACCCCTAGGCCAGAAGCTGAGATAGTCTGGACAGAATCAAGGGCTCAAACCCTAGTTTTTTGGATTCCACATTTTGTGATCTCTAATCAAACACACACTTATCCCCACACTTAAAGATCTGTAAAATGAAAATACAGGTACTATATTTATAGAAAAAAATCTGTGCATAAGTGGACCTGCACAGCTCAAACCTGTGTTGTTCAAAGTTCAAGTGTATGAAGAATCCTCAAAAGCTCTGCCTACTCCCTTACTGGCATGGCTACAGGTGGCCACCAGTACACTTGAGCAATTCCTAAAAGTATCAAGGGAACAGATCCAAGATTTGGCCTGAGGGCTCATGACGAACTGACGAGGGCAGGAGTGGGGAGGCTGGCAAGAAGGGAGGGGAAAAGGGGATAATGGGATGCAGGAAACTGCCAAGGACAGAACACTAACAGAAGGGCTGAGTGAGAACAGGGAGCCTCCTGTGTGTGCATCACTCTTGCCCGACATCATTCTTTGACATCCGTCTCACTTACGCTGACTTCAGATTTTAATTTTAATCTAATTTAGAACTCCTGGACAATAAATAAGGCTAAACAGAATAAGTTCACACTTTGAAATCATATAATAACTGATGAAAAACTGAGGGTGATAATATCTATGGTTCGTATTGAAATAAAAATTTGACTCTTTCCTTTTTCTTCCATGGTTTTCCTTCCAAACAATTACGAAACAAGAAAACATTGTTTCAAAAAGTATTGGGTGGGCCAAAAGGTCCATTCGGTTTTTTCTAGTAGCACTTAGTTGTCGTTAATTTCATTTGAAACAATTTTGTTAGATTGTATGTGACAGCTGTCATATCAGAGTGCATTTAAAAAAAAGACTTATCAAAATTGGTGAATTTTTGTATAGCCATTTTAATGTTGAAAATGGAAGGAAAAAAGCAACATTTTTGGCATATTATGCTTCATTATTTCAAGAAAGGTAAAAATGCAACGGAAACACACAAAAAAGATTTGTGCAGCGTATGGAGAAGGTGCTGTGACTGATCGAACATGTCAGAGGTGGTTTGCGAAGTTTCGTGCCGGAGATTTCTCACTGGACGATGCTCCACGGTCGGGTAGACCAGTTGAAGTTGATAGCGATCAAACTGAAACAATAACTGAGAACAAGCAACGTCATACCACGCGGGAGATAGCCGACCTACTCAAAATATCCAAATCAAGCGTTCAAAATCATTTGCACCCGCTTGGTTATGTGAATCGCTTTCATGTTTGGGTTCCACATAAGTTAAGTGAAAAAAACCTTCTTGACCATATTTCCACATGCGATTCTCTACTGAAACGTAATGAAAACGTTCCATTTTTAAAACAAGTTGTGATGGGCGATGAAAAGTTGATACTGTACAACAATGTGGAATGGAAGAGATTGTGGGGCAAGCAAAATGAACCACCACCACCACCAACCACACCAAAGGCCGGTCTTCATCCAAAGAAGGTGATGTTGTGTATATGGTGGGATCGGAAGGGAGTCCTCTATTATGAGCTCCTTCCGGAAAACCAAATGATTCATTCCAACAAGTACTGCTCCCAATCAGACCAACTGAAAGCGGCACTCGACGAAAAGTGTCCAGAATTAGTCAACAGAAAACGCATAATCTTCCATCAGGATAACGCAAGACCGCATGTTTCTTTGATGACCAGGCAAAACCTGTTACAGCTTGGCTGGGAAGTTCTGATTCATCCACCGTATTCACCAGACATTGCACCTTCGGATTTCCATTTATTTCGGTCTTTACAAAATTCTCTTAGTGGAAAAAAAAATTTCAATTCCCTGGAAGACTGTTCACCTGGAACAGTTCTTTGCTCAAAAAGATAAAAAGCTTTGGGAAGATGGAATTATGAAGTTGCCTGGAAAATGGCAGAAGGTAGTGGAACAAAAGGATGAATACGCTGTTCAATAAAGTTCTTGGTGAAAATGAAACATGCGTCTTATATTTTTACTTTAAAAACCGAAGGCACTTTTTGGCCCACCCAATGCTTGAAAGGAGATTTAGAAGAAACTAACATTCCTCTCGCCTGTCTCCACAGGCCTGGAAAAGTGAGGCCTGACAGTGGCCCTGACGAAAGGGGGCCTAAGTTAAAGGATGTCTGGACAGTGTCCGAGGCTAAATACACTCGGTCAACAAAGAGGCACCAGTAAGGGGCGGGGGACCGTGGGAAACCAGAACACCCCAGTTCAGGTCAGGGTTCACTCAACGATTACGTATATGGCTTCCACAAGCCACAGCCTCCCTAGACTCAGTTTCTCCATCTGTAAGTGAGGAAGAGAGACAAAGTCTTATACTCGGAAGTGATGTTTGGTTTCTTTGAATGATATGATGCCATCTCATGCTTCCGACCTTCAATACAGAAACGGCCCCAGCATCTAACTTCTGATCTTCCTTCAAAACTGAAGTAAAGGGTCCACCAGCTCCTCCATTCGGACTTGACACCTCCTCCTCGGGTGCCCACATCCCACACGCCCTGTAGCCTATGATCACCTGCTCCCTCGCCTGGCTAGCCTCCTCCACTGACCCAGGGTGCCCACCAATGGGAGGAGAGGTAAGCCAGCACCATCGGGACTGACTGCCGGGGGCACAGCAATGCTCCTCCCCTCCCAGGTTCCTCTCTTCCTAAATCTGAGTTTGATAAAATTTCCTGACACCCTTAAAATACTACTTGGAGGTATGATAGGTATTTTCTTAAAGACCTTTGCTATAAAACTTACAGCTCTGCTCATAAGACACTTAATCACAAACACAAGCAAAAAAGGGAGAGGGGGGCACAACGGTTTGGGGCAGTGGAGGCGGGAGAACATGAATATCCATAATGTCTTTGTTTCCAAGGAACAAACTACAAACAAAAGAATGCGAAACAGTTGGGCTATTTCATTATGCACATGTTCTTAGACAAGCAAAACTACCTAAGGGCTATTTTTACTGTGAATTTTGTTAAATCTTTTAAAAATACACTTTAAAGCATTGAGGAATAAACTGGTTCTTCCACACAATCCCTCAAACAACACAGAGTTCTTCTAAGCCGTGGAGTTCAATTGGCTGCACCGGAAAACAGGCACAAGGATTGTTGCAGCAGCATCTACCAAGCAATACTATGTAAGTTTCACCCTAAATGACCAACAGTCCATGACTGGTTTAACACCTTACGGTACAAGCAATAGAATAGTAAGCGATCATTTACAAACGATGATAATACACTGAAGTAACCACAGAATCAACAACAGAATTAATGACAGAGACTTGCTTCAAAGTGATCCAGGTGGTAGGGAACAGAGATGAACCAAGACAGACCATGAAACGATCGCTGAAGCCAAGTGAAGAGTACATGGGTGGTACTCTTCCAATTCTAGGGTGGTCACGACCAACTCTATTTTTATGAATGTCTAAAATGTTTCAACATAAATTTTAAGATGTGATGGCCAAAACAGTTCCTAACACAGAAAGCTCTTCATGATATATTCTTTAAAACATGTCATGAGGTGTTTTAATGAAGTGAAATTTATATACCATAAAATTCCCTCATTTTAGCAGTCAGGGTGCTGTGGTCAGAACACCTGAAATGTGGCCACCTGGTCTGCCAAGTTACGGACTCTGAGAACTGAAAAGAATTTACCATCACTGGTCCTCAGTTTCCTCTTCTGGAAAATCAGTATATCATCTACCTCTGAGAACTGCATGAAACAGCAAACGGCAAAGGGTTTTCTGCAAATTGCAATTTGTCAGATAAATTTTGATCACACCATTTTTTAAAATATTTACCCATTTTAAGTGGACTGTTCAATGAGTTTCAGTAAATTTTAGTCATGCAACCACCGTCACCATCGATTTTAGAATACCTGCATCAATCCAAAGTTTCCCTTGTGCCCCTCTGCAGGCAATCCTCTCGCCTACCCCTAGGCCAAGGCAACCGCTGATCTGCTTCTGTCTCTATAGTTCTGCCTTTTCTAGAAATTTCATATAAACGGAATCATACAATATGCAGTATTTAGCGTCTGGCTGCTTTCTCTTGTTGTTGAGGGTCATCTTTTTGGGGGGCATGTATCAGAAGTTTGTTCCTTATTGGGGAATTTCACTGTATGGATATGATATACCGTATCTTGTTTATCCGTTCACCAGGTGGTGGACATTTAGACTGTTTCATTTCTGCTATTAGGAGTAATGCTGCTGAGCATTTGTATGAAAGTCTTTGCGCGAGCACATGTTTTTATTTCTCTTGAGGCAGATACCTAGAAGTAGAATTGCTGGTTCATATGGAAAGCATATGTTTAACTTTTTAAGAAACTGCAAACTGTTTTCCGAGGTGACTGTATAATTTTATATTCCCGCTGGCGATTTACGAGGGTTCTAGTTTCTCCACAGTGTCACCAACACTTGGTAGTGTCAATCTTTTCATTGCAGCCATTCCGGAAGGCGGGTAGTGGTATTTCACTGTGGTTTAAATTTGCACTTTCCTAGTGACTAACAATATTGGACATTTTCCCATTTGTTCATTTGGCCTCCATATATCTTCTTTGCTGAAGTGTCTATTCAAATCTTCTGCTCATTCTTTAATTTAGTTATTTTCTTACTATTGAGTTGCAAAAGTTCTTCATATAATCAGATCCTTTATGGGATATGTGACCTACAAGCAGTTTCTCCTGATCTGTGGCTTGTATTTTCATTTTCTTAAGGGCACATTTTAAAAAGCGAAATTTTTTAAATTTGTTATTCAATTTATCAACTTTTTGTTTTGTTGTTCATGCTTTTCGCATCGCCTCTAAGAAATCTCGCTGAATCCCAAATCACAAAGATGTTCTTTATGCTGTCTTCCAGAAGTTTACAGTTTTACATTTAGTTTTCTGAAACATTTACATAGTTTGTTCCTTGGTGGAGAAAAAACTAGTAATAAAGCTGTATTACAAAATGACCCCTTTGAAAAATATGTAAAAAATATGATTATGTGTGCTTCTATATAGTTAAAGGCATACAAACATACATAAAAAGAGAAAAGCCTAAACAGATATATACCAAAACAGCAGATAGGTACTTATATTTTAGCGAGTTTTATTTTCTTCTTGTTTGGCAGTACTTAGGAATGACATATAATAAAGTGGCTTCAAAATGCTATACTCCAAACGGCAGGCTCTGTCTCACACAGACAGTGAATATGTACTTTAGTCACGCACAAGCTACACAAAGATATCATCAAAAGAGAATGACAAATTTCAGGAGCAGGCAGCCAACCGTCAGGCTGTGTGGACGCCAGGACGGAAGCAGCAGCTGGAGACATCCCGGAGGTCAGGAGGACGTTAGGGAAAGGGGTTGCTGAGCCCTCAGCGAGCCTCATGGCTAGAAAAAAGAGTTAAACTTCTGGAGGTGAGAAACATCTGGAGAGTCTGGTCTCAAGTTCAGTGCAGAGAATGCAAAGTTCCCAAGACTATAGCCAAAAATCTGGATGAACCAAGCAACATGTTCAATTTTCTAAAAGAAGCTTCTTTTTCTCAAGAGTACCTTGTAAGAGGCAAAAATGGTATGTTCTAGAATGCTAGTAACTGTTATACGTTGAGTTTTTAACAACACAGTGGCCAGATAATAAAAATTGGTGAATTACTACGGAGTGTGGTATGCAGTTCTTCGTGAATTAAGTTTAATTACAACAGAAAGATTCCTATTTTGGCCAGAAGCTTTTATCCTTCTATCCTTGGCCAACGAACTTCAGAAACGAGAGAGATCTTCATTTTGAACCAAACGTAATGAACAGTATGTTTCACTGTAAGCTAACTTCAAATGCGGAGGACCTACTACTGCTCGCTGCTGGCAGTACTTCCGAATGAAACAGGAGCCGCTTCAATAGGCTGATGAATTCTTAATTCCTGCTTCTCTGGATCACATGTCCTACTTTCCAAAGAACGTGCACCCCACAGAAGAGTAGCCGAGGGAGCAGCAAGGGATGAGTTCTGTCCGCCCCAACTCCTCGGAGCTCAGGCCCCAGAGCAGACGCTTCATGCAGCTGCAGCTTACACAGCCATGTTCTCTGGATCCTTCTGGCAATAGCTGATAATTCAGGACGACAGAATCCTGTATCCTCCTTAATCCATGGGCCCTTCGCTTCGCACCACAAATACTGACGTCAGCCTCTACTACAGCCAGGGAAGAACACAGACAGCAGGAAAAAAGCTGGGCCTGCACACGTTCAAGAGGGGCGACACCAGGCCCCCAGGCTTCCTTCCAACAAGCCTGACAAATACCCGTAACGACGGTTATTAATGAAACACAGGCAGCGCGGATGTGGTGCCACAGGGCCTGCGGGAGGCCCCCGACGGTACCAAGTGATTTCCTCAGCATGGCCCCCCGCGAGCGCTGCTGCCATCCCCACGCCACAGCAGGGACGCTGAGGCAAACGAGGTGAATGACCTGCCCAGGTCGCAGCCCCTCCCCCCGACCAGCACCCTCAGGGTCACCGTCCACACTACACTGTCTGAAACTCGGAAGGACGTTTTGATAGGAGACCGGCTCCCCACAGGGGTCTTGTTTCAGACAGCCCCTTCCCCAAATCTTTTGTTGGCAATGACACTCTCTCGTTTGTTTCTCCAAATCGCTATTCAATTCGATATGTTTCACTGAACTTGAGGGCACTTTTCCGGTACACTGACCATGCGATGGCCGTCCTCCTGCAGCTGCCCAGAGGGGCCAGGCCCACGCTTCCGGAGGACGACCTGGCAGAGGAAGGAGGGCAAGTCACACTCCTCCGTGCCCACTGCCCGAGGAGAAAGGGGCTCTCCTTCCCCTCCTGCACCCCACAGGGCAGGCAGCCCAGGGCCCCAGCCCCTCACGCCCCCCACTCGGCTCCCAAACTACCTGTGCAGTAAGCAGACGGGCCGGTGCCTTCCTCGTCAATACTTTATTGGGAGAGGTCAAGGCGAAGTCTAGTAGTAGCACAACCACCGATAACGCGTGTTTGGCTTCAAACAAGACATACAATTCCAAAGAAGCATTTCCCAAAATATAAAAAGCATAAACAGATTTTAGAAGTCTATAGCTAGCGGCAGGTCCTAATACTTTTATCAAAGTCTAGAAAAACTCAAAGCTTCCACTGACAGCTTTTCGTACCAGAAGCATTCAAGACATCCCTCAGGCTCCCGGAGAGAGAGCCGCAGCATGAGTAGCAGATGGCTTCCGAGGTGCAATGTAACAATGACAAGACAACAAAAAGGGGAAAAACACCGGTTTTACTATACAGTCAGCCAGAGCTCATTTCCTCCCTGGATTCTGTCCACGGCTTCTTGTGCTCTCAGCCTGCACCCCGCCCCCTCTTACCGCCCAACCCAGAGCAGGTCCAGAGCCTCTGCCTGCAGGGGCCAGGCTCCCTGGTCCGGAGCCCCTCCCACACTGGGACAGGGACCCTCAGATGCTTCTGGGGGGGGGGGGGCTCAGTGTCCCTCCACAATTCGCTCACATTCTTGAGGACACTGAGAGGCACACTGGACGGTCAACAAAATTGTAAAAAAAAAAAAAAAAAAAAGACTAAGAATTTATTACTTCTTGTACTAAGACTATAAAAAGGTAATCTGAATACAAGATCTCTGTCTTCATAATATTATTCCATTATTAAGTACACAACCAGAAAGAGCTGACCAGCAAACATGTTCTGTAAAATATCCCCTCCCTAACCTGATTCTGAAGAAAACTGGCAGAACTAAGATGACTAAGATGATGTCTGCATGGCAGTCCTTGGCAGGGGCCCTGTTTCTGGAAACAAGGACTGAAGCTGTCTATTTTTCCTTTTATTATTATTTATTCTTTAACAAAGATGCCAAAATGAATCCTCTAGTGTGGTTACCTTCAAAGGAATCACCCTGGGATGCTCCAGACCTACTCCAGCACACGCTCCAGAAAACCCGCCAGCGCTCAAAGGCATCCGGAAGCTCTCTTTTCAAATTGCCCACGTACCCTGGGCACATTCTCTGGAAGATTCTTAATCCAGTAAACTGTTATTCTTTCAGAACAGGGTAGCATTTGGGAAATAAGTTAACCATTCAGTGCCATGCACAGGTGAGTAGAATAAAGAAACCTGGTTACTCCATTTTTTAAAAGTTAAGAATATACCTGGAATATCAGGTACCTACCGCCTAACAATCCACCCAGAACAATGACGTCCAGTTTCTCATGAGTCTGTGAGTCGACTGGGTGGTTCTTCAAGATTATAAATAAAATCATAAATAAAAATGACAGATGACTGGGACGGATATACTGGTATTCACGGCAGGGGACGCTGATACTGAAAATTACTTCAACTTGTGTACAGGGCCTCAGAATAGCCTAGAACTGTTGTCCGGGCTGGCCTTTTATGGGACTTTCACAAGGTGGTAACAGGACCTTCATTTTCATCTATTTTCCTGAAACTGTCAAAGCAAAGTAAGGATGATCGCCACTTGGGCCCACCTATACCTCTGGGCCCAGATTTTCAATCACTTCTGTGTTTCTGCTTTTATTTAATGTAGGTCTTGTGATCTGCAGACAATCAATACTTTAAGAAAAATGAACAATTTATTCAGAGTTAATTAGTGAGCAGAACTAATTCATTAATATTTTCAAAGCAAATCTGACTAAGCGAAGCAATAAAAAGAACCTCTCCCTTTATCCAAGTAAGGGATCATCTCAGACCGCAGCTCCTCCTACCCTCCATGAAAAGGTTCTGTTATCAGAGTAGTCACACTTAACCCTCAAAGTTAACAAATAATACAGCCAAACATTCTTGAAAACTACAGGTCGTGACCTTAGCAAAGTGTTACAATCAAAATGCAATGCATTTACCTGTAACCAATTCAGTGTTAGAAGTCCTATTTACAAGCATGTTTTAACGTTTAAAAACTGCTATGGCTTAGGTACGATTTTAACTCTTATCATACTTTTGTTGTACGGTAAACAGAAGCAAAATCTTAAGTTACTCCAAAACATAAATGCAGATCAGAAATAAGTTTTCCTTCTGGATACAATTATCTTTGAAAGAATAATGATGTTTTAAAACATCATTTAAACGTGGAAAGAGAATTTTTAGCTAACTTTGAAAAAGCAAAACTCAGTCGTTTAATAAAAGAGAGGAAAAATCAACTCAATAAATGGGCAGTTTGTTCATACGCTGGAACTGAAAATATTATCTACCATCAGCAACCACACCAAAGCAGAAACTGAGAGGAGGCACTCTTATTGGATGAATGGCTTTATTATACACTATGAACCCAAAAAGCACAGCATCTTTCCTCTTATTGGAATTATACGCGCCTCCCCCAGCGGCTCTACGGCTGGTAGGTCTTTCAATCTCTGCTTGCAGATCCAGGCACCAATTTTGAGGTGGACCCAGGCCCAGTGAGGAAAATACTAAGCCTAAATTTAGTCAACAGGTATTGGACAATCACAGTAATACTGGACGTGCCCTGGGAGTCCGGATATGAAATACAGATGTTTACTCCCTGCCTCAAGAAGTACTGAGGAGACTGAAATAAAACAGATAATCAACACAGTAAGTACTCAATTTGACAAGTACAATTAAAGACTTAGGACAGGATCCTGCAAAGTGTCTAAGAGGGAGTCTCCTTATCTGAGGGGTCAGAGAAACCTTCTTGCAGCAAGTGACACTTAAGCTGTGACCTAAGGACGGGGAAGGGTGGGGGAGGGGGGCGGCCCTGAGAAGGGCAGGAGCGTCCTTCACGATCAGAAAGGAGGCACCAACTGATCACAGTGAAGGGAGGGGCAAGGGCAGGGCCAACTGACTGCATGACACAACATGCAAAGCCCCTAGGACACAGTGTCTGCCTCCCAGGAGACACTGCTGCCATGGCTGGTTCTCCCCTACTATGGAGGGGAATCACTGGCTAGTGGCCAGGGCACTGTCATCACCGCCCTGCTCTAGTCAGTGGAGGACTGTGCCCTCTGCCCTGGATGATGCTATTTCAGGGGAGCCTCCTAATCACAACCACTGACTTGGCCACCCCCAACGTTGGCTACATTCTCTCCCTCAAGTCTGTCCTGACCCATTCGAGTAGGCTCCACCCCATACCTTCTCCCCAACTCCCTTTCTGGGCAAGGGTACAGCACTACATCTAACTTAAGAAACCAAGATCCAGCAAGGGGAATAGTCAGACCAAAGGTAAAATACAGTTCAAGACACCAACTGCACAAGGCTCTGTTCAAGGCCAGCAAAGCTCTGGAAGTGGTACAGCATCCCTCCATAAATCTCCTCCTTGGGGATAACAGGGGAGAGTGAGGCGGAGGGAACAGAAAAGAGAGATGGTAATGAGAATACATAATGCCACAGCCTCAACAAGCTTCTTGGATATCTGCTCCATAAAGTCCTGTCAATAGAATGACATCAGGAGTAGAAATAATCCTTAAGAACAACAGTCTGTTCTTAGTAAAAGAAGCTAGAACTTGTTTTATTGTTTGAAGGCAGCGTATCATTATAATTTTCCAAGAACTAATAGGCTTAAATCATTCAACAAAGAATAATATTTTCTTGAAAGCAGATAAGACAGCTTTGTATCTTTCCAAAGAAAGACACCATTGAAAAGAATATTTAGCATTTCTGCCTTAATAATCCAAAATCTAAAAGTACTGAAATTTTTTAAAATCAAGGCAAATTTTATTTATATAAATACCTCGTAACTGTCTTTAATGGAACCTAGAAATATGAATATTTAACACCTTGAGTTGCAGGTTTGGGGGAATACCTTTCAGGAGAACATTCTTCCATAGTCTTTAACACACTGAAAGAAGTATATGCTGGAAATGAACTAACTTACTACTGTTCACAAAGACTTGAGTCTGATTGGAAGAATAAGGTTTAAAACTAACTCTTGTTTGGGCGAGCAATTCCCAAGACTCCGAGCCACTTACTCCAAGACAACCAGTCTGATTCCTGAGGGGTTCTGAGGTTACAGGCATAAGCAAAGGTGGTCCTTTGCTTTGCTTTGACAGTAGTCAACAGTGGGCTCGACTCAGCAGGATCAAGGGGTTAAAAGGGGTTCGAAGAGCTAGATCCCAGGTTTAGACAACCTACTCAGAGCCTAATGCAAAGGCCCCCATACTTATGGTACAACATCAGGAGTAGAATCACCCAAGCAACGTAGCTAATGCACCAATTTCTCACAATACCCCAAACTCCCACCATTACCGTTCCACATTAAGGTTGTGTTGTTGCTTCCAGAAGGTCTCAACGAAATGTAATTATGTGAAACGAGAGCATTAACATCTTCAGGGAAAGGGCTGGACCAAATGATCTGAAACTTCTTGACTCTCTAAAATGCCGATTCCACACTTAGCACAACTAAGTGCCAGGCAGAGAGTAGGGCCCAGAAGACCGGGCACAGATGCTTCACCACATCCAGTTATAAGTTAGACAATACATGAAATACGCGCCATATACAAGCATTTATATTTATGGAGATAAAACAATAAAAGTATGTATTTCAAAACTTTAACAGTGATGATCTTAGGATGGCAGGATTCCAGTGACATTTTTTTCTTTTGTTTTCTAAATTTCCACAATGCATATTGTTGGCAGAGCCCTGGTAGGGACCAGGGGTCTCTCAAGAGTCTACACGTCACGCAAGCAGAGGCACTATCTTTGTCCCAGATCATCATTACAAGGATAATTTTACCTCGAACAGACTGAGAAGACAAGAGATAGTGACTCTTCCCTCCAGAGCAAAGGGCAGGTTTGCTTACAGGCCTGGAAGGAAGTGAGACGGTCTCTGCTCAGAGCAAAGAGCAGCCACGCGTACAGTCCAGGAGAGAAGTTCAGGCACCCTAAATTCAGGCTTCCTCTCCTGTGATGCAACCCACTGTGTGCACAAGTGTTGACTGGCCTTCTGCACTTCACCCTGGAGAAACTGGGTTTTCTAGAACTGGTGCCAAAAGAAAATGCCGATACCATGACTACTGTTACTACCGTGAGTGATAAAAGTCCTTTGTCTCTGACCCAGGAGTTTTGTGTCTTCTGTCAGCATCTATCAAACTGTGGCAGGCTAATCCTTTAGCTTGCAAATGGGGAAAAAGCTCTCAGACCCTCCACAGTTCATGACAAATATGTGCTATTGTTACCATCTGAGATGCTTATAATTGGCTAAAGACGGTTTCTATTGCTTGCAACCAAAAGCCCTGACTAATGATAGAATTGCTTTAGGAATCAGGTCTTTAAATGTCCTTTAAAAAATACAAAGGAAGGGATAAAGATCAAGGGGGGCCACCTCTCGCGAGGGCACGCTCGTTTTTACTGCGCCCCTGCTCTGCAAGGGGTGCTGTGCCGGGAGCCGAGGACAAAGCAGACAGGAAGCACCTTGTACACACACACCCGCGAGCGGCACCACAGGAAGCGAGCGCGCCAGGACCAGGTGTTCTCAGAGGACGGAGAGGGGACTCGGAGGAAGTCCGGTGGGATCAGGGAAGGCTTTCCTGACATTCTACAGATGTCACCTAACACTGCACAAGTACGCCTTTTTCTCCTGGCAGGCATGTCTTCATTCTAGAAAAAGTTTACAAATCTAAACAACCGGCACAAATTTACCAGCCCCCTGTTCTATCAAACCAATTATGTTTTCAGAATTACAGAATAACAGCATAATTATAAGATGAACGCTAAGCAGTAGACTCACCAGCATTTCACGACTACAGTCTACCAAGAAACCGATTCAGAGTCACCTGAAGGTGTTAATCACCAACCACAGCCAAATGGTCTTTGATGACTTTTGCATATAGAGCTCTGGAATATTATCCAGTGAATGGCACTGACAAGTTTAAACTGAAGGCTCTTCAACACTTCACACAGTACCTTGTAGCTAGAAGGCGGTTAACAAAGAAACAAAAACAGCCTTAAGCGTTTTCTAAGGACACTGGACTCAGAGCCAGAGCGTTAAATTTACTCTTAATTTCCTCTCTCTGACTCTGGGCAAGTCACTTAGCCTCCCAGGCAGACAGACGCCTCATCTGTCCTGAGAAAGGGGCAGAGCATAGGTTATAAGGACTTCATAACTTCTAAAGGTAGAATAATCACTTCAGCTCGCCAGACTGGCATTCAGTGGCAGTGCTCCCTTTCGCATACAATGTAACCTGAAGGATACGAATGTTCCCAAATGATAAGCGTAAAAGGCAGGATAATTTCAGTTAGCCTTGGAGATATGTGATTTCTAATCACAACTAAACTCTGCTGTTTTTTAAGGGGAAAAAAAAAAAGCATTTTTCCCCTGATAAAAGTAACATACATGTGATACGGCCAATTTTTTTTTTCAGAAAAAAATACAGATAACCAGTAATTCCACCACCCAGACGCAATTATCACTAACATTTAAATAAAGCTCACTGAGAGTTTTTAAAATTTATGTAGTCACAGGTATGTACTTAAGTTCACACACAACCTAGTCAAATAGTGATTCACGCGCACACACTCCACCACTAAACTACAATAGAAAAGACAAAAGAGAAGTGCTCAGAGAAACTACGAAGTGCTCACAAAGCACTCAGGACAAGCTGAAACTTGAACAGGCCCCCACTGGTCAACCTGTAACAACTGGAGCAAAAATAATGATAATAATGGATAATAATCAATAGAACAAAATGACAATCTATGATCCTATTCTGATATAAATAAATAAGTAAATGAGAAGGGAAAAAGCTCTTTCTTACAGTAGGATTCCAACTAATAAAAGAATAGGTGAAGGAATTAGAAAATTACCATTTGGCAAATACCAGACAAAAGTCATCAATGGGTAAACAATTAACGGGGGAAAGGATGATGAGAAAAGAGATATTTGCACAGTTTCAAAGA
Source organism: Eubalaena glacialis (assembly GCF_028564815.1). Taxonomy (NCBI): domain Eukaryota; kingdom Metazoa; phylum Chordata; class Mammalia; order Artiodactyla; family Balaenidae; genus Eubalaena; species Eubalaena glacialis. The sequence continues at coordinate 12,074,828 of NC_083719.1, read as the reverse complement.
AAATCCGCACTAGGTACGCATTAATTACAAAGGGGAAAGTTATTAATTTTACAGCAGAGATTGGTAGGAACCATCCTAAGCGATCACAGTTAATGTCACCAGTCATGGGACAGACACACCAACACTGTGTGCCTCCCGGTAAAATGCACAGAGAAGATCACAGCGTCACTTCCACTGCCTTCCTAACACAAATGCACACTCCGAACCGAATCATGAGGAAATAGCACACAGATCCAAACTGAGGACCTTGCAACAATATATATCACACAATAAACATAAATTCAAAATTGCTACTAAGATAAGCTGCATGGAAATGCAGTTTTGCAGACAAAATTTCCAAACCTGAACTCCTATAAATAAGAGCCATTATTGACAGATTTCTGAATTATTTCCCAGCAGGGCCTCCATTTCACTCCCACCACCAGCAGAAAGCTTTCTAAAATATCCAGTTCTCCAAATCTCATAAGCTGTTAAAAACAATGCCATATATGGCACTTTCCCTTAACTATCATCACACTTTTACCTTCAAAGTAAACTAGGCTTTGCAAAGTCACCATTTCTAACTTGTAAAGCACAGTCACGATTTTAAAACTTTGACTTAAAGGGCAGTCCAAACTCTGCTCTGAGAATAGGTAATGTCTACAGAAATTTTAGTTTAATCAGTGTAATAACAAACCAGATAAAGTCAGTGAGCTGATGTACTCCTCCTATTAAGCAGACCCTTCCCTCTTCTATTCTTGACCCGTAAATGTTCATGGAAAAGCCAAAGTTATGTTTAGTGAATAAGTAGGTCCTATTACATTCTTTCAATTAACTACCTTACAGGTATTTCTGATTGACACCTGTTGTCCCAGCACAGTTATTAATAGCACTCCGTTTCATTCTTAAAAATATTCTGATTTGTACAACAAATTATTTGGTAACCTACTTTAGTCTTCCAAGAAGTTACTGGGGGCACTTCTTTTATATCTGAATGAGGTAATATATGCATCACACTCAATAAACGAAAGCATTCTTTATTCCTGTCACTACCATTATTATTCATACTAAACATGTTCCTCTCCTTACAATACAACCACATTATCTCCAAAGATTAGATGCATCGTTCTTTCTGAATTCCTTTTTTTTCACATTAGGATGCATTAACACTAATTCTAGTCTTTCTAAACTCCTTCTACTTTTGTCAAAGCTTTGATATGCCGACATCTCCTAATATGTTTAGCGTAAAAAAAAAAAGAGAGAGCGTGTGTGTGTGTAAACATTTAACAATAAATGAGCTGTTCGGGGTTATTGAATACAGAGGTTAATCAACACAATCAGGATTTCATGGTGAAGAAGCAGAGCTACTAGCTTCAGGAAGATATATTAAGAACCACAAGAATTCTCTACTAATAATTATCTTTTCCAGTCTGCAACTTTCCTGACTGCGGCCTAATTCTCTAAGTCCTGATTACTGTCTACTTCATCATCATAAGGAACTTCCCTACTCATTTGACCTACGATTTGTTCATTTTTCTAAATAATTATTATAAAGTATATTCTATGTGTTAATGATGAAAATAAGTGGACAGTATCTGTGGCCATTCTCAAATGAGGGTGAAAGAATGCTACATGTGCGCTGCAGGGCTGGCAAGGGATTTGCAGTCAATAACTTACTTCTAGTTTCCAGAAAAATCGTGTCAACGTTTGCGGACACAGAGTGCAACATACGCCAAGTAGGTCTAATTGGCTTTTATGATGCATACCGTGAAAACTTTAATATACCAGCCCTGCCCCACGGGGTGGGCCCTAGAGTCAGACATACAGTGGACAGGCCTCTGGTCAACACCCTGCGGGTCCACGGCCTCCCATATCCGGCATCCCGCCCCTGGGGGACGGCAACGGTAGGGGTGCTGTACTGCCATTCTCCCCTTTCCAGGAGGACCTGCTGAGCCACTTAATTAATTATATATGTATCAATCTCAGGGGAAGGCTATTGTTACCTAATTCTAGGAGGGAAATCCTAGAAGCACCTGTGTGGATACAACTGATTAAATTACTATGCAGCGTTATCTGGCTTCCTTTTCAAAAGCCACAGGTGTCAAATGCAGGGGTGTGTATGTAAATTTGTCCCAAGATACTTCTGAACAGACTAAGTGGGCCATTCACTTCTTTTTGAGGAGGAATTAAACAAAATTTAGTGAGTTCTTGGAAGACAGGGGAGCCAGGTATTTGCAAAGGGTTAGAAGTGCCCCCGGCATCTGAGTCTGGCTTCAAATGAATAAATGAGGGAGAGAGAGAGAAGGCAAATTAAAGAAATATTTATACGGAAATTTCACATGCCTCAATCACTTAAACGGGCAGGAACCGAGAAAACGCAATGCCCAGCCGACCAAAGAACGTCTGTCTGCGGAAAAGCCGCAAGCAGGACGCTTCAAGGGAGCCCGGTGCAATCACTCCTCTGACTGGCTCAATTTCTTTAGGAACAGACTATTTTCCATACACACGTTTGTAGAACGATCTCTTATGATCAAAGAGGGTCACCAATGTCGTTTTTTAAATATTTGCGTAAGTGGTTGATTTTATGGATGATGTTTCTTTTTCTTTTCAGATTGCCTAGATTTGGTGATATTGCCTTTGTCACAAAGTAGGCTTCCGTGCACACCTGAGTGGACGGGTCAGCCCTGTGCAGCACTACCTCTCACCTGCGGCCCCATAGCAGGGCCATGGGTTAGCAGTGGCCGCTGGGGACTAAGGAAGCAACCCCTTTCCATGGATGCCTTCCCTCCCTTCAAAATTAGAAGCCTCCACTAGATTCAAGCCTGTAACGTTCTCTCTGCATAGATCCATCCACTAACTACTATGTAAACTAGCTCTGTTGACCAAAAAAGGCCAACTGTCTGTGCCAGATACGAACTCACTTCTGAAGACATTCAGAACTGCAGCACCTCGGCTCTCTGCAAATGAAATACAGACCTGTTTAAACCTAGGTGGGCAGACATAACACAAAATACATTCCTGAGAGCACGAAAGTGAACTGCACTCATCCATGAATTTATACAGTGCCTTGGTCCTGTGTACAATCTATGATGGGAATCATCCAACACATTCTCCCAGGCCACACGCTTGCTTTGATAAAGAGCAACAGCCATTTTTGTTTTTCAGGATTAACCTTTTCCTGGCCCCTCCAATCCAATTCTACAGAAACACTGGGTGTTTGGAAAGTGATAAAAATCTCAAAAATGTTCCACTTGTAGTTGGGCTAGTGATTTTCATCCAAATTTGATAATAAATATGCCATTAAGGGTACTGGGTGCTTCATCAAACCATGGGAGCAGAAGCTCCAGACTTCTTCCTACATGGGACTCAAAAGGAGACAAGTGCCACAAATCACGTGCCAAAATCCTCACTAAAGCCTGGGCTTCATGCAGAATAACTTTACATGTAGATGCGTTTCTTCAATACAACATTAGAAAATAACTTAAAGACTAAAAGTAGAAATAAATGTAAATCTAAAGTAATGTGATACGGCAACTCTGACACCAAGCTGGCGATTCATATGAGTTTTTAAAGGGGGAATCAGAGCCAGACTCGCAACATCTGTAGTGAAAACCCAAGACCGACATTAAAGACTTATTCTTGGAAAAACTTCTTCACTACAGTGAGCCAAAGCTCAACTGCTAAAAATACATTCACTGTGCACACAGCGCACGGGCTCATTTCACAGTGTTTCCACTTAAACTACATCACCAGATTCTCCCCACCCAAACGTTCCCAGGCAACATGGGGTTCAATTCACGGGACAAACCTGGACACGTGAGGAATTAAAGCAGAAAAGCTGAAAAACATCAATGGGTTAAGGAGGAAAGCTGTGATTGGCGGGCTTGCCTCCTTGCTCCCTTTAGAAGTCCCTACTTACAGCTCATAAGCCACGGTGCCGGGGAAAATGATGACAATGAGGGCAGAAAACTCACTCAGGTATAGGAAACAGCTTTCATAACATTAGATTCTGCAGAAGGCATGGAAAATAATGGGTCTGATTTGATAAGCCATGTAAAAAGTAAACTGTATTAATTTATACTCATGTCTACTGAATTATTTAGTTGAAAACAGTTAAAGCTAAGTGGCTATGAGGACGGACCAGGATCTAGATTCAAACCAACCCATTCCTTAACTAACTGTGTACCTTGGGCTACTTAACGACTCTGCACCTCAGTTTCCCCATCTGTGGAGTGGGGATAATAGTATACTTGTTTAATAAGTAATTCAGGCAAGGAAGACTGCCCTGAGAACAGCAGATGGCACCGTGTCGGCACCCAAGAAGGGTGAGCTGGCATCGTGACTGCTCTAAGATCACTTGAAACTGAATCACAAAATATTTACTCAGCTCCAACAAGTGCACAGTTTGTCCTTTTCACCAAAATGTTTTTAAACCCTTTATTTTGCATAACCTGGCAGACGCCAGGAACAAAACACCAGCGGTCTTATAAAATCTGTAGTCACAAATCCGAAGGCACTGTCCCTCCTGCTGATGTTCCGGTCTAGCTTCTCGGCTGACAAGGAGAAAGGCGAGGTTATAATTACAAAAAAAGCAGAGAGAGACTCACACTTCTTATCAGCAAAGCTAACTGAGCAGAGTCTGCTCCCAGCTCAGCCAGGGCTGGTTCAGCCGCAGAATAAATGAAAACTTCAATGAGAAAACACATTTATCCCGTAAGAAAGACAGAAGCCTTTCTCTCACTATTTTAATAACTCCTTCCCCCTCCTCTTCACCCATGTCTCATTCTGTCATTGTTTTATAAGCAAAAACATCATTTTAATAATCGGGAAACCCCACAAAATGTAACATCTAAGTAACAATAATCCCTTAAAGCACTCTGTATGAAACGCTCACAGCACCTTTTACTCAATCGGAGTTCCATGTGAGGTCAATTTAAATAAAAATTCAAAAGTCAAGGCCCATTACAAATGTTCATTTTTGTTCATAAATTCAAAAAGTCCAACAGCAAAAGAAACATAATTTATTCAGATTACACAGGACTGAATGTGACTGCTATACACACTCTTTGGCACAATGATTTTCAAAAGCATAGATTCAAAGGTACATCCTGACTGACCGAGAGCCAATTATATGCCAGATATCATATTGATACTAAGTATCAACAATAAAACTGAATCAGACAAAGCCCACGACACCAATATTTACAATTTCACGGTAATACAGAGGAAATGGCATCCTCTTTGTACTCTGGAGTTTTGACCATGAACAAAACAAAACAATACAATAAACAACAAAAAACACCTGGTGACTTTTGCTTTTTCTTAAAAATCCTTATTGCCCCTATTAACTCTTGGCTGGGCATGAGCTTTGCAGCCCTTGTTCATACTATGTACTACATTACAAAATGGTGGGAGAAATAGCATACAATACATTCCAGGGCTTCAACTTATTGTATGTGACACTATAATTAGACACGTAAGAAAGACAGACCGAAACTGACATCCCGTAAAACACTATCAAGTTCCCATTCGTCCCTCACTTTTGGCTGCTCCCTCCAAGTAACTTTTTCATCTCATGACTTTCTCATTGTTACACATCTTGGTATCAGCAAGCACTCATGGTCTAATTTGTCCAAATATTGCCAAACGCTAATATAAAACAGTAAATAAACTGAATTTATCCACCGAGTTTGGCTCACACTGACATGGCAAAATCTTGAGGCTTTTTGTCCAAAAGTCTCAAACATCAGAAACTGGTTACTGTTACGGATATACGAAGGAGAGGCCACCATTTCAGAGAAAGTGCAAGCAAACCCAGTGCCTCTGTCCAGGTGAGGCTGACCCTGCCCGCCCGAAAGGCAACTCAAAGTAGCATCAACCAGAATGTTCCGTCAGGGCACCAACGACAGCCTTTCACTTCAATTTCAAATGAGTCCAAATTTAGAGTGTGCTCTGGAACAACGTGAAAAACTTACTTGGAGCATGTTTTTATAGTTCTTTAATATCCATCCACTGGATGACTCACAGTTATGTATCATAGAGGCCAGGTACTTTTATTTCTAAAAAAGGAATATGTTGGAGGGTTGGAGGGGCTAGCCTGGAGCTCTAACGCTTGGTGACTAAGCAAGAAAAACAAGGGAGAAGCCAGTTCATCTCCAGCCTAGGAGAAGTGATTTTAAGGGCCTAAGTCTTGTTTAAAACATCACATAACTCAAGTTTGCAATTTATTTTCCAGTATAGTCTCATGAATCTAGTCAACACTTAAACACTACTCAGTAGTGCTAACTGGGTCCACCTCTTAAAAGTCTGTTTACACAAGCTATTCAAAACACCCAGGTCCCAAAGTTGCCAAAAAAAATATTTTGAAAACATTTACTAGGGCACAACTAGGAATCAGTCTTTCCAGCAGCTCTTCCCAGGCCGAGGTACTCAAAACAGTAAATCGGTCTTCTCTAATTCGAAGAAAAACCTTCCCACTCCCCATCTCCTACCCCATGTCCACCTTCCACAAGGGGTCTGTTCACTGGAGAAGGTTCGAGAAGTTTCACAGAACCTTTAAGAAAGTTAACAGTTGTCTATTTCACTTTGCAAATAAGAGAAGTCAACCCATTTGTAAAAGGAGCGAGCGAGACAGCTCTGCCTGTTGCCATGAGATTGTCTACAGGTGTGTTCTCAGACTATGAGATGATTCCCAACTGTCCACAGTTTGGTTTATTCTGTCAATTCTGCATTCCAAATACGTCATGTCAGATATAAACGCAACACCAATGCTCCCTCTGCTAAATCAAATCACCTGTAGAAAAAAGCAATTTAAAGACCACTATGAACAAGCCCTATAAAGCCATCAAACACACATCAGAGACAATTATATCCTCTGTTAAAAGTTCTATCACTGGGGCTTCCCTGGTGGCGCAGTGGTTAAGAATCCGCCTGCCAATGCAGGGGACACGGGTTGGATCCTTAGTCCGGGAAGATCCCACATGCCGTGGAGCAGCTAAGCCCGAGCACCACAACTACTGAGCCCACGTGCCACAACTACTGAAGCCCGTGTGCCTAGAGCCCGTGCTCCACAACGAGAAGCCACTGCAATGAGATGCCCGCGCACCGCAACGAAGAGTAGCCCCCGCTCGCCACAACTAGAGAAAGCCCGCGCAGCAACAAAGACCCAGTGCAGCCAAAAATAAATTAATTAAATAAATAAATTTAAAAAAAAATTTTTTTTAAAGTTCTATCACTGGCCACAAACAGCTTAACATATATCATAACTTTGAGCAAGGCAACATAAAACATTAGTGATATTAAATGCAAGGCTTCAAAACTTACCTGGCAAAAGTGAAGACTAAATAAATAGGCAAATGCTTTTTTTTCATTGGCAGTAAGAAAATGCTTCATTTAAGTTTATTTTATGAAAATACACGCCATGAGTTAGCCAAGTCCATGGAAGCCTACTTCTCATCAATCAAATCAGCTTCAAAATATTTAAAAAAATTTTTTCCCTATGTGCCCCAGAAGTTACTCACCTACCACCTTCCCATCTATTTTCCCCCCCTCTGTCTTCTCCCAATCATTTCCACATATCTTTCTGACCCCTTCTCCTGCTTTCCCAGGTGTCTGGCATGAGAACAGCAATGCCCTCAACTCCTCCCTGCACGTCCGCCGGCCGGGAAGTCTTCTCTGCAGCCACACGTGCAGGGCAGGTGTGCAGCACGGCAGGTACGCACAGGCGGCGGGTACACGTGGTACTCTGCCAGGCTGTGGAGGCCGACCTGGGCCTGGGAGCCCGCTCAGAGCCCAGGAGAGCTGCTCTCACTGCCGCGTTTAATACTTTTACGCTGCTCATGTCTTTCAAATGTTCCTCAGAGCTGGCCCCCATGAGTAGAATGTCCACCCCGGTCAGGGCTGGGAAGGACAAGTGCTGTCACTGTTTTGGTGTATTTACTTTTCAGTTGATGTCAACAGCCTTCAGGATTCAACTTAGAAGAAAATATTAGGACCAAGCTCTCCTGTAATCCTCCGTAACTCTGTTTTGCCTTCAAGTTTGAGAACACTCACTATTAGCCTTTATGGGGGGAGGGAAGGGAGGAAGGAGCCAGCGAGAGAGAGAGAGGCCCTAATTTTATGGGAGAAAGTAGAAAGATCCAGGTGTTCTGGATCCAGTCACTGAAAATGACTAAAATGCCTTGGGGATCTGGCAGCCCACTTACATTTTAGGGAAATCAGCCCCTTGGCTGCCACCCCACACACACACATACAATCTCATTTATGCCTACCATACCCCACCAAAGTCTATTGATCATTTGCCTGAGAGTCGATTCCAAGGTGGGTTAAACAAATTGCTCCATTTTTCTCTAAAGCACATCAGCAAATCTTTTTTTTTTTTTAATTTCCTTGACTCAGGATGCTACAGATTGTTAAGATCACATTGAAGGTTTAATAACAGCTTTTAATTGGGGGGGGAGAGGAGACAGTAACACTTTAAATAAACGTCTCTATTGGAAGATGCACAAAGGTTTCAGAAGCTTACAGTATCTATAGTTACTCGTCACCTCGTGTACTGATACAGAGAGATACTGGGCTCATAAAAGCACTGATACATTTTCAGACTAAGTTTTATAATCATTGGAATTCACAGTAATGACTCAATGGCTACAGCTGTGGAAGGCTAAACTACAGGAATCCTGGGTATAAAAATCCTATGTTCTGAACACTGGGCAAAAATATTTAAGCATATGGGGCAGAAGCAGCTCATAATTTTCAAATCATGACTAAAATCATGGCAAGTTCTACTACAAATAATTATCACTAATGGTTTTAAATAAATGGTCTTTCCCCCTTCCAAATATCTCTATTGGTCACTTCGCTACACTCACCAGTAGGACAAAATCTAATACATCATGACCCCTTAGGTGCTTTCTGCCACCACATGCACACACAAAAGCCAAGACCCAAAAGTCAACAAAAAAATCTACAATATTTTAAATTACAAACAAGCTTTATGAAGTAAAAATGTTGAACAGCCAAAGGCCATAGGGTGCACTCACACAAACATGATAATGTACATCACTCGATACTGAGGTCCATTTGCAACCAGCGCAGTCTGTGAGCCACTGGGGGCCAGGACGGATCCCGCACACAGCGGCACCTGGCCTGGCTGTGGCCTGTGGCACTGAGTGCACTGCTCAGTGGAAGCATGCTCTCCAGGAGTCTGATCTCTGCTTAGGATTCAGAACAGCAAAGGTGATTTGAGTTTAGTAATGAACAAGACGACGACAACTGATGTAGAAAAGCATGGGAACCACAGGGAAAGCACAGCAACGCTTGAGGGGTGTCAAAACGCAGGATGAGAACTGGACCCAGAAAGTGTCTGCTCTTGGTCTCACTCACCTAACTTACATTTTTTTCCTGAAACATCAAGAACTTTCCATATATAGGATGTACTGAAAAGAAACATGATGGCACAAGAGTTTTGGGAGTTTATTGCAGCAGTGTTTAAAAGATGCTAAGAAGCAATCCTTCCTCTAAGGTCCACGTGTTAATCATATGAGGACAGAACAGTTTGCAAGGGAAATAAAACTCCTCCAAACCAGTGAAGTCCTGCCTCGTAACGCGCAGCTAATATTAAGCAGATGCAAACACGTTCCAGACCACTGACGCCCTATCATTTTCTCAATGTGACAAAAATCACAAGTTCAAAGCCTCAACAATATCACCTGGTGCCTTCAGTGGACCAGAGGGCACTGAAAGGCACCTTGCAGAAGCCAAGCCCTGTGATCCGATGACCGGACAGAAGCCATGAGCAGGGGACAGCCTCGCAGCCGTAGGACACGGCGTTTCCGGCAGCGGCCGGTTGTCTTTCTGCTGAGAGGACATGAGACCAGCGTGCGGTACTCCCTTCAACACTGTCCCCAAACACTGCTGCTGCCGCTGCTAAGACGACCAGCAAAGCTCTCCTGCCCAAAACGTTCCGACATCCCCACGGGATAAAGGCTGCGAGGCCTTCACTTAGCAAGCGGCCGGGGTTTCCGCAGACGTGGGAGCGGCTATGTGAACAGGCTCGGGACGCCTGCTCGTGTGGTTGCGGGGCTCTGAAGTCAAGGTCAATGCGGAGCCCTCCCTGACCAACCACAGAGCACACAGAGCGCTGGAGTGAGAACCGTGCACTGAACTGCGAGATCCATCTTCCCTCACGAGCCATGTTCTCTGGGGTAATATGTTTGAAAAACAAACGCTTGCCATGAAAATAAACTCAAAGTAAAACGGGCACCGTCTGTCGAAGGTTAACAGTTGGCAGTGCCCCGCGGAACCCCGGTCACAGCACCAGAGACCCTGGGCCGGAGCGGGCGCAGCTCTAACCGTGCGTCCTTCCTCAGAAGACGGGGAGGGGAGACTGCACGCGTTTTGTTCAGCCCCAGTTTGAAACCAATCCCATTAAGGAGGGGAAGAAAATGAGGCTGATGGTTAAGGAGCAGCGCTGAATTGGTTTTGTTTTCCTCTTTTTAGAGTTTCTTTAGGTTTTTTTTTGGGGGGGGGGGGAGTTGGTCAAAGAAAGAAATACTTAACAGGTAATACTCTGTTTAAACCAGTAATGTTTAAGGGATGCGTTAATTCTTTCGAAAGAGTGCACTACATTTTTTAGTAAATTGATGCCTTTTCATCAGCCTTTTAAAAAACAAGGTCTCCAAGGCACTTTTTTTTTTTTTACTGTTTATATTTACTGGACTCCTACTATTGAAGAAAGGAGAGAGAAAACAACCCTGTTTAAGTGACAATCTGGTTGATGGAGAGATAAATCACAAGAATTACTGCAGAGCCACAACCAAAGTATCAATACCACAGAACCACAAGTGTTCGGGAGACTGAGCCACGGCTTTCAGCTGGGAGAGATAAGGAAAATTGCAGGAGAGCAGTAACAAACCTGGACATGATAAGGGGTTAGCCACAGGAAAGCAGGAAGGCGCAGGGGTCCTTCTGAACCCTACTGGAAGACGCCCCACACCCCCAGACAGCAGGGGACATCTGGGCTCCATCCTGAGACCCACTGCCATCAACCCCAGAGCTGCCTGCAGGCCTCGGGGAGCAGGGGACCGTCCTGGCTCAGGGGAAAGTGCACAGAGGGCTGATGCCTTGCGGCCAGGGGTGGAGGAGGAGCGCACATGCCTGTCTTTGCCATCCCTGCTCTAGGAGGAGGTAATGGCAAAGCGGAGGATCTCAGCAGTACTTAGTCCCATTTTCCTCATTAATCCTCTAGAAAATCAGGGAAGGATTAAAAAAATCATCAGAACTCCAAATTCATACCTAGGGAGCACTTCTGTCAGGAGAGGTTAAGTGAATTCTTAAATGCTAGTGAGCTTTCCAATGGATAATTTCATAGGACGAAAAACAAAATGTAGAAAAATCATATGACTAACCACAGAAAAACAAAAGTGTAACACTGTCCTTTTTAATAAATGACATTTTCTCACAGACCAAGTTTCTACGTGTAAATTTCTCACTAATTTCTGCATTTCAATCCTTAGCAAAATTAAGGCAGAGAATTTATGCCATCATTTAATCATGCTTCTATTATCACAAGGGAGCTTTTTAGACATATCCACAGGCAAAGAAGTAGAAACTACATTGTATTTGATAAGCCAATCCCTTCTAAAACAAAGCTTGTCTCCTTGCTTTGAAAATTTCACTATTCAGTCCACAATGACAACAGTTGCTATCAGATCCAAGTGTGCCCCGAGGTTGAAGCATCTCTGTTGGGCAATCCCAGAACTGGTATTAAGACCAAGGGATCAAGGTGCTGTTTCGGTTAAAGGTGGTACCAGCAGAAGTCAAAGGGGATCATGAGGTAGAACGTGTCCCCACCTCACACTGAGCCTGACGAGGGTAATGAGACAGCAAACAGCTATGGGTGCCCACAGATTTCACAGATGGGCCCCTCTCCATGGAACTTTGTTAGCAAAGACTTAGATAACAAGATAGAGAAGTCCAGGTTATCAAATCCTCAGACCACACAGCTGAGTGAAATCATTAGTGTGTCAGTGGGGAAAAAAAAAAAAAGAATAGTATCCAAAGATCTGAACAGGAAGAATTGAAAGTAATAAGATGAAATTCAACAATCTATATAAAGTCACATTTACGTTCAAAATGTTAATTTGTTAAGTACAAGTGAGGAAGGATCTGGGTGAAAAAAAGGAGATAAAGGAACAAAAAACACAGGGTGCTCTGGAGAGTTCTGTGAGCTGGATCTCTGACAGGAACAGGGCAGGGCAGGGCAGCGTGTACCCTGCACAGGTCACAAACAGCAGACCTGGGATTCTGTGATCCACATCAGTGCAAAGTGTGGAAGCTACTGGGGGGAAGTGAGGAAAAGTGTGGGTGTTTAAAGAAGAGCCTGAGGCCAGGAGGGACCTGGTCACTATCTTCAAATATTTCAAAGGCTCAGCAGAAAAGATCTTTTGCAGTTCTGGACACTTGGGCTCCAACAGCCAAAACTGGAATCAACTGAAGTTTCAGGGGAAGAGATTTCACCTTCGAAAGAGTGTCGAGGTGGAGGGACGAGGACAGAAGGGATAAGGTGATTAAAAATCAAAGGCTGCGCAGACAGGGGTTTCTTCCCTTTGAGCGAAGTCTTTGGTGTCTCTGCGGCCTGTGGCAGGTACCCTCAACGCTGAGTTCTGAACCCAGAGGTGCCCCGCTTCACTGGTGTGCTCTCTGCCTAGCGCTGCGACCTGCAAAAATGAGTCCAGCAACTCCTCTTGCCCACCTTTTCCGCCGCCCCGCGCTATAAGAAACCTCCCGAGGCCTTTGCTGAGGAAAACTAGGCTCATGTGTTCAAGCTGCCAAATCTCTGAGCTGTGTAACTGTCGTGAACCCTCGAAAATCGTTAAGGATATGGCTAGAAAGAGGAAGCCCCATCATTTCTTGAAAATGAAGCCAACATTGGCCAACTTTCCCTAACAAGGCTATAATCACAAAAAACGTATGCACGGTTCAAAGTCTGTGGACTGAAAGACTCTTGTGGCAAAATCAGACACCACTAATAACTCGGGAATAAGGTAAATCCCCAGAGGATCTCACCTTCGGCGTTCTTCCTCTGGGCCTGGAGCTGGTCTCTGAGACCTGCAGCGCCGTGACCGGGGGCTCGCCCCGGCCGCCCTCCCGGTGGGCACTGCCCCAGGTGGCGGCTGGGAAGCCAATGACAGAGGAACCATGTCTCCACCTGGTGCCCCCTTCCCTCCCGACGCGCACCAGCGGCCCCTGCCGGGAAGGGTGCTCAGCCCCAGGCCGGCTGCAGGAGGGCCGTGTCCTCCGCACCAAAGTCACGCTGTGCTTACGGAGGAGACCCCTGCCCCCTGCTAGGCCCGTGGCCCCTGTTTCCAGCCCCGATCCGCTGTTCCCCTGCCCCCAACTGGCTCTACACTCAGAATGTCCTTTCTGTGCCCCCTTCACCAGGCTGCCACCTCCAGGTCCGTATCTTTTGTCCCACACACCCTGGTCAGGCCTCTCTACACATGCCCCACGATTGAGAGCTTAACTGGAAGAGACGTTAAAACTTAAGGAAGGCAACGCAGTCCCAGACAAAGAGCGAGCCAGGTCCCGAACCCAACACTCGCGCACGTTCTAGCCTCGTGACCTTCAGCAAATTAAGTGGGTTAGTGTCTCCGAGCCTCCCCTATTACCCGGAGAGAATAACAGGATCCATGTGAGAGGGGCCCTGGGAGGAGCCCGTCAGATAACCTACAGGAAGGCTCAGCAGGGCCCCTCGCAGACGTAACACACAGAAGAAGGACCCTGGGCTCTTAGGCTACTCAGAGCGCCTGCTCAGTGAAGGGCAGTGACAGAGCTGACAAGCCTCAAGGGGAGAAGCCAGAACATGAAACTCTTCGGATTTTCGGTTCTTTCCACTGTGCCCAGTTACTTCTCCAGCTATCCACTCAGATCCTAAATTTGGCTAAAATCCTCTAATTTGTCTATTTTAAATGCCCCTGACGTTGGTCTAGATAACAAAGCGAGAGGAAGCCAGAGCATTCCAAGTGCACTGAAATGGCGCTCAAAAAGGGATTTCTGCAATGCAGCTGCCCTGGGGCGGCTGTGGATACACGTCCCATCTGGGCGTCCCGTGCGCCACCTCACAGACCACCCGGCCCAGAAACACGCCCGTCACAGGCCTGCCCACAGCCATTCACAGCCTGGCACGGGGGTCAGCACAGATTCTCAGATGGGATGGATCACAGAAGGACCGTGAGGTTTAAGGGCCAGCACCGGGATCAGTGGGCAGCTAATGACAGCTGACAAGGGTGGTGACCAGCTCCCAGACTCATCTGCGCTAGAAGGAAGCAGCCACCGTCCTGCAGTGGCCCTAAAGCGTTGAGTGGGGCTCCAACTTCAGGTTCAACAGATGCCCGAACCTTTGGAGAGGCACTGACACAATTACGACCAGGCCAACGTCCGGAAGGCTTTCCCTTTTCAGTGTTCTCTTACACACTTTGAGGCATCTAAGAACAATGTGGCATCTGTAGAAAATATCAACATTCATTCTATATCCCTTAAATAAGATGTCTTTTTCTAGTACTTAGAAAGAGGCTGTAATGTCAGCTGCATGTCCTGTGAAAAGGTAGGAGGCTGAGATATAGTGCTAATAGAAGAATCAAACCAAAAAATGCATTGTAATAGTCTAATGTTGGTTATTTTTTTTATAATCCATACAACGGAGCCAAAAAAATATTCTAAAAGTGAACTGTACAAATGCCATTTTCTTGCATGATCTTTATACCTTAGCTCTTTTCTGAAGAATTTCACCACATAAAATTAAATATTTTATCATATGTAGAAAAATAAGCCAACTCAAATAATAAACTCCAGAAGAAAACTAAAGCTATCTACCTGTATTCTCATATTCAGAGATGAGATCGTTCCAACACGTCATACTTCTGTGATTTTTTTTTTAAGCTAAAAATGAGATTCTTACCAAAGTCCAATTTAGGTAACATTTTTTTTTAAAGCAAGCAATAAGAATACTGACAGCTTCCATTTAGCTCAATACTCTCAGCACAGTTAAAGAAACAGTGGTAAATTCAGTTAGCCTCTTTTGCCCCTTTCCCTTCAAAATAATCTTTTTTAGTCCAATGAGAATAGGAAGCTCCAGGCAGTATATAATGATCAGTTTGGAAATTCAGGCCACACAGACTGAAAATATCAGCATGTAACCAACTTTTTATCTAGGTTATTTCAGAAGGATGTACCAGAAAACTAGGGAATATAATGCACAGGCTTGACTATGTCTGTATTACAGTTAAATGGTACTTTACCCAACATGCCTTCCAAAATCAGGTGATCTTAAAGGATACATATACCATATGTAGAAAATTCCGGATTGTAAGAAAAAAATGTTTTAACACACATTAATTCTGATTTGTTTACATAAATGCTCATCCTTCTGAAGAATCCTGAGAGCAGAAACAGTAAAAAAAAAAAAAAAAAAAAGAAAGAAATGTATTTTTATTTTTAGGTGGTTTTAAAATCACATTTAAATGTGCATTTATTTTAAAAAAATAATAAATAAGTCAATAAATAAAGGGTGCATTTAACCTAGCATTATAGAACAATTAAGAACAAATACAGGACAACTCCTCTAACAGGTGGTGAAGAAGTTGCCAGGGGTTCCAGTCAGGGAATCTAAGTGCTGGAGAGGATTTCTTCCTCGTGCTGGGACACCAGACCCACGCCTGGGGGAGGTGGGGGGAGGGGGAGGGGGGGAGGGGGGAGGGGGGAGGGGGAGGGGAGGGGGAGGGGGAGGGGAGGGGGAGGGGAGGGGGAGGGGGAGGGGAGGGGGTTGCTGGCCAGGAGCGGGACAGGCTCTAACCAAAACACTCTTTACTCACCCAGAACAGGACGAAGTTAAAAAGCCTTCTTCTGTGATGGGGAGGGAGGGGAGCACAAAGACCCCCTTCTGAGCTCCTGTGAAGAAGGGAAGGACGCGCCAGGTCCTGAGTGTTGACAAATCCTGATTCACGGCTCCAGTCCCACTTAGCTCACACATAAAAGGGGCGATTCAGCCACTCAAGGAGCTGGGGCGGGGGGGGGGGGGGGGGGGGGCGGGGGGGTGGACTTTGAATGTACTTTAGGTCTGTTTTTAAACAGACCACTATTGACAGGGGCTCTGACTCAGCATCATCTCTCCTGACTACTCTTCTCGGCCAGCTGTCAATGCCTTTATGTGTCCAATACTGAATCACACATCACTGCATCCAAGTTAGGAATAAGCCACAGAACACTCACCACTGGGCGTCATGATTGTCTTAACGTGACTCTTGTCCTCTGTATATGGAAATTATAAAACTGTGGCAAGTCGAGTGACCATACATGCTGGTTTGACAGGGACAGTCCCAGTTTACACCTACTGTTCCAGAATAATTATCAGTAATACGCTCTTTCACGCTCAAAAGCATCTCTGCTTAGATCATAAATTATATGGTCAGTCTATCAGTGAAGAATGTCACACTAAGGAAGCATCAACATTTGACAGCAACACCGGTCATCTCTTAAACACCTAGCAGGGACACAGCTTTTTAAGCACAACGCAGCACAAGGTAGTAACCTAGGGCTTCTAAAGTTGAACCTGAGCAGTAAGTGCCTCCCTCGACTTGGAACTTAGTCATTTTCTCTCCCCTTTTAAGTGGCAGCATTTCTGTGCCGACAGCCATCACCTACAGTGACCTCTCTTTTGATCTCTGGCACCAAAAGAAAGCCTTTGCTGTGTGGTCCTAGCACCACACATACAACTTGGCTGCTCCTGCTTGGCAAATACAGAGCAATAAGGGCCAAACAAAATCTCTGCCCTAAAAGAGGTAGCTTTAGAGAAAAATGGTTAGAAGAAGTGAGAAAATGAAGAATTACCTCACAAACTAGGAAAATCATTGGGTAGGAGTATTTGTAAAAAATAAAAACAAAACAAGGCACATACACAATAAACAAAATTAACGTATCCTATGATATAAATGTAAGTAAATATAAAATAGTAGACAACATTGATAAAATCCTTGCAGTGAGTTAGAAACAAAGCCAAGCCATGGTATATAGCCAGGGTTGATTTTTTCTGTTTAATTTGCAACCATGGGCCTGTGGAAATTCCAGAGAAAGTCTTATATTTACATGCAGATGCAAAGCAGCCTCCTTCATGCAGCCAAAATACTCAGCCAAGAACCCCTAGGTGCCTGACTCAGTGACAGGCAGAAGAAGAGCTCTTGGCAGAGACAGGAGCAATTCTTCCTCCCCCAGGGGTCCTGGGTCCCAGCCCAGGGAGGGAAGCCACTTAGCCCAGCAGTATTTACCCTCTTTCTTTCTCTCTGTTTCTTTTTCTCCTTCTCCCTCTGTCAGCTATCTTTTCTATTTTTATTCTTTATAATTCCCTATTTGCTAGTAAACCAGAGGCAGCATGCTTAAAATATCGGAATCCCCTCCAAATCTCTAGGTCCTGGAATAGGAGCTCTGTCAAGGAAGGTACAATGCTAGTGCCCCAAGTTTCAGGGCAGCCAGATAACAAGACAACATGAAATTCACACAAGTGCCAGAAATGCATGCAGTAAAAAGATCTCTGTGTTTGAAATTTTCCATAATAAAAAAATTTTTGTAATATTCATATTCCAGTTATTATATGAAAAAAATGGGATCTTTAAACTCTGAAACCTTTAAACTTGTGAAATATAAGCCACTGAAAACAAACTGTAAATGTGACAATTTACTTATGAAACTTTTAAATACATGAATATTAATTTGTTGTCAACACTTAAATGGATTCTAGAATAAATCCTCTGTCCCCTGGGACGTACTTGTATGCTTACTACTGTCAAACTGTGAGCGTCTTTCTCAAACCTCAGGGCAGAGTCCATGAGACAAATCTACTGCAGAGAAAGTGGGACACAGAAACAAAGTATCGGAAATGGGCTGTTCATGCTAATCTAAAAATACTCTTGTGAAAACTAAATTTAATGGTCAAGTGTTTCAGAAGACGGCTGCATTTATGAAACGCATATATCCAGTATCAACTCTGTAAATATGTGTATAAAATGTTCAATAGCCGTAAAGATGAGACTTAACACCCAGTTCTCAAGTGACTATGATTTAAGGAAGAACTAAATGTTTTAGCCATCTCCGTTTATTTGACATTAAGTGAAAATGTTACTTTCGAAAGGTTCAATGTAAATTTTTAAAATCATCTTTGAAAGCATAAATAGGAATTTATAAGGCCTGTTTTATAAAGAAGTGGCGTAAAACATATTTTTAAATAAGAACTATGCTAGATATTCGTTATCCCAAAATGCATTCGCCTCCAAAATATCATCACATATCAGTATTTCTGATGCAAAGATACACTTTTACCGTAACACGGTACTTTGTGAACTTTTCTTTCAGAAGCTTTGTCTCCCGCAACCCAGCACACAGGAGTCTACGTATCCTATATATTTTCAGGACTCTCATAAGTTATGCGGAGCTCATACTAAGTGGACTACACAAGAGAAATGCTACATTATCACATGGGGGGAGTTCCCCAAATATTTGTGTAATTGTCAGTGTGATAAAATGAGTTCTACTTAAAAGGCCCAGGCAGACTTAAGTGAACTGAGCCTCATCATATCTAATCTTGAGAAACGTAGGTTTGTAAAACACATCTTGCTTCCACATCTTGAGGTTACACACCAAGATCTAGTTTTATGCCGACATATCTCTAAATTTTAATACTGTAACAATCTAGAATCTTCAGCTCCAAAGAATATACAATTTATGCAAAGGAAAAACAAGAATCGGAATCCATTACTAAACCTTAAAAGATTTAAAAAAAAAAAAAGTAAAAATTGTGGAAAGGGAGTTCTAAGTAGAGTGGAGAAAATTGGAAGGAAATTGGAAAACTCCTTGTAGAAAACATTTGAAACCTGACAGCCTTAAAAAGAAAACTGTGGTCCAATTCCAGATCGCGATTTTTTCCGAAGTAGTTTAGTTCTAACTAGTGGCAGCCTGGAGAAACTTAATGGACCTCTTCTCGGAATACTGTTTTCCAATACATAAAATAAAATACAGAAAATTACACAGAAAACCAATCATTTTTTTAAAAGTTATCTAAAGATTTTAAAGTATTATGTGCTTCTTTACCACACATGAAATAACAAGATCTAGCAATCAGTCTAGTAACCACTGTCATTTTGAAGCAGTGCTGAGCATCAGTGAAATTTTGAGAGATCTGCAGTAACCACACGTAACGGAATTTGAAAATATCCGCGATGTCCACTGGTGACAAGTCACAGGTGCTGCCAGAACTACTGCATTACATTCACAATTGAAAGAAATATCGTATTTAGTTGGAGAGCTGTGAAAAATAAAGATGTAATTAATTTCTTTCCCATCCAAGTTCATGGGACTTCACTCCAGACCAAAATCTCTTATGCTAGACACAGTGTTACTTACTTGGCCTTTTTGAGCTCTACCTTTGGAGGCAATGTCTTAAGAAGGTCACTGAAGAACAGGTTCATAACCAGGAAAACATAAACTCCAAGCAGAATCTCTCTCAGGCAAAGGTTCAGGTGGCAGCCCTGTGTGTGCCGTGTGTACCCCTGACCGTAGCTGACCAACTTCTCAAGAGTTGCTAGTCAATCCCTTCTTAAGCTATGAAAGTGAGGTAAAGTTGGCTGGGTAGACAGACAGACAGACAGACAGACATAAGGAAGACCCGAGGGAGAAACAGGAAACAGAGACAGACTTAGAGCAGCTATTTCAGAGTGCCAGCTCACACTCCCAGCAGCTCCCCCCGCGGGGCAGGCCACGTCATCTCCCTCCCCCGGGCTGACTAAGGGTCCCACACACTTAGGATAAATTCTCTTTGTTGCCCCAGCAGCCAAAAGAGCCTTAACTAAGTCAGGCCCTTTAAGTACAATATATGCCAAACTGTGATGCAACTCCTCAAGTGCAAACTACTAAAAACCACAGTCACTAAGTATTAAACCAGTATGGATTGACGGCGACTAGAGCTAGTTTTCCCATAAACCAGCAGCATTGTAAAGTGGATCTTTCCCCAAAGGACATGAAGAATCTATACCTTGGTGATGCTGAAGTGTCAGCAGACAAGCTCCTTTGTTTCACTTTTCTGCAGTAGCCTTACTTGTAGCCATTGGTGTTCACGGCTGGAGTTTTGTACCATCATGCTGTATTTTCAGAGGACAAGCAAGGCTCTAGACATACACTGACCACGACAGGAGGGCAAGAGTCACAGAGACAGACACTTCTCATTTATATGTGCAAAACAAAACAAAAATAACACAAACCCTCTGTGCTTTGATGCCAGCATTTTTGCTACTAATCAGCAACAGGCTAATTTCTTTCTTCTTTTCTAATCTTATCACCAGGGAAGACTGTTTCAGACTGAGAAACACCCAGGAACAGCAACGAACTAGTCCTTAAACCTCGTCAGGTTTCAGATACACTTCTGGTCTACTAAACAATGATTCTGCAGCAACCTCTCCGTATCTGCACTGGGCAGTCATGAAACAGACAGGACAGACAGAGGAACAGCTACTGGCTAAGCCCTGCCTTTGTCCTCCATTATTCCAAATAATTTAGATTGCCTAATTCTGACCTCGGGCTCTTCAGCTTATGGTCTACAACTAAATGTTACAAAGTTTAGCTAGCCGGCATTACCTTAAATGGTGCAATTTTAGAGTCCTTCAAAATGCTGAAAAATTTGGATTGGCATTCCTGTAGTTTTAGTCAAAAGTATCATTACTTACAGCGACCAATGAGAGACTTAGCAACGGGCTTTTCTTATAATGGGCACTATGTTTTTGGCAAGCTATTATAAAATATTTTATTTCTTTTAAAAGGGTATAAATAATCTGCTGTGTGTACAGTTTTTCCTGAACATAAATCAGTTCTTTCTCTGCGGTCGTACAAACTGAAGTACAAACCAGATGTCAGACTTAACTTATTTTCTGGGGTAAATCAGGCTTGGTTGGGTCTTCTGGACATTCTTTGTATCTTTACTGCTCCAGGACTGTGATGATTTCCAATCCTTCCCCCACATATCTTCATGGTATTTGATTTTAGGGCAAGGCTAGGTACAATTTAATAATTAGAATGCTGAAAAAGGGTCACATTCCAACTAATTTCTCATTATTATAAATTGCTAATGCTGAAATTATATATCAAGTTAAAACAAGTGTTTAAATTTTAATATTTTTAATGCAAATGGTTGAAAAGTGATAAAACACATTTCTACATATATAATATTATCTCCCAAGAACTTCAAATAGATTCCAAGAAAGGTTTTACTTTTACTGACTGCTGAGCACATAGTAGGTACTCAATAAATGCGTGATGCATGAATGAATAAGTGAGCATTAAAGATTGTTTTAAATAATGGTAAAACTGAATGGCGAAGGGTTCAGTGACTAGCTAAAGATTACCAAAAGTATGTATTGATATATCAAATTTTTAAATAAAGCCAAAGCTTTCTAACCCCAGGATATACAAATTACTACATTCTCTCCACAGAATGTGTTTAATTAAAAAAGAAAAAGCTAAATATTATCTATATCATAAAGCTATATCACAAAGAACTTTCATATATCTAACATGAAACTTTAAAAAAAATCCAAAACATGTCACAACAGGAACCTCTGGTTTGAGGGAACTACGGAAAACACACCCCAAGAATATAAATGAGTTCTATAAAGCATTTCCTTAAATCCCTAACACATGGCCTGATTTCCCACCCTCCTACCTCGTCCACCTCTTCCTCTCCCCAGCCTCATCTGCTTTCCATTTAATCACCTGGAACCCTGCTTTCCTCAACCACTTTCTCTTTCACCTATAAAAACCGGCTACCACTTGCTCTTAATAATAAGCCCTTTCTAAAGTGCTTTGTCTAATTACCAAATCACTCCACAGCTGGTGACAACACAATCGTATGACCCAAGTATCAATACTATCAACTTACAGATATTTTCAAGCTAATCCTAAAATACCATTAAGTACTTATCACTTTTAGTTTCCCAACAGTAGATTTCAATCTACTAGTGGGTGACCCTTTTTTAAAAAACTCACTATGAATCCAGTAAGAGGAATCATAATTAAGTATAGAAGACGATTTCATTACCACCACTGCACAGAATAAACGCAAGTCCCAGTGCATCTCACCGATGTGCACTTTATGATAATAACTCGAGCACTCCAGCTGAATAAAGCAAAGAACATCACAGACTTGATTATCACCCATAAGAGAAGCCAACTTATAAAGAATTTATGAAACAGGGCAAGCTATTTCCTGGGACTCAGTGGTAAAGTTAGAGCAGTAACCCAAATTTTACACCTTTGAAACAAAATCTCTCTTTCCAAAATCACTATAAATAATACCTGGAATCAAAGGAGAGATATTCAGACATACCAATTAGTGACCATCAGAAATGACATCATCCTACAAAAGTAAAAAACATGGCAATGTGGGAATATTTTCTTAAAAATACAACTTACACTGTCAAATAAAGCTGTGTATGGAAGAATATGACATAAAAGTAAAAATGGGGACCTTCCCATCTATAAAAGAAGAATGGAACGAGGCAGTCTTAATACCCATTAAGACTGTAACAGAAGTGATGAACAAAAGCAGACCAGGATGTCTTAAATTTCCCTTTAATTCTGTCCTACACAAAGAAGAAGAAACTTAATCCATGCATTCACCTCAAATAACCTAATTAAAAAGTAAAAATCAAACTGTAGGAGTCAAAACCCTAACCCTCTAAGTAGTAGCCCCAAGGACAATGGCTGCAGAGGTCACCTAGTGACCACGAGCGTTGGCTCTCAGATCTGGGTGGGAAACTGGCAAAAGCCTCCCTGCTCTGAGGCTCTCTTGTCCCACCTTGGGGGCAAAGGCCATGGCCTGCCCCAGAAGAGGAATGCCAGGCAGACCTGGGTTTCTTGGTGACATTTCCAACAATAAATTTTCAACACAGGGCCAGTAATTAAAACGAAAAATATGGACATATAGGAATTTAACCATTTCTACTGCAAACAGTAGCATGAACTCATAAGCCCTGGCATCCACTATGTCAAAGAGGCCAAGTAAATCCAACGAACTGAAGGCCAGCTCAAAGGGCAGCATCCTGAATCAGGAGCAGGGGCAGACATGCACACACAAGCACTTTCCAGTGCTAGAAAGCAGGACCCAAAACAACACAAAAGGAAGTTATTCCACTACAGGGAAACAGTAAATTAGAAATCAACCTTCCTGAAAATCAAGTACAAGGGAAAAATGAAGAGATTTATACCAGGCTGTATACGTCATATTCTGTTGCCAAATATTCAGATCCACTGGAGAATCTCCTATTTAAAAAATGTGATGAATAACATATTTGTGGAGACTCTCTACTTAGTTCACCTATGTGGGACCTCCCTATTCGGGGGAACTTAGGGTAAACTTTAAGTGCATCTCTTGCATGAGGCTATGTTAATAGCACAGAAAATTTGGTGGGGAATTGAACACATGGCACATACACTCTTCATGGATGATAAGGCCCGTGAAATGGGTGATAAAGCATTTCACTGACTTCAGGATAATATTCTTGGGTGTGATGCTGTGAATGTTTACACCTGTGAACACAGCCAGTTTTCACAGCTATTCAGACTTCTTTTCAATTTTACAAACATAAGACAGAGTCCTAGAAACTTTTCCAAGGATCATGTCAGAAATTATTACCATTCTTCAAGGGAATCTATTCTCAGATAAATGTGAAGAACCACCTTGCAAATCCCACCATAGTTTCTTCCCCTCCCTGACTTGCTACAGTTTGGAGGCCTTCCCAATATCACACTATTATCAGCTGATTCTGATATAGAGACTGAAAGCACAACTATCCATAAAAAGAACTTTGGGGAGAGATTTAAGTCGCTCTCTCCATGAGAAAGACATGAATGTTCTGTAGTTAAGTAAAGCAAGAATACTTGTTCGACTGAAAAAACCCTGTCCCTGCTACCGTCCTGGGGTGGAATGCGGCTGCCGGCTCCCCACGGCCCCTGTTCAGAACCAAGCTGCTTCTCCGGGACCCAGAGCTCCTTGCAGGTCTGCAGCTGGCCTTCCCCTTTCACACCCGGCCTGGGCCTCACGCCACATCTGGCCCACAGCAGGCTCTCCCTTAGTAATTAGTGCCTGTGGCACCTGGCAGTCCATCCAAGGCAGGCCCCAGAAATCAGCATCTTCTCGTGGCCAGGATTCTCAGGCCCTGCCAACAGCTGAGCTTTGAACGTTGGTCGTCTTTCCTTAAAATACCTCTTTCTTTAAAGGATAGAGTGTTTTTGAAACCCTACTTTGTAGAAACATCTTGACCTATTTATGAAAAACTGGGTTGGCCTCATATTGATGTATATAATTTTAAAAGGCCCTGTGGCCTGTTTTCAGATTCATGTAACTAAAGCCTTAAAAGGGATGGGAGGGGAAGTTCCAGAAATGGTAGCGAAGTATGCAAAAGGGAAGACCGAGAAGGACCTAAAACATTCTTAACCAGCTTACGGAAAGCTCTCCTATGAAAACATTCCCAAGAGCTTAGAAAATCTTACCAGCACTATCACTCCCCAACGTGACCTTTCCAGTCTACTCACTGGGAAATCCACTCATTGAAATGAAAACATTCAGAGGCAACTAGATCTTAAATCTGAAAGGAAACCTTGAGAAAAGATGCTTCTTCACTCTCCTCTGCAGCTGATCAAACCTAGTAATCAATCGGCCAGCAAATATGGATTAGGGTGAGCTTGGCCAGTCTAGGTAGAGATGGTGACGGCCCAGGAGACAAGTCCAAGTGCGAGAGGCGTGGGTCTGGAGAAGCAGCTAACTCTCAACAGTAACAACAGTAAGCAGATCAGTAGCAGCAACGTGCACACAGCCACACAAGGAAAGGGGATGCTGCTTCTACTACCCCCGTCCTTCTCCGCTGCCGCCTAGCCCGTGTCCACTCGCACACGCACGCCCCGGCTTCAAGACCAGCTGGCTCTCTTCCTCTCACAATCTTCTACGGGGGAGGTCGTTATACCATAAACATGTCTGGGCCTCTAGCCCACATCTGCCTCCTGCCCTCAGACATGGGGATGTGCGTGCACTTGCTCATTCCTCCAGCCGACATTTAGTAAGCGCCGACTGTGTGCCGGGTGCTGGGGATACAAACACGAGTGAGGTTCAGCCTCGATGTGAATGACGGCTTAGAAAATAAAACATCAGGAAGAAATTACATGATGCTGGGGTGACTGAGTCAAACGGAATTACGATGAATAATAATACCATAGTTTAGGGGAAGGAATCAAATTACCCCAAAATAAGAACTGTTGGGCTTATTTGCTAAACCAAGTTTAGCAAAAATCATCATAAAATGCAAATTTTACATTACATAAAACTGTGGTTGAAGAGGCGTCAAGTAGAAAGAGGTTCAGAGTCAGGGGCCCCGCCAAGCGAAGCGGCACAGAGGAGACAGGAGGGGACACACAGAAGGTGACGTGGACGCGAGGGGCCTGGGGACAGGGCGGGGGGCTCCGTGGGCAGCGCTCCCCTCCCCACTTAAGACTGTACTTAGTGCCAATGTGTCATCTAGACTCTCCACAGGGAGCACCCCCTAAACTCCTGCCCCAGAAATCAAACTCTCTGACTGCCTCCAGCCAAGTCCAGCAATGGCCCAGAGGGCACTGCCATTCTTAAGCAGTCAGAGGAGAGACAAAAGAGGAATGCAGGAAAAAGGAAGAAGTGAGAAAAACAGGGATTAGAAAAGAAAGACAAAAGAGTCCATTTAGTGAAGAAAAGCATTCGTTATTTCAATAGGTCTGGAATCAGGGCATGTGCCCCTGGTGGCCAACATCCATCCCATTCTAGCTGACCTGACCTCCTCTGGAAGCTATAAAACCCAGAATGGATGGATGAACCCAGGGTTCAGAATGATACACGGGTGGGAGTTCACACAGCTCTGAATGAGGGCACTGGTGACAGCTATTTACAAGGTTCAGGGGCCTTTTTGAAAAGCTTACTTCTGAGCAGATGGGGCTCTGCTCGGGGGGGGGGGGGGCTAAGGCTGTGAGAATGACCTCTGGGTGAGTCACTCCCCTAGAGAGAGGAAAGTCCCTCTGAAGGACACACAGAGACACAGAGCCTCGGAAAGAAAGAAAGACGGTCACCAGTAAGAATAAAGTAACATACAGCTATTGGGAAGTTTAAGGGTAGGAGTGACAGGGGTAAGGGCTGCTGGCATTCATTCATTTTCCTTGAGAGCATCCTTCCTTCACTGAGAGGCGGCAAGCTCCACGGCCACTGCACACCCAGGGGCCAACTGGAAAGGGCCAGCCTGCCCTGCTGCCCGTGGTTCTGGGGGCCACACGTGCCCTTAGTGTTCCTAACAAGCAACTCAAGAGGCAAAATGACAGTGACACTTCAGGACACTGTGTGTAAATGGCTGAATTTGAGCTAAACATGCAGACACTGCAATGAGGAAACTCTTCCTCCAGACACAACCAACAAACAAGGGAATGAGTTTAGAGGCTTATAAGAGAAAAAAGACAAGCACATCAACGCCAGTAGGTTTGCTGAGAGGAACAAAACAGGATTCATTCCAACTCTGATCAAAGGGAAAAGATTAGCCTTCCCTACGGAAGAGGAATTAAGTGCATGGAAAGCTACCCAGTGACTCTCCAAATCCCATTGGCTGGGAGGTCATTGTTCAAATCTTCCTGAAGCAATTTCAGGAAAACAAGATCCTGGGCTTAGGCAGCAGGAGCCTTTCTGCCCTTGATGTAAATCGGATCCTGGGCAGATTCTACCATTCGTTATGCCTCATTACCGTGACAGGTGGGTCTATGAGCCAAATAACCTGCCCTCAAGCCATCCATGTCAATAATTGGGCAACTTCACCCCGATTCATTCAAGCCAGTGCCAACAGACTGGCAGAGGACGGTTCCCAGGAGGTTGAGCCAACCTTGCTGAGTGGTGTGCCATGCCTAGTAAGAAATTAGGGCTAGGGCAGAGACAGCTTCAAGATGGTGGAGGAGTCAAGAGGCAGAGATCACCTTCCTCCCCACAAATTCATCAAAAATACATCTACATGTGGAACAACCCCTACAGAACACCTACTGAACGCTGGCAGAAGACCTCAGACTTCCCAAAAGGCAAGAAACTCCCCACGTACCTGGGTAGAGCAAAAGAAAAAAGAAAACACAGAGACAAAAGAATAGGGACGGGACCTGCCCCTCTGGGAGGGAGCTGTGAAGGAGGAAAGGTTTCCACACACTAGGAAGCCCCTTCACGGGCAGAGACTGCGGGTGGCAGAGGGGGGAAGCTTCGGAGCCACGGAGGAGAGCGCAGCAACAGGGGTGCGGAGGGCAAAGCGGAGAGATCCCCGCACAGAGGATCGGTGCCGACCAGCACTCACCAGCCCGAGAGGCTTGTCTGCTCCCCCGCCGGGGCGGGCGGGGGCTGGGAGCTGAGGCTCGGGCTTTGGTCGGATCGCAGGGAGAGGACTGGGGTTGGCGGCGTGAACACAGCCTGAAGGGGTTAGCGCGCCACAGCTAGCCGGGAGGGAGTCCGGGAAAAAGTCTGCAGCTGCCGAAGAGGCAAGAGACCACTGTTTCGGGGTGCGCGAAGAGAGGGGATTCAGAGCGCCGCCTAAACGAGCTCCAGAGACGGGCGCGAGCCGCGACTATCAGCGCGGACCCCAGAGACGGGCCTGAGACTCTAAGGCTGCTGCTGCCGCCACCAAGAAGCCTGTGTGCAAGCCCAGGCCACTGTCCACACCTCCACTCCCGGGAGCCTGTGCAGCCCGCCACTGCCAGGGTCCCGTGATCCGGGGACAACTTCCCCGGGAGAATGCACGGCGCGCCTCGGGCTGGTGCAACGTCACGTCGGCTTCTGCCGCCGCAGGCTCGCCCCGCATCCGTACCCCGCCCTCCCCCCCGCCTGAGTGAGCCAGAGCCCCCGAATCAGCTGCTCCTTTAACCCCGTCCTGAGTGAAAAACAGATGCCCTCAGGCGACCTACACGCAGAGGCGGGTCCAAATCCAAAGCTGAACCCCGAGAGCTGTGCAAACAGAGAAAGGGAAATCTCTCCCAGCAGCCTCAGGAGCAGCAGATTAAATCTCCACCATCAACTTGATGCACCCTGCACCTGTGGAATACCTGAATAGACAACGAATCATCCCAAACTGAGGCAGTGGACTTTGGGAGCAACTGTAGACGTGGGGTTTACTTTGTTTCTAGTTTTATGTTTATCTTATTTTAGTATGTAGAGATTATCGTTGGTAGATTTGTTTATTGATTTGGTTGCTCTCTTCCTTTTTTTTTTATACATATATGCTTTTCCTTTTTCTCCTTTTGGAGTGTGCATGTGCATGCTTCTTTGTGTGGTTCTGTCTGTATAGCTTTGCTTTTACCATTTCTCCTAGGGTTCTGTCTGTCCGTTTTTCTTTTGTTTTGTTTTTTGAGCATAGTTTTTAGCACTTGTTTTCATTGCTGGATTTGTTTCTTGGTTTGGTTGCTCTCTTCTTTCTTTTTTTTGATTATTTTTATTTTTAACAATATATTTTTTATTTTAACAACTATTTTATTTTATTTTATCCTATTTTATTTTATTTTACTTTTCCTTCTTTCTTTCTTTTTTTTTTCTCCCTTTTCTTCTGAGCCGTATGGCTCACAGGGTCTTGGTGCTCCGGCCAGGCGTCAGGCCTGAGCCTCTGAGGTGGGAGAGCCGAGTTCAGGACATTGCTCCACCAGACACCTCCCAGCCCCATGTAATATCAGATGGCGAAAGCTTTCTCACAGATCTCCACCTCAACACAAAGACCAGCTCCACTCAATGACCAGCAAGCTACAGTGCTGGACACCCTATGCCAAACAACTAGGAAGACAAGAACACAACCCCACCCATTAGCAGAGAGGCTGCCTAAAATCATAATAACGTCACAGACACCCCAAAACACACCACGGGACACGGTCCTCCCACCAGAAGGACAAGATCCAGCCTCATCCACGAGAACACAGGCACCAGTCCGGTCCACCAAGAAGCCTACACAACCCACTGAACCAACCTTACCCACTGGGGGCAGACACCAAAAACAACGGGAACTATGAACCTGCAGCCTGTGAAAAGGAGACCCCAAACACAGTAAGTTAAGCAAAATGAGAAGACAGAGAATTACACAGCAGATGAAGGAGCAAGGTTAAAAACCCACCAGACCAAACAAATGAAGAGGAAATAGGCAGTCTACCTGAGAAAGAATTCAGAATAATGATAGTAAAGATGATGCAAAATCTTGGAAATATAATGGACAAAATACAAGAAGCGTTTAACAAGGACCTAGGAGAACTAAAGAGCAAACAAACAATGATGTACAACACAATAAATGAAATTAAAAATTCTCTAGAAAGAATCAATAAGAGAATAACTGAGGCAGAGGAACGGATAAGTGACCTGGAAGATAAAATAGCGGAAATTACTATTGCAGAGCAGAATAAAAAAAAAAGAATGAAAAGAATTGAGGACAGTCTCAGAGACCTCTGGGACAACATTAAACTCACCAACATTCGAATTATAGGGGTCTCAGAAGAAGAGAAGAAAAAGAAAGGGACTGGGAAAATATTTGAAGAGATTATAATTGAAAACTTCCCTAATATGGGAAAGGAAATACTCAATCAAGTCCAAGAAGCACAGAGAGTCCCATACAGGATAAATTCAAGGAGAAACATGCCAAGACACCTATTAATCAAACTATCAAAAATTAAATGTAAAGAAAAAATATTAAAAGCAGCAAGGAAAAAGCAACAAATAACATACAAGGGAATCCCCATAAACTTAACAGCTGATCTTTCAGCAGAAACTCTACAAGCCAGAAGAGAGTGGCAGGACATATTTAAAGTGATGAAAGAGAAAAACCTACAACCAAGATTACTCAGCAAGGATCTCATTCAGATTCAACAGAGAAATTAAACCCTTTACAGACAAGCAAAAGCTAAGAGAATTACGCACCACCAAACCAGCTTTACAACAAATGCTAAATGAATTTCTGTAGGCAGGAAACAAGAGAAAGAAAACACCTACAATAATAAACCCAAAACAACTAAGAAAATGGTAACAGGAACACACATACCGATAACTACCTTAAATGTTAATGGATTAAAGGCCCCAACCAAAAGACACAGGCTGGCGGAATGGATACAAAAACAAGACCCAGAGTATATATGCTGTCTACAAGAGAACCACTTCAGACCTAGGGACACATACAGACTGAAAGTGAGGGGATGGAAAAAGATATTCCATGCAAATGGAAATTTAAAAAAACCTGGAGTAGCAATTCTCATATCAGACAAAATAGACTTTAAAATAAAGACTATTACAAGAGACAAAGAAGGACACTACATAATGATCAAGGGATCAATCCAAAAAGAAGTTATAACAATTGTAAATATTTATGCACCCAACATAGGAGCACCTCAATACATAAGGCAAATGCTAACAGCCATAAAAGGGGAAACCGACAGTAACACAATCATAGTAAGGGACTTTTAACACCCCACTTTCACCAAAGAACAGATCATCCAGAATGAAAATAAATAAGGAAACACAAGCTTTAAATGACACATTAAACAAGATGGACTTAATTAATATTTATAGGACATTCCACCCAAAAACAACAGAATACACTTTCTTCTCAAGTGCTCATGGAACATTCTCCAGGATAGATCATATCTTGGGTCACAAATCAAACCTTGGTAAATTTAAGAAAACTGAAATCGTATCAAGTATCTTTTCCGACCACAACGCTATGAGACTAGATATCAATTACAGGAAAAGATCTGTGAAAAAAACAAACACATGGAGGCTGAACAATACACTACTAAATAACCAAGAGATCACTGAAGAAATCAAAGAGGAAATCAAAAACTACCTAGAGACAAATGACAATGAAAACACGACGACCCAAAACCAATGGGATGCAGCAAAAGCAGTTCTAAGAGGGAAGTTTATAGCAATACAATCCTACCTCAAGGAACAAGAAACATCTCAAATAAATAACCTAACCTTACACCTAAAGCAATTAGAGAAAGAAGAACAAAAAAAAAAACCCAAAGTTAGCAGAAAGAAAGAAATCATAAAGATCAGATCAGAAATAAATGAAAAAGAAATGAAGGAAACAATAGCAAAGATCAACAAAACTAAAAGCTGGTTCGTTGAGAAGAAAAAATTGATAAACCGTTAGCCAGACTCATCAAGAAAAAAAGGGAGAAGACTCCAACAGAATTAGAAATGAAAAAGGAGAAGTAACAACTGACACTGTAGAAATACAAAGGATCATGAGAGATTACGACAAGCAACTATATGCCCAAAACATGGACAACGTGGAAGAAATGGACAAATTCTTAGAAAAGCACAGCCTTCCAAGACTGAACCAGAAAGAAATAGAAAGTATAGACAGACCAATCACAAGCACTGAAATTGAGACTGTGATTAAAAATCTTCCAACAAACAAAAGCCCAGGACCAGATGGCTTCACAGGCGAATTCTACCAAACATTTAGAGAAGAGCTAACACCTATCCTTCTCAAACTCTTCCAAAATACAGCAGAGGGAGGAACACTCCCAAACTCATTCTACAAGGCCACCATCACCCTGATACCAAAACCAAAGATATCACAAAGAAAGAAAACTACAGGCCAATATCACTGATGAACACAGACGCAAAAATCCTCAACAAAATACTAGCAAACAAAATCGAACAGCACATTAAAAGGATCATACACCATGATCAAGTGGGGTTTTTCCCAGCAATGCAAGGATTCTTCAATATACACAAATCAATCAATGAGATACACCATATTAACAAAGTGAAGGATTAAAAACTATATGATCATCTCAGTAGATGCAGAAAAAGCTTTTGACAAAATTCAACACCCATTTATGATAAAAACCCTCCAGAAAGTAGGCATAGAGGGAACTTACCTCAACATAATAAAGGCCATATATGACAAACCCACAGGCAACATCATTCTCAATGGTGAAAAACTGAAACCATTTCCTCTAAGATCAGGAACAAGACAAGGTTGTCCACTCTCACCACTATTATTCAACATAGTTTTGGAAATTTTAGCCACAGCAATCAGAGAAGAAAAAGAAATAAAAGGAATCCAAATCGGAAAAAAAGAAGTAAAACTGTCACTGTTTGCAGATGACATGATACTATACATAGACAATCCTAAAGATGCTACCAGAAAACTACTAGAGCTAATCAATGAATTTGGTAAAGTAGCAGGATATAAAATTAATGCACAGCAATCGCTTGCATTCCTATAAACTAATGATGAAAAATCGGAAAGAGAAATTAAGGAAACACTCCCATTTACCACTGCAACAAAAAGAAAAAAATACCTAGGAATAAACCTACCTAAGGAGAAAAAAGACCTGTATGCAGAAAACTATAAGACACTGATGAAAGAAATTAAAGATGACACAAACAGATGGAGAGATATACTGTGTTCTTGGATTGGAAGAATCAACACTGTGAAACTGACTATACTACCCAAAGCAATCTACAGATTCAATACAATCCTTATCAAATTACCAATGGCATTTTTCACAAAACTAGAACAAAAAACTTCACACTTTGTATAGAAACACAAAAGACCCCAAATAGCCAAAGCAATCTTGAGAAAGAAAAATGGAGCTGTAGGAATCAGGCTCCCTGACTTCAGACTCTACTACAAAACTACAGTAATCAAGACAGTATGGTACTGGCACAAAAAGAGAAATATAGATCAATGGAACAGGATAGAAAGCCCAGAGATAAACCCATGCACATATGGTCACCTTATCTTTGATAAAAGAGACAAGAACATACAATGGAGAAAAGACAGCCTCTTCAATAAGTGGTGCTGGGAAAACTGGACAGCTATATGTAACAGAATGAAATTAGAACACTCCCTAACACCATACAGAAAAATAAAATCAAAATGGATTAAAGACCTAAATGTAAGGCCAGACACTATAAAACCCTTAGAGCAAAACATAGGCAGAACACTCTATGACATACATCACAGCAAGATCCTTTTTGACCCACCTCCTAGAGAAACGGGAATAAAAACAAAAATAAAAAAATGGGACCTAATGAAACTTAAAATCTTTTGGACAGCAAAGAAAACCATAAACAAAATGAAATGACAACCCTCAGAATGGGAGAAAATATTCGCAAATGAAGCAACTGACAAAGGATTAATCTCCAAAATATACAGGCAGCTCATGCAGCTCAATATCAAAACAACAAACAACCCAATCCAAAAATGGGCAGAAGACCTAAATAGACATTTCTCCAAAGAAGATATACAGATTGCCAACAAACACATGAAAGGATGCTCAACATCACTAATCATCAGAGAAATGAAAATCAAAACTACAATGAGGTATCACCTCACACGGGTCAGAATGGCCATCATCAAAAAGTCTACAAACAATAAATGCTGGAGAGGGTATGGAGAAAAGGGAACCCTCTTGCACTGCTTGTGGGAATGTAAATTGATACAGCCAGTATGGAGAACAGTATGGAGGTTCCTTAAAAAACTAAAAATAGAACTACCATATGACCCAGCAATCCCACTACTGGGCATATACCCTGAGAAAACAATAACTCAAAAAGAGACATGTACCACAATGTTCACTGCAGCTCTATTTACAAGAGCCAGGACATGGAAGCAACCTAAGTGTCCATTGACAGATGAACTGATAAAGAAGATGTGGCACATATATACAATGGAATATTACTCAGCCATAAAAAGAAACGAAATTGAGTTATTTGCAGTGAGGTGGATGGACCTAGAGACTGTCATACGGAGTGAGTAAGTCAGAAAGAGAAAAACAAATACCGTATTCTAACACATATATATGAAATCTAAAAAAATAAAAAATAAAAAAATGGTTCTGAAGAACCTAGGGGCAGGACAGGAATAAAGACGCAGACGTAGAGAATGGACTTGAGGACATGGGGAAGGGGAAGGGGAAGGGGAAGCTGGGATGAAGTGAGAGAGTGGCATGGACATATATACACTACCAAGTGTAAAATAGCTAGCTAGTGGGAAGCAGCCACATAGCACAGGGAGATCAGCTTGGTGTTTTGTGACCACCTAGAGGGGTGGGATAGGGAGGGTGGGAGGGAGACGCCAGAGGGAGGAGATATGGGGATATATGTTTATGTACAGCTGATTCACTTTGTTATACAGCAGAAACTAATACACCATTGTAAAGCAATTATACTCCAATAAAGACGTTAAATAAATAAATAAAATTTAGGGCATTAAAAAAAAGAAATTAGGGCTTAATCCCATTATACTCCAATAAACATGTTCAATCAATCAATCAATCAATCAATCAATATTAGGGCATTAAAAAAAAAAAGAAATCAGGGCTTAATCCCACATTTCCCACCTCACTCCTGTAACGGCTCTGAGGCCTCTGATTATTTTTCAGATGCTTTTCGATATAATTAACAAGTTTTTTTTTCCCCTAGCACTGACACAGAGGTGTCAATACACTTAAGTCACCTGAATGATTCATCCTGAAGGAATTACTACATCCAACAGAGCTGGGTTCACAACTGACCTACCTGTTCCACCGCTGAGTAGCATCAGAAACCATCACTGGTACGAGCAGCACAGGCTCATAAAAAGTACTTACACAGGCAGAGAAAGATTCAAAGAGAAGTGCCCTGTACTGTTAATGTCTGCACTCAGTTTAAAACACACATTGACATATAAGCAAGTCAGGAATTGTCTGGGGACTAGAAAACTTACTTGTTAATTTTTTTTTGCCAATCACTGTTAATATACAGCAAATGAGAAAGGAGACTCATGAAAATGTATGTAGGCATAGCCTGTTAAGACTCCTGAATACTTTAGGAATGTGAGAATTAAAAAAAAATCTAAAAATTATGTTCTCGTGCAACTACAAGTACCCAAAAATCAAAGTAAGCTTTACTAAATTTTTAAGTTACACCAATAGGATTATCATTTCCTAATTTGAAGTAGTTTAGACATGTATCCACTCTGATCATTTACACAATGTAAATTATAAGCATGTATGTGTGTATATGTGTGTGTGTGTGTGTGTGTGTGTGTGTACGCATACACATGTGCACACTCCAGAACTCCAGTCAAGCTGCAGTTTCCTG
Organism: Eubalaena glacialis; assembly: GCF_028564815.1. Lineage (NCBI taxonomy): Eukaryota > Metazoa > Chordata > Mammalia > Artiodactyla > Balaenidae > Eubalaena > Eubalaena glacialis. The sequence continues at coordinate 12,039,649 of NC_083719.1, read as the reverse complement.
CAAGAGACAAAGAATAATTGTCCTTGATGAGGGATGCAATCTTTAAGAGTTGCACATCAGTCCATAGAGTAGAACAGGAAAAGAGAAAAAGTTTCAAAGTGGTCCTCTTGTGGAAAATACCCTTTACATTGTTGATCACACATAAAACACCTTGAAAGTGAGTATGTTGCCTGAATCTACACGATCTCGTAATATTCCTTTTACTGTCAAGCCAGGAGATAAAAATTAGCCCTGACTAGTGCTATCAAAATAATAAGGGAGAGTATGAAATCTCTAAGTGGACCAAAAAAAAAAAAAAAAAAGAAGCTGCAAATCATGTGTGAGTTCTAAAAGCAGAGGTAAAGAGGCCACTCCCAAAATACTTTAAATATTCTCCCCACTTTACGTCACTGCCATTGTATACTGTGTGTGTGGCATACATTATCTCCATTTTAAATCATGGTATGAACTCTGCCATTTTTAAAGGTGAAAAACAAAGTAAGACCTGATATTTTAAAGTGTTCTCAAGTACCAGTACAAAGAATATGAGCTAGGAGAGTGTTAAATTACAAGCCATCTGTTCTGATAATTTACGATGTGATTTCTCTAATCTCCTTCAATACTACATAACATCTCTGTGGCAACACGGTGACTACAAATGCAAGTTTGGTGGGCCAATCGTGCACTCAGTCTGTTCACACAACAGAAACCCAGACTGGTCAGCAAGCTCCTCAATGAGCCAGAGTCTTCTCCTTCAGGAAGGATGTCCCGTCATAAACAGACCACATTCACGTTCTCCATTCCCTCCAGGCATGTAAGTGAAATGATTCTGCACATCGCACGTATCATACCTTACCCAAAACTGGCCACGGCCCCATAACCAATATGTGCACCTCGGCATGACTCAGGGGTTCCTCTTCCTAGCTGTGCATCTGAGTTACCAGTAAGGCTTTTTCAAACTACGGATTCTAAGGCCCTATTCTAGAACTACTAAATGAGAATCGCTGGAAATTTGTAATTTTTTTTAATTTTTTAGGTGATTCTGATACAGGCTGGGTTAAGGAACCACCGGTATAAATCACAACAGGCATTTACTTTGCCTCTCCTTGGAGCTTGCCCAGGGCCAGAGGCCCAGCAGCTCACACTCACAGGAAACAATTATGACCCAAAGACCCAGAACCAGAACACGGTCTACACAAGGTACTACGCCAACACTGATGGCCAGGGAGGCCAGAAGACAGACAGGTGGTTTCCTAAAGGAAGTGATGCTTGAGCTCAGTCAGTTATAGGAAAACCAGGAAGAGGAGGGAACACCAAACACACAGACAGGGGCAAGAACACAGACACAGCGTGGGGTGTGCGATGGGCCTTCGAGAGGCTGACGGGGCAAGCGGTCCAGAAGCTTCCCTTGAGGCCAGCCAGCCCAGCTAGGGTGGATGGACTGACCCAGTGTGAAACTCAGAAAACTGCATTTGTGACTCACACGCAGCCTTGGTTGCAAAGCACATCCCTACACCAGGTAAAGAAAAACAGGATTTGGGGGTGGTATAAAGAGAATTAAAAATGACTCTGCCCTAGCTTTAGCAAAACCCTCATCTGTAAACAGGAAAAATACTATGTATGTCAAAAAATGTGTGATAAGCGAGAGATAATAGACTAGGTCTTTTTAAGAGCATCTCAAATTTCATTTTCACCTTGAGAGCAATTCCAATTAGGTGGACTTGAGCTAGTTGATCACCTCTTATAATTTTAATTTCTACATTATTCCCCAGCACATTTTTTAAAAGAGGCCAGAAGAGAGAATCTGCCTAATCATCTTGCCTCTTTAGAATACAAACTCCCACTGGCCAGAGTATTATTTTTGTCTTCTCCAGCTGTATGGCACCTGGCATACTGACACTGCTCAAAGGATAAACAGCTCATTCATTACACAGTGCCCTGTATATTAAATAATGCCCATAAAGTCCTTTGAAGATGAAAACCACTTCAAGTGCTAAGTAATTCTGAGCTAGGCATTTGAAACTGAGAAACAAAGATGACAGACCAAACATCATAAAAAGGTCACCACCCAGCAGGAAGGCTCTCGTTCCACCAGACCTCTGGTCCCCTTGCAGGCATGCTACACAGCAGACAAAACCCCAACCTGCTTTACATGTTTTTAATGTATATAATCAGGAGAAAAAGTTTCAAAATGCTAAGAAGAACGAAAGCCTTCAGTGGTTCCTTTCTTTCAGGGACCATGCCCAAAAGTAATTTCAAAGCCACACAAGTTCTTCTTCTTTCTGAGATGTCTCCTTTTAAGTGACGCTAACATGCTCTCTATGAAGTATCAACTCAATTCTAAAACAGGCACAATGAAAATTCTTGAACAGAGCATATGCGGTTTTATGCAAATTAATACAGTTTCGGTCTTGGAGTCTAACACGTACTCCTGGTCGTGTATGCGAGTGAGCAGAGCTGACGCCAATGTTCCAAAATACAGAACTCACACCAGCAGGAGAACGCTGGGTGCAACTGTTAACGTTCAGGCCACGTTCAGTAGGAGCAGAGCACCACGCTCCTCTCCCTTCAACTCCCCCAGGACGCTACGAGGGAGACTAAGTATCACCAGCTTGAACCATTTCAGGTGTGCCCTTCGCTGTCCCCAAATACACCACTTACTGGGAAGCAAAGTCCGTCCTTTTCTTTTTAACTGAGACTCCCTGAAATTTTCAACGGGACAGTTAATCCAACGTTTTCTAAGAAATTACCAAAGGTACCATCAAATCACAACTGAAGCCCAACCAGACCTTATCCACAACGCCCTCCTTCAAAGAAGAGTGACTTTTTTTCCCTCTCCCTGACACCAAAAAAAGGGACATAGAAAGCTCCCTGAATGGTGTCACATACCTTCAGTGTGATATGCATGGTGCAGCGGGAGAAACCATCCGCAGGCATCTTCCTTCCACCGGGACACCCACCTGGGGGAGAACACCACTGCGCTGGGCATCCTCCTGGCCACCCCTAATAGCTACTAACCTACAGGAAGTTAAAAACCCATTCTGAGTCCCCTCCCTCAGGTATAAAATTGGATGTCACTGCCTACCTTGCAGAGGGCTATGAAAATTAAACAGCTGGTGGCTTAAGTACACAATAAATGAAGCTGTTTAAGAATCTGAAATATTGCCAATTTAGCCATAACTTTTTTTATTGATATGTAACTCACATACTATAAAATTTTCTCTTGTAAAGTGTATAATTCAGTGGGGTTTAGTTTATTCACAATGTGTGCAACCATCACCACTAGCTAATTCCAGAACATCTTCAGCACCAAAAAGTCCTTCCCCAGAATGCTTGACCAATTAGCAATCATGACCTTTTACTCTCCAAATTTTCTAAATCAAAAGGCTTTCATCCTTAAAACATTAATAAGCAAATTATGATTCTTCCTGCTAAAATGTCTAGTTGTAGGAAGGGCCTGTAGAGGTACAGAGGCTAAATACTCCAGAGCACACTCTAACAAGCATGAGGACAGTCACAGAAAATACAGAACACAGTATATGAAATCGAGACTGTCTCCCCAAATCAAGGGCCCATGTTCTATGTCATCATTTAATGGAGCAAAACACTCAACAGCCAATATTCACTTTGCCTGTAACATAAGAAAGATCTGCACCCAGTGGTCTACGGTTTCTAGAACTGAGTGCACACACACACACGTCCCAGAAACCCCGCGCTAAAGCAGACACTACACAGAGGCATGAAATTTACTGCAGGTGATTTCTGGGAAGAAACATTTGGTCAATGAAGGGCAGCAAGCAGGTCTCCCAAGTCGTGACTCGTGACTTCCTCCAGAAGGACTCAGCTCCTTCCCCTACTCGGAGCATGTGATGGACTCCTGTGAAAAGACCACCCCTGCCCCATCCTCATCCTAACACACACCTGGTCCCAGGCCATCCCTCACGTCTCATCATTCATTCTTATTATCTCAACACTTTCCTTTTTCCTCCTCTCTTCCAGCAATTAGTATACGGAAATGAAGATGATAAACTGTTTTTCCCACAACAGGTGTCAGCTTTATAAACCATACTTATTAGAAATCAATCTCCCTTTCTTTTTTGGCAACTCCTTATTTTTCAATTTTGCACTTCCACATCCCCAGAAAGTGAGCTGTTGATGGAGTCTGGCAGCTCTTTTCTTAAACATGCCTCGGGGGAGTTCCAGCGCATGACTTCATCTGTTTTCTTTGGGTGACTAAGTGACAAGGCAAAGAGCTGAACAGAAGCTGACCACTAACTGCCAATTTGAACAGTTTCAACTTGCAGATGTAGGTTCCTTTTAATCACAGCGGTATGGCTTACCATTCTGAAACTGCTTACTGCATTTTCTAGGACTGAGGAAATCAGCAAAGACACTGAGGATAAAAGGAGCCTTCACCGTCAGAGAAGGGAATTACAAATTTGGGAAAGGCAAGACTGAAATGCAGTTTGTAGTACTGGACTGGAATTGAAGGCATGAGTATCAACTCATGGTTATTATTCTAGACAGACAGGTGCACAAAAAGACAGTGGCACGTGTGCATGTGACACCGTGTGTGTGCATATACATGTATGTGTGGACGTACACACATACTCCCCACTTCCTAGCTCTGTGCACTGAGAGGTTCTAGAAGCAATGAAACCCCTGTAGCAATAACTACACTTAGTGCCCAGACTGAGTTTCTTAATGCTGTTTTCTGCTAAAATGAACCAGGGCTCCTTGGAGAAACAGCTGATTTCAGGGCTGGAGTAAGGAAAGGACAACATAAGCCTGGAATATTTTACTGTGTCAGAAAATAACAAAGTGCCCCAAAAATGATGGGAACATGTCACAAAAGATAAAAGAGCCAGTCTGAAAGGACATCATGGCCAGATCTTGGACAAGTTGAGCATCAAACTAAATAATGATAACAAAGGATTATAACCCACTGAATAAGACAGGAATTCATGACGCCACACTTATATAAATAAATAAGTAGGGCAGAAGGAGAGGCTCTGCCTTACGGTCGAAAACCAACGAAATACAGAAGACATAATGAAGTTAGAAAAATCACCATTTTGCAACCATCATAGTAATGACTGATTCAGGCAAAAGTCATAAACGGAGACAACCAGCAAATTAAAGTCGGGAAAAGAACAGGATTTTACATAGTCTCAAATTATCTCCCCACAAGACACTAATTACAAGGGAAAAATACAGTGGAGAAACCTGGTAGTCACCACCTAAATCAAATGACCAAACTGAACAAACGTCCCACAGTCGGGCAGCTGACAGCTGTGTCCCTGACAGGGCACTCGGGGAAGGACACAGCCCTTATGCCAGAAATGCATGACCTGAACCTAGGAATCATACAACCCAAACCAAGGGACAGTCTTCCAAAGAAGTGACTAGAATCTTCAAAAATATCAAAGTAACAAAAGAGACAGGCTGGGGAGATGTTCCAAATTAAAACCAAAGCGACATAACAACTAAATGTAATACGTGGTCCTGGATAGAGTGCTGGGCCACCAATATTTTTTTAATCACCAACAGTTTCTGGAAGAACTGGTAAAATGTTATTAAAGTGAGCAGATTTATATAATAATATTACATCAAAATTAACAATTTGGGTCACTACTGTAAGAGAATGTCCTTGCTCTTAGACAATACTATCGAGCCACCTTTTACAGATAAGGGCACCCTCACCTTGCAACTTACTCTCAAATGGTTCAGAAACAAAGTAATACGTAAATTTAATATATACAAAATATATATGTATATGTATGTGTGTGTGTATCTAGAGGGGCGTGGGGAGGGGAGGGGTAGGTGATGCACCTGAGGTGAAATAGTAACAACTGGGGAATCTGAGTTCTTTGAACATGAACACTGGTTTCTCAAAACAAACTTACCTGCTCCCGCCCCCCCCAAAAAAGAAAACCTCAACGAACTTTAAATGTAATCAACAATGAAGACATGAACCAACTAAATAGCCAAAAATGATACATACAGTGAAATCTCAATTTGACTAAGTTGATATGGATTTCAGCCTCGTACCTCCTTTGTTGGTTTAAAACCAAAGATAAACTAAAATAGCATGTCAAAAGCACATACTCTCCCATTAAACAGCAGGCCAATCCTACTTTTGTAATTCTAGAAATTTTTTAAAAGCGAGAATTAAACAAAAATGAAAAAACCTGAAACTTAGAAACTCCTTGAGTAAACCAGGAGGAAATGAAAAGCAGATTTTAAGAGTACAATACACCTTCCGGTTATATAATGTCTACATCCAAGACACCAGCATTTCAACCATCCTCTGACTGAAATAGTAAAAGTCCAAGGTAGATGTGGAGTTACTCAGAGACACATGAAAACAGATCACGTTCCCAGTGTGGAAATGCTGCTGGGACCTGCACGTGCAGTAAACCTGAAGCATCGAATAAAATCAGGCTACAGTTTGGGGAGGGAGGGGTAGGTGAGGTGTGACTGACGAATATGCACCCCACATGTAGGAAAACCTAGAACACGTGCCCGAGAGTTATCTCACTAAAAGAGGATGGTGGAAAATAAATCTATTCCCCATGACCACAACACTCATCATCTATGGGCACATTTCCATGAATAACAGCAAAGAAATGAGTGGCTGCAACAAAATAGCTACACAGAAAGAACCCAGGAGTGACCACCACACCCACCTTATAATAAAACTGTCCCCGACAAAGCAGCTTAACAGCCTCTGGCCCCTCCCCACTCCCCAACCCGTGCTCCCTTCCTCAGTCAGAAAGGAAGCCCCAGTAATCTTTATAAGGTGTCACACACATCAACCGGCTGAAAAAACTTCCCTCCCCGGCCAGCCTCTCCCCGCCCTTCCCAAACTTCCCTCCGCTAACCTTGACAGCTGACCTTGACCACCGCAGACACTTCCTCCCCGGGCAAGTCCACAGCCAGGGAAACAGGGACCAGCACTTCCACAGGAGTCCTCCCCAGACAGAAACAGCTGGGAGCCAGGAAAACTCAATACACCTCAGTGGGAAAGCTGGGGTTACCAGGGTTATTTATGTTAAAAAGAACATCATTTTTAATTAGGTGACAAAAGGAAAGGCATAGAAGCTAAATTACAGGGCTCAGACCAACGTGAAAAAAACGCTTGCTCTATCCTGGAATCTTTCATTCCACTTTTGTTTGGTGTGAGACTTTTAAATTACAGCTTCCATCCTCAACACACAAGGATATATACATTTTCAGTTTTAAAGATTTGAAAGTTACAACACAGTACCTTGTGGGATGCTGTACAGAATGAGGGTCATTTCTACTCTCTCCCTCCATCAGGGAAGGAAAGGGCATGCCGGGGCTTTGTGGTCTGGCAGCCATGGGTTTAAATTCCAGCTTGAGCCCCTACAAGCAGTGCAAACTGGGGCAGTCATTCAACCTCCCCAGAGGCTGAGATCCTCATCCTAACCCAGAAATAGCATCCACCTGCTGGATGGGGGATTTGATTTTACATAAGAAAACGTATATAAAACACCTGCACAGCATCTCGAATCACAGGCACTCAGATGGTAGCAGCAGTAGAGAGAATAGTTAAGAGAAAGACTTTACCAGGTTTTCTTGAAGGACAGGACTGGCATTAATAACATGTGGAGACAAGAAAATAAACCTATTTTAAATATCATTCTCTGACCTTACAAGCAGGTTACTGCTTTCCGGATGCACTTATTTTACCTGCTTATGGAGCCTAATTCCAAAGGCGTTACCTGACCCCTGACGGCTGGGGGTCCTGCCTCCCACGCTGCTCTGGCAGCTGCTACTAAAGATTTAGGTTACCGCAAAGCTCGTGGAGAGGCAGAGGGCTGTTCCAAGACTGCCCGTCATCCTACTTGCCCCCAAAACAGCCCCCGATCCACACTGCAAGCTGTCACTGGAAATCTACCATCATCCCACCTTAATCCTGCATAGGGTCTACAGTCAAAGGTTTCCAGTAATTTGGTTCAGGGGGGCAGGTCCCATCTCACCAACAGGCTGTCCCCTTCTGTGTGTTCAGCAACCAGCAGAGCTGAGACAGGACCTATAAACAATGCCATGGAGACGAGAGATGCCCAACAACGAACCCCTGCAGATCCTGCATCTCTCAGACTGCGGTTAAATATCAGGAAAGAAGCAGGTACACAGCCAGCTAACGAAATGCTGAAGCTCACGAGTCCCGTCAGGAGCTGCTCTCCCGGAGGCTCCCATCCAGGGACACGTGAACGGAACTGTCACGGGAAGGAAACAGATTGGCCTGGAAACCATCGAATTAGCACCGGTTCTCAACGTTCCTGAACCCAAGATGTATTAGGACAGTGCAACAACATTTCAATGGAGGTGAAATAACTCCGAAATAAATGTGTGAAACATACTCTGCCTCTGTGCAATCTGGCTTTTTGAAGCTAGTAAGGGTCCCTTGCATGCCAGCTATCATCACTGTGGTCCTGAAAGGGGCAGAGAGGGCTGGAAGGGATTTCTCATAATCATGAATTAAAAAAAAAAAAAAAAAAAAGCTACCTACAAGCAAGAAACATCTACTTGTTTAGCATTAGACAGGAGAAATCTGTTCGTTATTAGGATGCCAAAATATTAGACAATTTAAACTTTAGAGATTTCATTGTATGAGTGACTCTAGTTCAGCAGAAATACTTACAGCAACATTCTAATCAAAGTATTGCTTCCCAATATATTTGTGTGCACCTTCAGAAGGAATAATAGAGGAATTGTACTTTTTGGTCCTTATCATTTAAAAGCTAAACTAATAAAGTTATCCAAAAAACAACATGTATTTTGTTATTCCTGAAGATCCTAGCACATCTGCCATGAAGGACAAGGATTAACTGAGAGTAAAAGCAAGTAAGAAAACATACAACTTTCAGAAACCAAATGGCCCAGGAGTACCCTGCTTGGGTTTGCAGACATGGCGTTCAACAGCAGCAGCAATGAAGGAAAAAGGAATCCCTGAAGATGTGGATCAGCGCGAGAAGAGGAAGTGAAGTAAAAGGAATCAACGATGGAAAACAATTGTAAATATATACTGTTTTGACCAACCTCTCACAGACTTTTCATAGGCATAAATTTCTAATTAAAATTAAAACACACGTCATTTATACATGCCTCTTCACATATACTAAGAAACATGGGTTCTTTTAAAATAGATTTCAAACTTCAGTCTTTGTGGGACTTCCTTGGTGGCGCAGTGGTTAAGAACCCACCTGCCAGTGCAGGGGACACAGGTTCGAGCCCTGGTCCAGGAAGATCCCACATGCCGCGGAGTAACTAAGCCCGTGTGCCACAACCACTGAGCCTGCGCTCTAGAGCCCGTGAGCCACAACTACTGAGCCCGTGTGCCGCAACTACTGAAGCCCGCGCACCTAGAGCCCGTGCTCCGCAACAAGAGAAGCCACCGCAATGAAGGGTAGCCCCCGTTCGCCACAACTAGAGAAAGCCCGCGCGCAGCAACGAAGACCCAATGCAGCCAAAAATAAATAAATAAATTTTTTTTAAAACTCAGTCTCTGATATATTCATTTCTTCTTGTACTGAAACCACCCGTTCCACAGAATTCCAAAGTGGGGTGTTTTATGACTTTTCCAAGATACACACACACAAAGAGAAACGAGACACTAACAAAACCTATCTAAAAATATTTGAGGATTATACTTTTAAATTTGAATTATGTTTTTCTCAAGTTCAGCTTTATTTTATGGTTATGAGTCAAGTGGGGAAACTAACACTTTATAAATTCCTTTGTTAACCATCAACACTGCGAAATACAGAGCTGCAGAGTCAATTACACACAGGAAGGTCCATGAACAGAGGGCAAATGACTTCACATAGGTACTAATGCAGGAACAACGCCCCCTCCCCCAAATGAAACTTATTCCCAGAAATTCCTTCTTTAACACCAAGAATGTCGAGGCACAGCGGACCACCCTGCACGTGCTACTCTTTTATTATCTGGACAGCAGCAAAACTCACTGGAGTGGGAAAATTGGAAGCAGGTGACTGTGTATCTAAAGACAGTTTTTTTAAGTCAGCAGACTTGACTTACATGCCAAATGGACTCCCAGGTTACGCTTCTTACAGAATCCAAGAAAAGGATCTTTACTTCCCCGTAATTATCTTCAAAGTCTCCCTAGGCGACCCCGAGACGTTTCAGGAAGTTTGGTCCCATCTAGTTCAGTCTGACTCTTACTATCTTTAAAATCAATAAAAAAATCTTTCTAAAATAACTCAGTTTTGTTCAAGTTTACCTAGATAAATGACTTCTATTAGATTTGACTTTTGTTGGTATCTCACAGTTTTTATTTGTATTTCCTTGAATATGTGTTGGCCATTTTGTACTTTGAATTGTCTGTCTATTTCCCTTTTGGATTGCTTCCTTATTGATTTGAGGAAGCCTTTTTTTAATCCTGTATATTAATTCTTTGTCTGATTTGTAATATAAATGTTTTCCCCCAGTTTGTAGTTAGCCTTTTTTTAATGTTATGTTTTACATTATAATACAGTACAACTGGATTCTTTTCTCCATGTACAGTTCTATGAATTTTAATATATAGAATCACCACCACAGCCAGGATTCGTATACAAAACAGTTCCATCATCCCTCAAAATGCCCCTTACACTGCCCCTCTGTAGTCACGCTCTCCCCACTCCTAATTCCTGGCAATCAACCAATCTGTTCTCTGTCCCTGCAATTCTATTTTTTTGAGAATGTCATACAAGTGGAATCCTATGTAGCCTTTTGAAACAGGCTTCCTTCACTCAGCATCAGCTGAATGGATGTACCACAGTTTATCTGTTCACACCTACTCCTTTTAATGCTAACAACCACAGCAGACAGCAAAGGGCCTTAGCCCTTCCCAGCAGCCGGACAGGAACAGAGCAGCATACCAAGTACCTTCCTGAGACTGAAGGAAAAGAGGGGAGGGCCATGCAGCTGGCAGGACCTTGCAGAAACCCCTCCTGAAGAGAAACCGAGTGCAATTCATCGCTGTCCACAACAGGGCTACAAACTGTAAGAAAATAAGCCTGATGAACTCACGTGGACACTGCTAACACAAAGTACCCTAGACCAAGAATCTATTCTGTGTGTTCACTAACGTTTTCATTAAAGCTTCCCCTGTCAGAGTAACTGTTAAAATGTACTAATTTATGACAGAGCCCAAATAACGTGATGCTTCCAAAACATAAGATCTGCTCTATAGATTACGCCGCAATCCTCCCCAACCAGAGAAGAGTAGACGTGTGGCTGATCAAAAAAGTCAGTAATCTACAATTCAAGTATATTTATCACCAAAGGGAGGTTTCATATTGCCAGAGCACATCTGGCATTAGATCAAATAGTCCAGACTGACCAGGAGGTCTCACAAGGGAAAAACCCCAGAAACCCCAGAGAAACGCCTTTCTCCAGCTCAAGCCCCTACACCTTGCGCTTGGAAAGTCCACACACCCTACTCTCACTCTCGCTCTCGCCCCAGACATATATAACCTTTCCCAGAGGGCAGATGGTTCAGAACTTGGGTTTCCAGGGTCTTCCTTACGTGGAGAGGGAACAAAAAAGAGGAAATTAAGGTAACAACTATTCCGTAAGCAAACTGAGTGCTTCCACTACCAAATGAGAAGGGAACATGAGACTCAGGCACTCGCCAACCATTAACCACTGGGGCAAGAATTCCCATAAACAAGACCGTCTGCGTGGAAGGCTCGAGGATGTCACAGTGCTGGGAGATGGCGTTGGAAACTCTAGCCAGGGTCTCCTCTTTGTCAAGTGGCGAGACGGAGTGACATCGCGCTCTGGTCGGGGCCGAGCACTGTGGCAGGAGCAGGGGCCAGAGGCTCGGGCAGGCAGTGCCTCCACAGCGGGCGCAGGAGCCCAGGGCCACGCGGAGCAGGCAGAGGGGAAGGCACCCTGCGGGGCCCTGATCCACACAGTCTTGCTCCTTTCTGCTCCTCTGCCCTAATTCAGAGACACAGCGATGGCGATACCCAGAATGGCTCCAGGTGAATAATAATAATAATAATAATAAAACAATACATCTGCCAGAATTGCCATTCGCAAGGCACACTGGGCAGGTTCCCATGCATGCTCATCCCCTTGCCCAGGGCTTGCTGGGCAGCTCAGCAGCAGAATCTGGAGGAGAACAAAAGAGAACTCTGTCTCTGTACCATCTAATCCCTCTTAGCCCTTCTGCGCCCGTGGGCCCATCCCGTTCACTGCCCACGAGGGAGGCCTCAGCGGGGCTGGGAAGCAGGGAGAAGATACAAAAGACAGCATCTCTGTCCACAAGACAAACAACACAGTCACCCCAGTCAGTTCACCCAAGTCCACTCAGCTGAACACTCGCGAGAGGAAGAAACAAGCAGCGGCGTCAGAGGTACCACTGCCTTTCGGGGGAATGCAGTAGGGTTCTCACCCGAAACCATTTCTTCACCACCCACGGAGTAGCTACTGTTCTGCCAGCGGCGCTACTAAAAATCTGTCAAGACAATGCACTTCAGGAAACAAAAACCAATTCATTATAGAACCGAGGAGGAAAGAAGGGGGTTGTGAAGACTGCTTTTCATAGTAAAACACAATTCATCCCGAGCAACATAAGTGACTTTACTAGGCAGTAAAGTGTGACTACTGAGTAAGAATTTGACTTTTCTCTAGAATTCCACCAAGGATATGAGAGAAAATTTTCTCAGTAGCGGAGTCAAGTAAATAAACTTAAATATCAGATAGAGCTGATTTAGATTATGACAGCTCCAAACACATCTTTCACTTAGAAACAAATCCCAAATCTATCATAACATTTAAGAGGTCTGAAAAGGCCATCCTAATGACGTATTTTTAATATACATTCGAAAAACATACTTAAACCACATGCCTCATCTCAAACAGAACCACTGGTTTCATTTAAATGTTGGTTAATCATTTAAATGGTTTAAATGGCTTCATCTAAATCTTCATTTGAATCTTGGATGGTTAAATCACAAAGGAAAAAATATAATATTCCATGTCAATAAGTCAGTTTACAAGGTCTCAATGGAAAGTTTCCTTCAATGATTGTTTCACTGCTCTTTGATTTCTTGAAAATCACTTACAGGATATTTTCAGCTATCTCTTTGCTCTCCTCTAAAACTGAGCCTCACTGTGCCACTGAGAAAGGGGAAACCAACCTTCACTATCAAGTTTCATTTTCTTCAACTTCCTTTTCAAAACATTGAGGGTAACAAGGACCAACTGCTAATTATTATTGGTGCTCACAAAGACCAAAGCCGCCAGGCTTCTAAGTATACAAAGCAGCAGCAACACAAGCTCAGAAGCCAGCTACTTAAGTGGTGTTAGAAGCATAAATACAAAGACAAGTTCCCTCGATATTCCATGAGGAAACCATTATACCAACATAGAAAGATATGCAGACTGCTCCCTCACTAAGGAACAGATTCGACTGTCTTCACATATTCCATTGGAAAGAGAAGCGCAGCAGCCAGGAGTCCAGAATAAGATTTAGTAATGAAAGGAACACAGCACGATGAGCCATGATGCTTCATAATAACCACAAACCCTTATTCTCTGCACATTCATTTGATGCCAACCTAAAACATGCCAAGCAGATTAAAAATAATGCATTTATGTAAGTACCCCACACACACTCCAGAAAGGTTACAGGGAAAGCTCTGAAAGAATGACTTATTGCCACAAGAACAGACCCCCGGAAGAGACTGGCAATAAAAGTGATTGGTCCCGGTGGGATTGAGAACTAATGTAGGCAAAGTCCTGGCCATGACAGGCATCCGGGAAAGAAGCCCAGAGTCAGGGGCATGTTTCCTGGCCCTGACCCCACCTCTACCAGAGCTCCACTCCGAGCAAGTCATTCAACCTCCCTAGAAGCCTGCTTCCTCTTCCGTAACATTTTTTAAAAATTTTTTAATGGACCAGCTCAGGTTTGTGATGCCTTTTTAAAAGAAAAGTGAAGAATAACCACTAGGTGCTGGGGGCTGAGAGGGAACTACAGAATCCAAGGAGGCAACAGCCCCTGAGCCATCTCCCCAGACCCTCTCCAAGTAAGTGCAGGAGTCCTGCCCCCAGCACCCAGCTCCGAACCCTGGCAGTTGGCAGTGCCCCTGCTTGAGTGTGTCCAGTAATCATGACAGCCCATTCTATGCCTGAACTGCTCTAATTATTTAAAAGTTCTATCAAGCTAAATTCGCCTTCTTTCATCCAACCATGGGTACCAGTTTTCAATCGGTGACTACAAGGATAAAATTTAATGCAGGACAGACAAGGAACAAAAAGGAGGAAAGAAAATAAGGCGGCCAAGCAAACGGTTCCAGGGCCAAGAAATGAAAGGCAACCAGTAGAAACGCCTTGTCTAAGTCAGACTGGCAATCTTAAGTACCAGGCTCACAACACCCTGGAAAAATGTTCACACCCTGATCTGTCCACCCCCAGTCAACGAGAACCTATTTCCTGTGTTTCTACATCTTAGGAAAAAATGTTCGATTTTACTAACGGACTTGACCTCTCTGTTCAGCCATCCACATTCAATCCAAACTGCCCAGGAGGACCCCTGCCTGAGCCATTCTACCAGGTGAGGTCCCCACCCAGGGTCCTCCTGCTTCATCTCTCTAAACGTTCGTCCCATCCCTCCCAACCAATCCAACTGAACGGTCCCCCTCCACCCTCCCTCTGCCAGATATCACTGCCCTAGATGCTGGGGCCAAGATCTAGGTCAGGGATTCAGAGTTGCCCAAAGGAGGGAAAAGCACTTTTAAAAGATGTTCCAGGCTACCCCTGGGATGGGACGGCGCAACTGCTGCCTACTTAAAATCTGCTCTGGTTCCTGATTCCAAGTCAGATAACTAAAGGGGCAGTTTGCCCAATCATTTTGGAAGGAGGAAGAAAGGAATAAACCCGTGGGCAGCACCGACTGGCTCTGCCCCAAACTGAACATGTACAGGAGACAGAGCAGAGGATCAAGAGCACAGGCCTAGGCATGGCCACCAACAGACTTACCTCGCCAGGTAAAGCCTGCGGACAGCCACACTGACTGGGAGCAAGTTTCCTGGGAGCATCCAGTCCAACCTGATATCTTTTGAGGCTCTTCTGAGCGAAAGAAGTGATTTCTCTACTATGCATAATAAAGATATAAGAAAGTCTGGTCTCAGAAAGCACCAAAAATTCCATCACAAGGGCACAGGCGCCTTTCTAAGAGAAAGGAGCTGAATTCTGCACAGAATCCATTATTCTGTGACAAGTGGTAAAGACAGAGAGAAGACAGGCTAGACTTAGCTGCAGGGCATGAAGGGAAGACGTCCCAGGTCTGCTATTAAGAGGTAAGACGGGGCTTCTCTATCGGGCTAGGTGCACCAAAAAAAGGCTTTCATTTGAAGGAGTTCATGTTTTCCTAAACCTTTGCTTTCTGCGGGGACCTCGCGGGGAGAGGGAGCAGTGGGGAGTATATTAACCCCAAGCTGACAGTGTTGAGTCGGCGTATGTCACTCCCAGCCACAACCAATCTCTTATAATGACTCAAAAGTAACCCCACCTGACAAGGACCAAGAAAACGAGGGAAGACAGTACTAAACCAGGGATGCACCGGCACTCCTCACTTCTGCCTCCGACCATCGCCCTCCCGCTGCAAATTGCTCCCTGTGACCCGGATTACCGAACTGATCTCACCGAATCTGGCGACTTGATTTTGAAAGAGGCCACGAAGGAACGTGAGCCGCCGGCCTCCGGGGCGCTCCCCGTCGCAGGCCGCTCCCCCGACGTCCCCGGCCCAGCCGTCCTCCCGGGAGCCGCCGCCAGCACTCCGCACGCGCCCCGCGCCCGCCCGCCCGCCGCGGCCCCGACCTGGCCCGCCCTCCTCGGCTCTCCAGCGCCGAGTCTGCATCCTCCCTGCCCCGCACCTGGCCCGCTGGGCGCTGCGCTCCGGGCTGCGGGCCCCGAGGCTGACGCCGCCCGGACGCGCCAGCCAACGGGATTAGGCTCGGGGACGCGGGGCGCGGGGCCAGCTCACGCGGGATCTGGGCTCGCGGGGAGGAGGCGCCGCCGCCGGGGTCCCGGGGACGCCCTGTCACGCCTCCCGCGCCTCCTCTCCGCGGGCCGGCCGCAAAGCTCGCCTCTCCCGCGGCCACCCCCCTCCTCGCCCGAGAGACACCGGGCCACCTGGCACTGCCTCCCAGGCAGTGCCCCGCGAGTGCCGGCCCCGCGCCGCCCCCCGGGGTCACCACGTTCCCAGATGTCCCTCCCGGGCCACCCCCGGAGACAATGGCTCACCCATC
Organism: Eubalaena glacialis; assembly: GCF_028564815.1. Classification (NCBI taxonomy): domain Eukaryota; kingdom Metazoa; phylum Chordata; class Mammalia; order Artiodactyla; family Balaenidae; genus Eubalaena; species Eubalaena glacialis. The sequence continues at coordinate 12,023,375 of NC_083719.1, read as the reverse complement.
GCCCGGCCGGCCGCGCTTCATGTCTGCCACCACCTCCCCTCCTCCCTGGGCGGCGGGTGCCATGGCTGCCCCGTTTCCCAGAAGTGTAGATCGAGTCTGGGGAGGTGACAGGCTAGAGGACCGAGCGAAGAAACCCGGCGGCTTACGGGGTCGACGAGGGGCCAGGGACAAATCAGCCCCGGAGACCGGCCCAGATGAGAGCCCGCATTCCCGGGCCTGGCCCCGCCGCCCCCGTCCTCTCGGCCTCCGGGACAGGGGCCTCCGCCCTCGCCGTCCCCGCCGCCGCCTCCTCGGCCCTCCCTCGAAAGAGACAAAGAGCCGGCGCCCCAACCGGTGGAGCTGTAGCCTCCGGGGCGGGCGACGGGGAGATTTCACCCTGGAACGAGGGGCGGGCGCAGGGAAGGGCGAGCCGGCGGCGTCCGGGCCGAGCCGCGGCACGGGGGCGGCGCAGGCAGCGGGACCCGCCGGTGTGGAGCCGGGAGCCCCGGCGCGGGGCAGCGGCCTGGGCGAGCGCGCTCCGGGCCCGACGGGCGGGCGAGCACCGGGCGCGCCAGGGCCCGCGGACCGCGCCTCCGCGGCGGGGTTGGCGGAGCGCGCGCGGGCAGCGGCGCAGTTGCACTCACCGGATCGGAAGAAGGCCGCGATGTCGGCCAGGTCCTTGGCCGCCTCCTCGGCCCCCTCGCCGGCGCCGCCCCCGCAGCCCGAGCTCACCGCGCTGGCCGTGGCGGCGGGGCCGGAGGACGCGGCGGGGGCGGCGGCGCCGCCGCTGCTGCCGCTCATGGCTGCGGCGGCGCCCGCGGCCGCGCCCGGCTCGGGCCCCGCGCCCCTAGCACCGCGCGCCGCCCGCTCCGCGCCTGGCCTGGCGGCGCCGAGCGCCCAGCTGCCCGCGCCCGGCGCGTGGACGCAGAGCCCCGGGGCGGCGGCGGGCGGCGGCGGCGGCGGCTCGGCCGGAGGAGCGCGCCCACATAGACGAGGACTCCGCCCGAGAGCCGCGAGCCGGCCGCGGGGCGGGGGCGCGGAGCCACGGCCTCGGCGGCGCCGGCCGGAGCGCGGGCAGCAGCGCGCACCGTGCCGGACACGCAGTCGCGAGGGCGGGGGCCCGTGGCCGGTGGGAGCTCCGGGATCACGGGCGCCGGCGGCAGCCGCGAGCCTCCATCTTGGTTTCAAATGGGGAAGGAAGGAGGGGGAGGGGGGAAATCACGGCAGAGGGAACCCGGGTGAAAGGAAAAGGGAGAGCAGGGAAAGGAGAGAGGAAGGAAAAAAAAAAAAGAGGGGCTTCGGCAATTTCCGGCGAATATCGTCAGGGGCCGGAGCGTGGGCTCGGTGGGTGGGCGGGGCCTATGGTGGGCGGGGCCTGGCGGGAGAGGCGGGGCGGCGTCGGGGTGCCGGTCGCCCAGAGAGCCGGCGGATGGCTGCGGGAGCGATCAGACTTGCTCCTTCTCCCGGGCAGCTGCAACCCTTGGAAGGAGCAGGAGCACTCTGACCAGGGAGGGCGGCCCTTTCCTGGCCCAGCACTGCGCCCCCCGCCGGGCGCTCGCTCGTGCTGCGCGAGGCCGTCTTCGGGACGCTTGAGCTGTTTATTGCGGCTCTCGCCCGCGGGGCCGGCTGACTCCGGCACGGGACCGGTGTGTTTCTCGTTGGCGCAGTGCGGGCGCCGGCACGTAGACGGGGCTCCATAATAGTTGTTGAATAGAGAGATCGTGAAAATGGGTGTTGTGTACTCCAGTCCCAGAGGCAGCAGAGCAAGCCTCTGAACTCCTGGGGGACGTCTTCTCGTCTGTAAAATGGGATTGCGGACTCACAGCTACCCCACCAGAATGTAGAGAATGGGGAAGGTGATGGTGGCTGAGGAGACCAAAGGACATGAGGGGTAGGTGACATCCAGCTTCACGGAAGACCCGTGTCAAGCCAGTATTTGACAAATATTCAGGTACAAACGCCTATGATGTGGCTGCCAGCAAAGGGAGCAGAAGTTATGGGTGTCAGAGGTTAAAGGAGCCAACGCTGCCGAAAACAAGGAGAGGGAGAAACAAGATTGATTTTTTTTAAAAAAAACAAAAAACTGATGAATACTGATGAAACCAGTGTACATGTATACTGCAAATGAACAATTGAGTAAATAAATAGTGGGTGGTGGATACCAGGTTTTTCACTGTTGGAGGGGGAGGCTAGAATGATCCCTGTGGTACGGGATTAGAGTTGGAGACATCAGTCTGAATTCATGTTTAGCTTAATATAGATACAGGTGGATATATGGAAAGATTTACAGATATGTATATTTACAGGGGCTAGTACATGTACATATATGTCCTTGCTCTGTCAGCTGAGTGGGCTTAGAAATAACACTCCTGTAGCAAGATGCACAGGCACTCAGATCTTGTTATTAACACCATCCTTCAGTAAAAGGAGCCTGGGCTCTTCAGGGGGATGGCTGACTCTAGGACTAGGGCAGGAAATACACAAGAGAGCCTGGAGCATCTTGTTGTGCCAGAAGGTAAGGAAGGGCTCAAAAAAAAAAAATTTTTTTTTAAATTAATCAACAGCCAGAACAATGATGGAGACACAGGAGCCAACTGAAAGAGCTCCCAGTGACCAAAGATGTAACAATTTGAACAGCAAAATAAAGCAATATTTGATTATACCCAAAGTGTAAAATAAATATCCATGAGTCCATATTGATATAATTCAATGATTGAATAAGTAACTAATTGAGAGAGAAGAGACAAATATCCCATGCAGAAGAATTCAAAATCATTACCTAGATACTCTGCCCTCAATGAAATGGAATAGAAATTCCCTCTCCTTAACTACGGGCTGCCCTTAGCGACTTCCAGGGTACAAAATGGAAAGGGGGAGGGGAGAGTAACTTTACAATGAAGAAAACTGATAAACATCACTTCAGCCACATGAGCAAGGTTAACAGCAGTGATAAATCACGTGGATGGTATATACCCTTGATGTGATGTAATGAAAATGGCACTTTACCTCTGTGGTCTTCCTCCCAGAAACACAGGCTAATTATGAGAAAAACAGCAGAAAAATCCCAGTTGAGAGACAGTCTACCAGTACTTCCCCAAACCACTAAGGTCAACAAAAATAAGGAGAGTCTGGAAAACTGTCACAGCCAAGAGGAGCCCAAGGAAACATGACAACTAAATGTAATGGAGTATTCGTAAGGATCCTGGAACCAAAAAAGGACATTAGGTAGAAACTAAGAAAATATGAATAATATATGGACATTAGTTAATAATAATCTACCAATACTGATTCATTAATTGTGAGTAATATGGGAAAATTGGACATGGGGTATATGGGAACTCTGTACTATCTTCACAACTTTTCTGTAAATCTGAATCTATTCTAAAATAGAAGTTTGTTTTTTTTTAATTTTTAATTGTATGTAGAATCTCAAAAAGAAAAAATTCAGTAAGTCCAAATTTCTCAGGTGTGCTGCCCATGTTTCTTATTTTTCTGTTGGGTAATTTCTATCTCCAGCTCCTATTCCTCGTCATGGCTTAATCCTAGTTCAGGGAAAACAATTTCCAGGAATTTTCTTCGTCAATTGAGTACATTCCCCTTCCTGCCTTCTCCCCAAGGTTGCAGCCAAGCTCCCAGAGGTATTGGTGACATCACAGCATGGGGTGGGGATGGGGAGATTGCACCTGGCCCTTGGTCATCATGGGTTCATGCTGGCACTGGTGCCGATGTGTGTCCCATGTGTGTCTGCCTCCCCAGTGCTCCTGCGACAGGCATTGCCATGACCTTGTTGTTTTCTGATGTTGCATCCTGGTCACCCAACCGCAGGGCCTCTGTAGGTCTGCCGGCAGTCAGAGCCTCTCCCGAGCTACTCCCAAGCACTCAGGAAGACATTCAGCTGCCCACTGGGATGCTCAGTCCCACCCCCTCCCACCCCACCCCAGAAAGTGAGGCCAAATTCTCTCTGCTCCCAGACCCCTCAAGTCTACCTGGGCACAGACTTCCTTTCTCAGAGATTCACATCGGGGTCTAATGCTATCCATTTCCTCTCCCGCAAATTGCAGAATTATTATTTCCTCTGCAGGAAGAAAACTTCTCTCCAGGTTTGACATACTTTCTTCAAAATCTTTTATTTGGGACATAACCTTTGTGTTCTTAGGAGACTCTGTTTTAAATTTATAAACGCTTTCCCTCCAGTTCTTCCCTCTGCCATAGGTTCCAAAAGTGTCTCTTGAAATTCAGAAGCCAAGTGTCGACTTCTTTCTTTCCCTCTGCATCCCTCCCATAGTACCCTGCCCTGCAGGTAATGAATACAGATTCCCCCCTCTGTTGCCTAAATGGTGGAGAAAGTTCAAAAATTTGAAAACATCAAAACTGCTGGGGGGCAGGGGGCAAACTGGATGTCATGCAGTCACAGAAAGATCAGCAATCCCTTAGTGGTTGGTACTTGGGAAGTGTCAATTGGAAAAAGCTAACTCCTGCTGGAGAGTTCTTGGGTGGAGGCAAGTTCTAGATGTTGGGAGTTGGCCTGAAAGGGAATGTTGACTGCATGGTAATGACTGCTAAGGGTGTTGGGATCAGAGTGGAATGACTGGTGTGTGATTGGACAAAAAGAGCTCTCTAGTGTTGAGACCCAGATATTGACCAATTCTTCTGTCTCAGGTAGAGTCATTTCCAAGAAAGCTCAATAGAAGACTTTGTGTCTGAGTGTGGGACGTGCGGGAAGGCTCACCCAGACTGCAATAAGAGAAAGAGGCTGCACACAGGGTTTTTTTTACCTTCTGCCATCTGAGCATGTGTAGGGGGATCTAAACAGGGTTTCATGACAGCTGCTGTTGATCCTGCCCCACTTTCAAAATTCAGCTCGAATTTCATCCCCTTTCGTGAAGCTGCTACAGTACATTAACTCGAATTGACCTCTCCCTTCTCTGTATTCTGGAGTACCACTCGTTCTGGCATTTAATCGTGTACTGCATTATATTATTTGCATCCTTTGCGTTTAATGTCTTGCCTACAAGATGGGGAGATCCCTTGCAGTCAGTACACAAGCATCAGCCTGTCTCCTGTGTGCCTAGATCTATACCAGTCCCCAAGCCATAGGGCAAAAGAAATGGAGAAAGCCAGTTGGGGGACACAGGGTAAGTTGTAGAGTCAATATCCTTTCTCTCCTTATCAGAACTCATGCCCGGCTAATATACTCCATTTCCCAGCTCTGAGGGCTATGTGACAGAGTGCTGGCCACTGAGTGGAAGGGACAGGGCAGGGCTCAGAAGAAAGAGTTCAGACACAGCAAGGGCATGCATTTAGCCCTTTGCCCTTTGTCCTCTTCAGAACACAGACAAAATGCTGGAGGTGATGAGGCCATCGTGTGACTGCGAGAAGGTAAACATGAGGACAGAAGCACATGGTACAGATGGATGGGTGAGCTGCCCTTCTCTGGGCTTCTTATTGCATAGAAACATACAAGAAAAAGAAGACCCTGATTTAATTAGGTGGCTGTAAGTTGGGTGTTCAGGTTTGTTTTGTTTTGTTTTGTTTTAATTTATTTATTTGGCTGCGCCGGGTCTTAGTTGCGGCATGCAGGATCTTCGTTGCGGCTTGCGGGATCTTTTTTTTTTAGTTGTGGCATGCGGGATCTTTAGTTGTGGCATGCGAACTCTTAGTTGCGTCATGCGGGATCTAGTTCCCTGACCAGGGATCAAACCCGGGCCCCCTGCATTGGGAGCGCGGACTCTTAGCCACTGGACCACCAGGGAAGTCCCGGGTGTTTAGTTTTGTGCAGCCAAACCAGCTCTGACGGATAGACCAGTTATGGTTCTTTATCAGTGCTTCTCAAACTTTTCCACCAAAGAAACCCTAAAGATGGAGGAGAGTGAAGAGGCGGGTGAAAGTTGTATCACTGGGGATCGTGGAGAGGAACCGAAGCAGCCACCACGAGATGAACTTCAAAAAGCTGCCAGCTTTTTCTTAGAAATGCATGTGAATTTTTCCTTCTCCTTACACATCTATATTTATTTTAATATATAAACAATGTCTTAACTCACTTACCAGTTGTTTTGGGTTGAATTGTGTCCTCTAAAAAAAGATATGTTGAAGTCTTAACCCCCAAAACCTTAAATTGTGACCTTGTTTGGAAGTAGGGTCATTGCAGATATAATTAAAATGAGGTCATACTGGAGTAGGATGGGCCCCTAATCCAATACAGCTGGTGTCCTCATAAGAAGATAGCCATATAAGAATAGAAATGCACAGGGAGAATGCCTCATGGAGACGGAGGATTATAGATGCATCTACAAGACAGGAAACACCAAAGGTTGCCAGCAAACTACCAGAAGCTAGCAGAGAAGCAAGGAAGGATTCCCCTACAGGTTTCAGAGGGAACACAGCCCTACTGGCACCTTGCTTTCACACTTCTAACCTCCAGAACCAAGGCAATATATTCCTATTGTTTTAAGCCACCCAGTTTGTGATTCTTACAGTTACGGCAGCCCTAGGAAACTCACAAGCTAAACCCGTCCTCCAAACTTTTGAGCAAAACTGGCATTCTAGAGAGAAATGTGTACGTTGATCTTATAGATAATATTTGATGAGTGCTTAAGATAAAGAAAAAGAAAGAATCTAGAGGAATGTGGAGAGTTCCAGGTTGAGAGGTTTTCAGGAGTGAATTGATGTTAATACGGACATACTATGGAAATGTCCAGATGATCTCTTGAGCTATGGGGCTTGACCTCTGGCCAGAATTGGAACTCTAACTCTAAATTTGAGCTAAAGAGCATAAAAATACCTGGAGATTTAACTTGACTAATCTGCTAAGGAAATGAGTGTGGAAAGTAAGTAGGGCATAGGGCAGAGAGCTGAGTTTTCATGCCATACAGTGGGTAGCACTGTGTGATGTGACTTGTGTCCTGAGAGTCCCCAGCTGGTCCTGGGGCAGATTAAGGAGCAGGTAAAAGGAGAAAAGCGGACCCACAGGGGCCAGGACATCTAATTCAGCCCAGGCCATGCTAAGTTGGCTCACAAGGCACTACAAATGGACCCAGCTTCTTTCTTTGATTTGGGGTGACCTCCACTAAGCTACTGAAAGGTCCAAGCCAGAGCCCTACTTGGTCTGCTCTGAACCTGTATTCACAGGTATGGGACCTCAGGAATGGCTGCCTGGCCTTGTGGGTTGATTGGTAAGAGTCTTTTGAGCTCCTTCACTCCAGTATTTTTTTTAGCCATTGAGATATCTCTGAATATACACATTAAGCAAAGACACCTGGTGGGAGGTGGAAGAGAGAGTTAGGTGGAATAAGCCTGGGAAAGGAACAGGGGGTGGAAATTGGGAGTATTTGAGGTGGACAGGGGACAAAAAATATGTGTTTGTGTGTGTGTGCGTGTGTGTATGTACATGCACACGTGTGTGCATACATGCTTATGCATGTTTATAGGGTATGAGTTGATGAAGATCTGGAAGTTCTGGTAGCAGGGAAACCCAATTATACATGAAGAAAAGATAAAGATAGATTTGGCTTTAAAATGAGCTCAGATTTGGAAGTTGCAAGGTTTTATTATTACTGGTATGTTAATGAGAAGAGTGTACAGGAGAAGTGACAATATCTATATTTGCTGCCCTGGTTTCAAACTGATCAATGTTACAGCTCATTTCTTAATAACTGCTGACTTTCTGTCCCTGTCCAGTAACTCAAAGAATTCCAAATTGAGCCCCCAGCCCCAAATATGCAGAATCTGAAATTCTACCAGGTGGGAAATTCAGTCATTCTGATCCTGGCCAACTTCTGGTCTTCAAGATTTCTGTAACGGATAAATACTCCTGGGAGTGCTAACACCTTAAACCTTTATCACTTAATGCCTTTTAGAGAGGATTAGTGGATTAACCCAGCATTGGCAAGAGTAATAAGAGGGATGAAAGAAGGAAAAGAGCGATGGAAGGCACCAATTAAAAAAAAGCACCTACTTTGCTTTTGACTGCTTTTGACTGGTCTTACTGCTTCTGTTTAGTGTAGACCCTCAGAAAGTTCTGACCCTGGTTCCTTGGCAGAGGTAGTGAAGATTTTTATATTTGGGGGTCACTGATTACTCACTGAAGACCCCACAGGCAAAGGCCTTGAGGCCGCCTGTTCTGTTTGGCTATGTGAGGAAGGGAGGGGAGACCACCGTGGCTGAGTGCGGGGGGAATAGGAGATGCAGTCGGTAGAGCAGAGCAGCTTCATCATGTAAAACCTCATGGGTCCTTTGTAAGGACCCTGCCTTACAATCAGAATGAGATCACAGGTGTGGATCACTGTACCAGCAGATTCTAAGTGATTTAAGGTCAAAAGTTGGAGATTGTGTGGACTCCTCAGAATGTTAGAAAATAAAGCAGAAGTCTGTAAAAAGCTTTGTGACAGACGGTCGTTGAGAGAGCTGCTAGAAACCAGCAGCTGTCACCCCCCAGGGTAAAGGCTCTGGAAGATGCTTGAGGACCGTCACACCAACTAATGGGACCTGCGCCAGGCAGAGCTGACCGGGGGCACAAGGATACCCACGTGCGGAGGGAAAGCTGGGGTGGCCCTGGGCGACTGGCCTGGTCCTTGCTGCCCACTGCAACATGGAGCCGATGTGTTGTGCAGCTACACCTCGGAGGACTTCTTCCCTCACCAGCCCGGGGGGTCCTGCCCATGCACCTCCATCTTCTTTTCCCACCCAGCTGTCTGCTCTTAGGGACCTAGAGACAAAAAGAGACACAACAAGAAAACCACTTTTTAGAGAGCATCTCAGGCATCTTTGTTTTTTTTAAAATTTTTATTGGAGTAGAGTTGATTTACAACGTTGTGTTAGTTTCAGGTGTACAGCAAAGTGAATCAGTTATACATATACGTATATCCACTCTTTTTTTTTTTTTTTTTTTAGATTCTTTTCAACCTCGGGCCTCTTTTTACTTCTTGTTTCTTTATCTCTGGCCTCAGAGTAAAATCAGGGGCTACGCAAAGCAACAAGGAACTCCAATTAGTGGATTGGATTTATTTTCAAAACCAGCACAGTTGACTGTCTTCTTCCAGAGACGCCAGATACATAGCATCACGGAGAAAAAAGAAGTCCCAGTGAGAACTAGTTTTCGGTGCCACTTCTGACACTGACTAGCTGTGTGATCCTGGTTGAGTGAACTAGAGAAATGAACATTGCCTGCTTGACCATGGCCTTCAGGAACTGCCCTCCTCCCCAGGAAGACCTCATATGCAGTCACTGCTTGTACCCGCTAGCCCCCATCTGCCCCTCCTCCATCCCTACCTCCTTCATTGGAGGGGGAAGAAAGTACCTGGAGACAAGCCAGACTGAGCTCGTTCCTACTTGAATTGGGAAACTTGGAGAAAGAGGCAAGGGGACAGGGCAAGAGAAGTAACTGCAGGGAGTGGATGGGAGGGAGGTCCCCCAGCGCTACTTCCCTGATGCCAGGCTGTTCACCAGTCCCCTCGGTTTAGCCCCTCCAGTAAACCCTTCTCCTGAGACCACCTGAGGGGGTCTCTGGCTAAGAGCATCCCACTGGAAAGGAGTCAGTTGCAGGGGACAGTTCTAGGTCACAGACCCTCACTGAGCTATGGCTTTGGAGCAGAACTGGGGACAGGGCATAGAGCCCCTCCTCCCCACATCCTGGGACAGGATCCGTAAAGCCCACAGTCAGCAGTTTGGGGACAGCTGATGAGTTATCCCTGTGCTTTCTCAAGGATGGACCCTGTGGGCCCACTGGAGGCAAGAGAAAGCCTCAGACAGAGAGCCACTTAAAGGAGGAAATGAAGGTGAGGAGAACCAAGCATTTGAATTACCCTCCTCCCAGCCTTGAGCCTGCAGTCTACTTCTGTAAAAACCCCAAAATGGTCATGCACACTGTTGATTCGCCCAGTTTCAGCATTGGCTGAATTCTCAACCTTTCTCTGTTTCTACAAATAGAGTTAAAGATTCCGGAAAGTACAATGGAGATATCTGAGGGTCATTGCAGGGATTGACCCCCGCCCCGACCCTAGGCATCACAACCCTCCCCCCACTTCCGTCTTCTCTCTCCTGAAAGTACCGCCGACCACACCTCTCTCTCTGGACAAGCACAGTGACCTCAACAACCCTGAGGCAACCGTGGGGCTAGGCTGAGAATGCCCCCCGGGTCTGAGGTGGGGCAACATGCAAATCACATCAGGGAGGAGAGGGGACGTGGCACCCGGTCTTTGCACTCTGCTCCTCAACTGGCCCCCGAGGAGCCACGCTACAGAGGACAATGTTCATGGGAGTCACAGAGGAGCAGGGGTGGCACCACAGGATCGTTGCCCACAGCACAGCCTTGGATGGAACACAAAGGCATGTACAGGTGCTCGGTCCCTTCTCTGTGACTCCAAAATCCAAAAGTTCTGAAAATCAATGTCTTTTGTAACTCTTTGGTGGCAAAAACTGACTTAACATATGTGAGGTTATGGGTATACTTTATCTATCTCATTTAGGGTGAATCATATTTTTGCTGCAGAAATACTGCAGGATGTGATTTTGGGGATACAGCCCAAGAGCCTACTGGGGGTATTAAGCATTTTACAGTATACAAACTGTGTTACCTTTCCATATCTGAAATATTTTTAATGAACTTCAGAAAGGGTCAGAATTCTGAAATCCATCTGGTTCCTAAGGTTTTAGATAGGGAATTGTGGACATAGAGATTGTATACAAATGGCCAGTAAGCACAGAAAAAGACGTTGAACATAATTAGCCATCAGGAAAGTGCAAACCAAACCACAGTGAGATACCACTTCACACCCACTAGAATGGCTGTAATCAAAAAGGCATCCAGAAACAAGTTCTTACAAGGATGTAGGGAAACTAGAATCTCATTCCTTGTTGGTGGGAATGTAAAATGGTGCAGCCACTTTAGAAAACAGTTTGGCAGTTCTTCAAAAAGTTAAACATAGAGTTACCATATGACCCAGCTACTCTCGTCCTAGATTTATAACCAAGAGAAATGAAAACTTGTGTCCACACAAAAATCTCTATGCAAATGTTCATGGCAGCATTATTCGTGATAGCAAAAGACTGGAAACAATCCAACTGCCATCAATTGTTGAATGTATGAAGAAAATGTATATCCACGCAATGGAATATTATTCAGCCATAAAAGGAATGAAGTACTGACACCTGCTACAACACAGATGAATCTTGAAAACATTATGCTAAGTGAAAGAAGCCAGTCACAAAAGGCCACATATTGTATGATTCTATTTATATAAAAATATCCAGAGCAGGCAAATCCATGGAGACAGAAAGTAGATTAGTGGTTGCCAGGGGCTGAGGGAGAGAGCATTGAGTTGTGTACTTAAAATGGGCAAATTGTGTAGTATATGAATTATATCTCAAAAAAGCTGTTGAAACAGAAATAAATACAAATTGAATCTGGTAGATACAACCGTGGCTAATTCAAAACAAGGCAGTAGAATGTCAGGGCAGGTGCTATGGATTGAATGTATCCCTGCAAGATTCATATGTTGAAATCCTAACCCCCAAGGTGATGATACCAGGAGGTGATTAGGTCGTGAGGTGGAGTCCCCATGAATGGAATTAGTGCCCTTATAAAAGAGGCTCCACAGAACTCCCTTGCCCTTTCCACAGGGTTACAGTGAAAAGACAGCCATCCAGGAAGAAAAGCCTTGCTAGACACTGAATCTGCCGGCACCATGATTTTGGATTTCCCAGCCTCCGGAAGTGTAACAAATCAGTCCTTGTTGTTTCTAAGCCACCTAGTTTATGGTGTTTTGTTATAGCAGCTCAAACGCATTAAGACTGCATCTCGGGAAATTCTTAGGCCCTCACATAAAGGAAGAAAAGGTGAAATTGTCCAAAACAGGCTGCTGCAGTAGTAGAGACCTTTGAGGGGTTCCTCCCAGGGGGCAAAATACGCTAACAACCATGAGATTCAGGGATCTGACCGTACACCCCACCATCCTCAACTGACTGGTCTCACAGGGCCAGCTGGGAATCTCCCATGGCAGGTGCTGTCCCTGAGCAGCCACAATGGATGGTGCTCTTCCCCCACTAGCCAGAGGGGTTCAGGGATCTTTCCTAAAGGAGGTGTCTGTGGCAGTTGCTTCCCTTGAACTGCACAGTCTTATGAAGGGTGTGCAGCTAGTGGTTCATTCACTCTTTGGTCAAGTACCGAAGAAGTTGCAACGTGCCAGGAGAGAATCATAGCAAAACCCATGGAAGAGTGGACCTTCCTAGAGACTGTGGAATGAGAGGCAAACAAGCGGCTCTTGGTACAATTTCCGGATACAGTGGTTTACTTGTGACCCCATAGTTCAACAGGGAGGAAGCCAGAGAAATAAACAGTCCAATGTCTCTCTCCTCCCACCCTCTATCTGCTGCCTGTGCCTCCCATTGGCTGCACCCGACTAGGAGCGAGAACAAGGGAGGCTGTGGATGAGTCCATAGCCATCAGACTCCTGAGGACAGAGAGGAGTGAAGAAAGGTAGAGGGCACATCTAGTGGGCAAAGGACGACATGATGAAGTGGCTCCAGCATTTGGAAGTCCTGAATCAGCCAACACTCGGCACCTGTCTGAGCATGACCCTGTGCATGGAGCTCTAAGTGACAAGACATAGTTGGAAGGATAAGACCCAGTCACTTGACAAGACAATTATGATTACAAAAGAGAATATGTGGGCCGCTGGTGGGGGACCCTGATGCCCAAGGAGACAGGAGGAACCCCAAAGTGAACTGGTAGGAAGTAGGAGCACTGAGGGGGGAGGAAAAGTGGAGGCCAGACAGGCTCAGTGCCCCTGAGGCCAGGGAGATCAGGAGAGGCCAGTGGGAGGAGCCATCCAGGAGGAGAAGAAGAGGAGTGGAGTGCGATTGCCCCGCCCACTCGGGCCAGGGAGCCTGCTGAGCTCCCAGGCCGGTGCCCTGCCCTCCAAAGCCCCCTCCAGGCTGCGTGGGTCCAGCGGGCATAGGAGGGAGGCCGGGGAGATCAGGAGAGGCGGGTGGGAGGGGCCCTCCCAGACTGGAGGAGCAGGAGAGGAGAGGAGGGAGTTTGCCCCCCCCACCAGAGCCCAGGAAGGCTGCTGGGCTCCCAGGTGAGGTCCCCTGTCCTCTGAGACCAGGTGTGGGGGGCACGCCTGGGCCCCTTCTGTTCCTTGACCCTAAGCCCCTCCCCCCACAGCCTCCAGGGCCTTTTCCAGCCCTGTGGGTCCTGAGCATTGGCCCCAGCCACCACCCAAACTCACCCTTGCTTAGTCCCCTACCCTCCACAGCCAAGGCCTTACCCCCCCTTTTTTTTTTCTTTTCCCTCCTCCTCTTTTTTAATATTGTGGTACTGATGTAATTCCGGTTTTTGTCATCTATATTTTTATTTTTATATTCTTCCTAGCATATCTGTTAGTTTCCTACTCTAATTTTAATTTTTACTTGTTATCGTTCTTTTTTTCTTTTCTTTCCGTCCCAGGCGGCTTGCGGGATCTTGGTTCACGAACCTGGGGTCCGGCCGAAGCTCCTGTGGTGGGCGCTCCAAGTCCGAACCACTGGACTAACAGAGAACCTCAGACCCCAGGGAATATTCATCAGAGTGAAGTCTCCCGGAGTTCCTCATCTCAGCACCAAGACCCAGCTCTACCCAAAAGCCTACAAACTCCAGTGTTGGAAGCCTCAGGCCAAACAACCAGTAAGACAGGAACACAATCCCACTCATAAAAAAAAAAGGAAAAAAAAAAAATGAGACAGCAAAATATATGACACAGATGAAGGAGCAAGGCAAAAACATACAAGACCAAATAAATGAAGAGGAAATAGACAATCTACCTGAAAAAGAATTCAGAGTAATGATAGTAAAGATGATCCAGAGTCTCGGAAATAGAATGGAGGCACAGATTGAGACAATGCAAGAAAGGTTTAACAAAGATCTAGAAGAACAAAAGAACAAACAAACAGAGATGAACAACACAATAACTGAAATGAAAAATACACTAGAAGGAATCAATAAAAGAATAACTGAGGCAGAAGAACAAATAAGTGAGCTGGAAGACAAAATGGTGGAAATAACTGCCGAGGAGCAGAATAAAGAAAAAAGAATGAAAAGAATTGAAGACAATCTCAGAGACCTCTGGGACAACACTAAACGCACCAACATTCGAATTATAGGGGTCCCAGAAGAAGAAGAGAAAAAGAAAGGGTTTGAGAAAATATTTGCAGAGATTATAGTTGAAAACTTCCCTAACATGGGAAAGGAAATAGTCACCCAAGTCCAGTAAGCACAGAGAGTCCCAAACAGGATAAACTCTAGGAAAAACACACCAAGACACACATTAATCAAACTAACAAAAATTAAATACAAAGAAAAAATATTAAAAGCAGCAAGGGAAAAACAACAAATAACATACAAAGGAATCCCCATAAGGTTATTAGCTGATTTTTCAGCAGAAACTCTGCAGGCCAGAAGGAAATGGCAGGACAACGTGCTGAAAGAGAAAAACCTACAACCAAGATTACTCTACCCAGCAAGGATCTCATTCAGATTTGATGGAGAAATCAAAAGCTTTTCAGACAAGCAAAAGCTGAGAGAATTCAGCACCACCAAACCAGCTTTACAACAAATGCTAAAGGAACTTCTCTAGGCAGGAAACACAAGAGGAGAAAAAGACCCACAAAAACAAACCCAAAACAATTAAGAAAATGTTAATAGGAACATACATACATTGATAATAACCTTGAATGTAAATGGATTAAATGCCCCAACCAAAAGACACAAACTGGCTGAATGGATACAAAAACAAGGCCCATATATATGCTGTCTATAAGAGACCCACTTCAGACCTAGGGACACATACAGACTGAAAGTGAAGGGATGGAAAAAGATATTCCATGCAAATGGAAATCAAAAGAAAATTGAAGTAGTAATACTCGTATCAGATAAAATAGACTTTAAAATAAAGACTGTTACAAGAGATAAGGAAGGGCACTACATAATGATCAAGGGGTCAATCCAAGAAGAAGATATAACAATTACAAATATTTATGCACCCAACGTAGGAACACCTCAATACGTAAGGCAAATGCTAACAACCATGAAAGGAGAAATCAACAGTAACACAATAATAGTAGGGGACTTTAACACCCCACCTTCACCAATGGACAGATCATCCAAACAGAAAATAAATAAGGAAACACAAGCTTTAAATGATACAATAGACCAGAGAGATCTAATTGATATTTATAGAACATTCCACCCAAGAGTGGCAGCATACACTTTCCTCTCAAGTGCACATGAAACATTCTCCAGGATAGATCACATCTTGGGTCACAAATCAAGCCTCAAAAAAGTTAAGAAAATTGAAATCGTATCAAGCATCTTTTCTGACCACAATGCTATGAGATTGGAAATCAATTACAGGAAAAAAACTGTAATAAAACACAAATACATGGAGGCTAAACAGTGTGCTACTAAATAACTAAGAGATCACTGAAGAAATCAAAGGAGAAATAAAAAAATACATAGAAGCAAATGACAACGAAAACACGGCGACCCAAAACCTATGGGATGCAGCAAAAGCAGTTCTAAGAGAGCATTTTATAGCAATACAATCTCACCTCAAGAAACAAGAAAAATCTCAAATAAGCAATCTAACTCTACATTTAAAACAACTAGAGAAAGAAGGACAAAGAAAACCCAAAGTCAGTAGAAGGAAAGAAATCATAAAGATCAGAGCAGAAATAAATGAAATAGAAACAAAGAAAACAACAGCAAAGATCAATAAAACTAAAAGCTCGTTCTTGGAGAAGATAAACAAAACTGATTGACCCTTAGCCAGACTCATCAAGAAAAAAAGGGAGAGGATGCAAATCAATAAAATTAGAAATGAAAAAGGAGAAATCACAACTGACACTGCAGAAATACAAAGGATTATAAGAGACTACTACAAAAAACTATATGCCAATAAAATGGACAACTATGAAGAAATGGACAAATTCTTGGAAAAGTACAATTTTCCAAGACTGAACCAGGAAGAATTAGAAAATATAAACAAACCTATCACAAGTAATGAAATTGAAACTGTAATTAAAATCTTCCAACAAACAAAAGTCCAGGACCAGATGGCTTCACAGGCAAATTCTATCAAACATTTAGAGAAGAGCTAACACCGATCCTTCTCAAATTCTTCCAAAAAATTGCAGATGGAGAAACACTCTCAAATTCATTCTACGAAGCCACCATCACCATGACACCAAAACCAGAAAAAGATATCACAAAAAAAAGAAAATTATAGACCAGTATCACTGATGAACATAGATGCAAAAATCCTGAACAAAATACTAGCAAACAGAATCCAACAACATATTAAAAGGATCATACACCATGATCAAGTGGGATTTATCCCAGGGATGCAAGGATTCTTTTCAAGATATGCAAATCAATCAATGTGATACACCACATTAACAAATTAAGAGATAAAAACCATATGATCAACTCAATAAATGCAGAAAAAGCTTTTGACACCATTCAACACCCATTTATGATAAAAACTCTCCAGAAAATGGGCATAGAGGGAACCTGCCCCAACATAATAAAGGCCATGTATGACAAACCCACAGCAAGCATCATACTCAATGGTGAAAAACGGAAAACATTTTCACTAAGATCAGGAACAAGACAAGGATGTCCACTCTCGCCACTCTTATTCAACATAATTTTGGAAGTCCTAGCCACAGCAATCAGAGGAGAAAAAGAAATAAAAGAATACAAATTGGAAATAAGATGTTAAAAGGTCACGGTTTGCCGATGACATGATACTATACGTAGAAAATCCTAAAGATGCCACCAGAAAACCACTAGAAGTAATCAATGAATTTGGTAAGGCTGCAGGATAGAAAATTAATGCACAGAAATCTCTGGCATTCCTATACACCAACAATGAAAAATCAGAAAGAGAAATTAAGGAAACACTCCCATTTACCACTGCAACAAAAAGAATAAAATACCTAGGAATAACCCTGCCTAAGGAGATGAAAGACTTGTACTCAGAAAACTATAAAACACTGATGAAAGAAATCAAAGTTGACATAAACAGATGGAGAAATATACCATGTTCTTGGATCGGAAGAATCAATATTGTGAAAATGACTATACTACCCAAAGCAATCTACAGATTCAATGCAATCCCTATCAAACTACCGATGGCATTCTTCACAGAATTAAAACAAAAAATTTTACAGTGCATGTGGAAACACAAAAGACCCCGAATTGCCAAAGCAATCTTGATAAAGAAAAATGGAGTTGGAGGAATCAGGCGCCCCAACTTCAAACTATACCACAAAGCTACAGTAATCAAGACAGTATGGCACTGGCACAAAAACAGAAATATAGATCAATGGTACAGGATAGAATGCCCAGAGATAAACCCATGCTCATATGGTCACCTAATTTATGACAAAGGAGGCAAGAACATACAATGGAGAAAAGACAGCCTCTTCAATAAGTGGTGCTGGGAAAACTGGACAGCTACATGTAAAAGAATGAAATTAGAACACTAACTAACACCATACACAAAAATAAACTCCAAATGGATTAAAGACTTAAATTTAAGACCAGACACTATAAAACTCTTAGAGGAAAACATAGGAAAAACACTCTGACATAAAATACAGCAAGATTTTTTTGACCCACCTCCTAGAGTAATGGAAATAAAAACAAAAATAAGCGGGACTTAAAAGCTTTTGCACAGCAAAGGAAACCATAAACAAGACAAAAAGACAACCCACAGAATGGGAGAAAACATTTGCAAATGAAACAACACACAGAGGATTAATCTCCAAAATAGACAGACAGCTCATGGAGCTCAATATCAAGAAAACAAACAATCCAGTTAAAAAATGGGCAGAAGACCTAAATAGACATTTCACCAAGGAAGACATACAGATGGCCAAGAGGCACATGAAAAGATGCTCAACATCGCTAATTATTAGAGAAATGCAAATCAAAACTACAATGAGGTATCACCTCACGCCGTTCAGAATGGCCATTATCAAAAAATCTAGAAACAATAAATGCTGCCAAGGGTGTGGTGTAAAGGGAACCCTCCTGCCCTGTTGGTGGGAATGTAAATTGATACAGCCACTATGGAAAATATTATGGAGGTTCCTTAAAAAACTAAAAATAGAACTACCATATGACCCAGCAATCCCACTACTGGGCATATACCCTGAGAAAACCATAATTCAGAAAGAGACATGTACCACAATGTTCGTTGCAGCACTATTTACAATAGCCAGGACATGGAACCAACCTAAATATCCATCGACAGATGAATGGATAAAGAAGATGTGGCACATATTTACAATGGAATATTACTCAGCCATAAAAAGAAATGAAATTTAGTTATTTGTAGTGAGGTGGATGGACCTAGAGTCTGTCATACAGAGTGAAGTAAGTCAGAAAGAGAAAAACAAATACCGTATGCTAACGCATATATATGGAATCTAAAAAAAAAGGTACTGATGAACCTAGTTGCAGGGCAGGAATAAAGAGGTAAACATAGAAAATGGACTTGAGGACATGGGGTGGGAAGGCGAAGCCGGGGTGAAGTGAGAGTAGCATCAACACATATACACTACTGAATATAAAATAATTGGCTGGTGGGAAGCAGCAGCCTAGCACAGGGAGATCAGCTTGGTGCTTTGCGATGACCTAGAGGGGTGGGATAGGGAGTATGAGAGGGAGGCTCAAGAGGGAGGGGATATGGGGACATGTGTATGCATACAGCTGATTCGCTTTGTTGTGCAACAGAAACTAACACAGTATTGTGAAGCAATTATACTCCAATAGAGATCTATTTAAAAAAAAAAGAATTTGTGTTCAATTGTGTAGCAGACGCAATCAATGCCTAAGGAACTCAAAGCAGTAAGAACCCCCCTTGCAGTGGTGTGATAAGGGAAGAATCCCTAGGTCCGAATTTTATTGCTTTTGGTCAAAGGCCAAGACTCAAAGAACAAAGAATAAATACAATGTGATCTTTTAATAAATTATGGAGATACAACTATGCACATGGAATAAAGCAAAACTGGGCTTCCTAGCATAGACTAGGTTGATCTCCGACCTGGGACACTGTGGGCAGGTCAGATGTGTCTGGATGACACGTCTCCTTGGCTTTGAACAGCTGTCCTCTCTCATGTTGCAGTATCCTTTACAGCAAGAGCTAGCAGCCAGCATCTCACCACGTGGGAGGAGACGTTACCCCCACCTCCCTTCCATCCTGCTCCATGGTGCACAGATTCTTTCCCAAAGGAGAGACTCAAGAAGATACCTCCCAATCTCTTAATTTATCACTTCCCCCTACCTTTCCCCTTCGGTAAACATAAGTTAAATTTTGAGATTTGTGAGTCTGTTTCAGTTTTGTTAAAAAGTTCATTTCTATCGTTTTTAAATTAGATTCCACATATAAGTGATATCATATATCAACTATACTCCAATAAAAATTTTAAAAAAGAAGAAGATACCGCCCACCTG
Organism: Eubalaena glacialis; assembly: GCF_028564815.1. NCBI lineage: Eukaryota > Metazoa > Chordata > Mammalia > Artiodactyla > Balaenidae > Eubalaena > Eubalaena glacialis. The sequence goes on along the minus strand of NC_083719.1, from coordinate 12,003,901 downwards.
CAGAAGGAAGCCCTGGTTTGTGTCCTTTCAACAAGACGCTCTTCTCTGCTCAGCTTCTCCCGGCTCTTCACAACCTCAGGGAAGCAAGGAAAGGAGCTAATTTGTATTGCCTGAAATACTATGTTATCTGGATTTTTACAAAATGGTGGGACTGGAAACCATTTAGAACCCATGGTGTTTTGTTCATTCACTTCCCTCCATCCCATTCCCCACCTTGGTGACACCTTCCCGTGTCACTGGTCTTCTTTCCTTCCTGTCTTCTGCACTCTCTCCTACATTATCTAATTGGTGTCCCTGTGTATTTATCTTTCCTGAGATAGAAGCCAATGGGAAGGTGAAGGTGAGACCATACTGAACTACAGGGGAGCAGTAAGTCACACATAACTGGATCTCCCCAATCCAGAATCTAAAAACTACCCCAGACAGAATATGTCCAGATTAGTTTACCCTGGAGTCCTACAGAAATAATGAAGCTTTAACATGATGTGTTCTGCCTTTATTGGGATTCATCTGCATTGGAAGATGCTGGCCTTATGTGTTATTTAATTTCCCTTTAATAAATAAAGATCCATGTGCTAGCTGTTTTAAGATTTGGTAGTAGGAAAGTTTGTCTCTGCTGACAGATGGTTGTGCTTCCTTTTAGGAGCTAATGCAAAGTAGGGAACTCGCTGTGTTTCTTTTTATTCCGTGGAAGATGAGATGCTCAGAATTAAGTTATGTGCCTATTTGCATCAGTTTTACAGTAATCTACTCCCCTTTGTTACGTGGCTCTTATTCTTTTATTGTTATTTTAAAAGTTTTTACTTCTTTATTTCTCCTAAGTTTCCTCAAGTTCTTTTCTGAAGAAGGTTGGGGATAGATGGCTGATTAGATGGATGGATGGATGGATGGATGGATGGATGGATGGATGGATGGATAAGTCAGTGGTTATATGATATATAGATAAATAGATGGATAGATAGACAAACCAGTTGGACTGAATTGTGAGTAAGGGAAAGGTAGACTCCAGTACAGTTCCTTCCAGTTCTGATCTTCCTTTTATGCCATGGACTTACCTTCTCTTTCAAGGATCCAATGCTCTCTATTTTTATCAAAATTTTCATGAGAGTCTGTGTAGCACAGTAACTAAGAGTATGGTTTTGGAGTCAGAGTCAGGTGCAAACTCCAAATAGCTACTATATCTGTGTAAATATAAAAAGCTTACCCTCAGTTTCCTCAAGTGTAAAATGGGGTAATAGCATTTCCTACATCATACAGTTGTTCTGAGGTTTCAGTTGGATAATACATGTAAACTGCCAACTATGGTCTATATACCACATCGTAAAGGCTCAGTGAACATTGGTCATTATTATTCCTCAGTTATGTGACCGCTTTTTCATCTTCTTTGATGCTTCCCTCTCCATGTACTCTTCATCATATGTTTGGACTATTACAGTAGCCTACTAACTTGTCTTGGAATTAAGAATCTCACAGCTGAAAAGGATTACTTAACTCAAGTCCCCAGTTTTATTATTATAACCTAGAAACCCTTGACAAGAGAAATGTCATGCCTGTGTGACACAGTCACACAACATGGATTTCAGCAGATGGGGACACTTAGCCATGTCTAGGTATAACTGGTGGACCATTGGGTACCTTAAAGGAACCACCTGGGAAGAGAACTCAGCTGTGCCCACTGCTAGGGTGTTTCTCCATACAGGTGGGGTGGCCTGTTGGTACAGCCTATCTGAGGAGCCTCTGGTGTCAGGACTCATCCACAGGGGAGAGGGATCCAGGTATGAGGAGCTCGGACCAGGAGCAAAACTATAGGCAGAGAACAAAAATTTGAAAGAGAGAATGGGCTTCAGTCCAGCCTCCTGTGTGAAAGTCTGGATCCCAAGAAGAGCAGCAACCACAAGTGAAAACTGTTGGGATTCAAGTCATGTGTAGCTGTGAGACCCCTTCATGCCATGGGGAGGGTGGTCATCTCTCCCCATTCTCCTACAGCCCACAGCTTGGCTTCTGCCTCCTGAGGGCTCGGGCTGGTTCTCAAGGGGTAGCGCTTCAGGAGGGACCATGGCATCAGGTGGGTGCACTGGACCTAGTGGGAGTGGCACATGGCTGTGACAGCCTTTGGAACTCCTCCAAGTACTTGGGGCAGAGGGTCACTTTGCAAGACCTTGAGCCCCTGTGTGATCCTGGTGAGTTAACAAGCTGGTGAGAGTCACATGTTCATGATAATGGGACGGTCATTTATCTCTGCAGGTGCCTGAGGGCAGGGACATCTGGGGGAGAGTCACAAGGAAGCAGAATGGGGGGGGGTCTGTCTCAGGGCATGGCTCTTGCTCTTTTCCACATTTTAGCGTCGTCCAGCCATTGCTCCCTGGACCCCAGCCCTGTGATCTTCCCGGAGCACGGGCTGGGCCATGCCACTCCTTCTCAAAAACCTTTGATCCACCCCCTGCCCTTTAGAATGCTCTTCACACTCCTTGGCGTGACCTTAAAGATCCACCTTGGCATTGTCCCAAACCTCAGAATTTCCTGGAGCCTTTCTGTCAAGTCCACATTTTGGAGCCTGCCCCAAGCAGAATGTCTGAGGGTATCCCGGGGGCTCCACAGTTCCAAGGCCTTATATCCATCCATACCTGGCGTAGGATCCAGGCAGGAAGGACCCTGAAATGTCAGGACCCATTCAGGCCAGGGCCTTGGCCACCTGTGCCTATGGGGCTGGTGGGGTGCAGCCAGAGAGCACCCACGGTCCCAGAGTCTTCCACCAAATCTGTGCTCACCACAGAGCCTTTGCTCTTGATGGTCTGAGGTGAGCACCCCCCGTCACCAACTCTACACCAGCTTTCTCATCCCTCTGTTCAGAATCATTTCCCCTTATAATCCAATGAGACATTTAAATGCTGGTCTTTCCCACTAGCTCCTTGAGAGCTGAGACTAGCTCAGGCTTCCTTTGTGTCCTTCACTGTATCTGGTGCACTGCTTCACAGATTTAGTAAATGTTCAAAAAAAAATGCCTGTTGAAATAATGAGTTGCACAATCTAATTTTCGTCATTTATTTTTAAGTAGGCATGTTCGTCAAGCTATTGCCTCCCACAAGATGATTTAAACCTTTTCTCCAATTATGCAACTGAATGTTCTAAAGAGGTTTCCCACATATGCAGGCGCCGAGGAGTTTTAGGAGCCTTGGATGCCCTTCCCAGATCTGTGGAACCACATCAGTGTGGAGAGCCTGTGTGCAAGCCACATTCCTTTCCTAATGTTCCCCTTGAAAAAGAAAGAAAAGAGCAAAGTAAAATCTACTAGACCAAGACTTTTTGGTGGACAGTTTGAACCCAGTTCAACCACTCTGCTTTTCTAAGCATCTCTCTTTTCCTTGCTCCTGATTATGGCTTCCAAACCAACAGCCAAAAATATAGGATGTGGGAAAACTTGAGTAAGAGAGCAAAACAGTCTTTGGGGGGAAAACGTTTGTTGTTGTGTCATTGTTGTTGTCATCTTCTTTTGCTCTGTTCAATTTCAAGACTTATCAGGCATTAGCTAAACTGATCAATAGATATTTGTTGAGCCCTATTCTGTGATAGGTATTGTGCCTCTGATTATTTTATGCTGTGAATTATAATTTCCACTTCAGTGGTATTTCTTTCGTTAACTAAAACACTTGTGTTTATTGAAAAAAAATGTCTTCAAGACTAATGAGGAATCAACTTACTTAGGTGAGATTTTATTCTGTGATGGATTCTGCAGGAGCTCACCAGCATCCATTTTTCTCTTCTTCAAAGGCCCACAGACTACAATTCCCAGACTTCCTTGCACTTAGATGGGGCCATGTGACCATATTCTGTCCAATGGGATATGTACACCCCTGTTTGTGGACCTCTATTCTTCATTCCCCATCCACATCAGCCTTGGTGGCAACATGTCCGAGATGGTAAAGGTACAAGATGGAACAGACCTACCCAATCTGAAATAGACCAGGATGTGAGTGAAATACACTTTTACTTTTGTTAAGCCCCTGAAGCTCAAGGCTCTATTTGTTAGCACAACCTTTTGACTAATATGTATATTTTCTTCAACTTAGTGTTGTTTTTTGGTTTATTTGGTTGGTTGGTTGGCTTAAATTCTTTCTGAAGGACCGTGTCCTTTTTCTCCATTTCATGAATCTGGCTCACTGAATCATCTTGAGAAGAAATACACATGCCCTGGACACCGATGCTCTTGCCCAACTTTTTACTGGCTTTCCATGATCTGACCCCAGGTAGTTTCCTTGCTAGTCTACTGGCCCCTAACCTCACAAGACATTTTAATGGCTTTATTTCTCATATCTTTCCCTAGGAATTTTATCAAGACCTTATTTCAGCTTTTCAAGACTGGCTTATTCTAAAATGTGCTAATGAAATGACACTAGCCCTACCCCCTACTGGAGCAGTCATTGTAACAAAACTCCTTGAAAGAGTTGTATAGTCTGGTTTTCTCCACTTGCTCACCTCCCATTCTCTCCCGAGCCTGCAGCAGGCTGGCCTTCCTCCCCACCACCCCATGGCTCCCTACTGCTAGTCTTTAAAAAAAAAAAAATTATTTATTTATTTATTTATTTGGCTGTGTTGGGTCTTAGTTGTGGCATGCGGGATCTTTTAGTTGTGGCATGTGGGCTCCTTATTTGCAGCAAGTGAGCTCTAGTTCCTTGACCAGGGATCAAACCCAGGCCCCCTGCATGGGGAGCGTGGAACCTTAGCCACTGGGCCACCCAGGGAAGTCCCTCCCTACTGCTAGTCTTAATCGTCAATGTAACAGATGAGATCTGGCCCATGTTTCTCTTCAGCCTCATCTTTATTGTCTCCCCATCACACTGAGCTATTGATACTGTGCTCTTGTCCTTTGCATGTGCATTTCCCTTTCCCCAGAGATGCTTCCCTCATCCCCCAAAGTGTGTACAATAAGTCTCTTAGATGTCCCCAAAGAGCCCTGTATTTAACTCTATCCTATTCCCATCACAGTGTATTATAATTTCCTGTGCAATTGTATGTATCTCCCAACTGGACCATGTATTTGTGGTGGGCTCTGTGTTGCATCATCCAGACCTCCCTTCAATGAAAGATGTGTTGCTCTAGCTGCTGGGAACACAGTCAGCAGACAGCCTGCAGCTGTCACCCTCTTCAGGGAGTATCTCTGTTGTAGAAAGCAGTCTTGCCCAAGGTCATGTCCATTCTCGTGGCAGCCTATGTCCAGATCAACTCAGGGGTCTAAGGGCCTGGCCATCTCAGCCAAACTCAGGACAACTCTGGTGGGCTATTCTAGCTCCTTGAAGTTGGCTGAGACTATCATTGGGCCTGCCTTGCAGCTGACAAATATCTGACAGTCCTTCATGTAACTAAAAGATGTATGGGGCCATTCACTCAGATGTAAAAGGTCACTCTCTCTGGAAATAAGACATGAAGGTAGAAGTGAAGAAACTAGTTGTGTTGCAATAACCATCATGTGATCCTCAAATTAGGTTAAATTAAGTCTGTATTAAGCAATGCCCCTGTGAGATAATACAAATCTCTTCTCCCATCTTGCAGCAGGCTGGTTTCAGAGCAAGGTAAGAGTTTCTGCTCCAAGTATTATATTTTGGCATGTGTCTCTGCAACCGGTCTAGGGCCAGCTAACATCCACTTTACTTAAATATTTTAACTGAAATTGGTAAACTTTATGTTTCAAAGATATGCAGGTGAGGATTGTACTCAGAGCACTAAAATCTCATGAAATCACAGGTGTTGGCGTATTAAGAGTGATCATTTGATTTGAATTTGGTTCTTTTAAAAAAGTAACAAGTTCCAAGACCAAATGAAAACAAAGAATGACTATCTGAAAACTGGCAAACAAGATAGAGTCACAGATGTAGAAAACAAACTTATGAGGCTTCCCTGGTGGTGCAGTGGTTAAGAATCCACCTGCCAATGTAGAGGACACGGGTTCGAGCCCTGGTCTGGGAAGATCCCACATGCCACGGAGCAACTAAGCCCATGCGCCACAACTACTGAGCCTGCGCTCTAGAGCCCACGAGCGACAACTACTGAGCCTTCACGCCTAGAGCCCGTGCTCTGCAACAAGAGAAGCCACTGCAATGAGAAGCCCGCGCACCACAACGAAGAGTAGCCCCCGCTCGCCACAACTAGAGAAAGCCTGAGTGCAGCAGTGAAGACCCAACACAGCCAAAAATAACTAAATAAATAAATTTATAAAAAAAACAAAAAACAAACTTATGGCTACCAAGGGTGAAGGGGGTGGGGGGAGGGATAAATTGGGAGATTGGGATTGACATATACACACTACTATATATAAAATAGATAACTAATAAGGACCTACTGTATAGCACAGGGAACTCTATTCAATACTCTGTAATGACCTATATGGGAAAAGAATCTAAAAAAAGAGTAGATATGTGTATATGTATAACTGATTCACTTTGCTGTACAGCAGAAAATAACACAACATTGTAAATCAACTATACTCCAATAAAAATTAATTTTTAGAAAAGTAACAAGCTTCAAGACCAAATGAAAACGAAGAATGACTATCTGAAAACTGGAAAGTAAAGTAAGTCTAAGGGCTGAAAAGAGCTGACTGCACTGGGGTTGGGTTTCATCTTCCTTAGAGTTCTATCATTGGAGAGACACATTCTGAGAATTTCCTGTCTGAAGTAGATACTTTAGGTGGCAATATGTTTGATCATTGTTGAAATTTAAAAAATGATAGAAATGCAGGACTTTCAAGAAAAATTGATTACAATCTAATGGGTGTGGTAGAGGCCCATTTATCTCTTACTGATCACAGTCGCTTGGTGATCTTGTCACAGACATAGGAAAACTTTTCACTTCCATTGTAGGGCATAAAATGGGACCTGCCTTGTGTCCTGCTTCCCAGAAAGTCCATATAAAAGCAGAAAGATATTCCTCCCAAGTTAAGCTTCTGAATAAAACTTGGCTAGCGCTTTCCTCTGGCCATAACCATGTCTCATATTTCTAAGAGTGTCACTTTCTTAGTTACATCCCTAGAGGCTTTTAATATGAATCCTTTCAGGTCAAGGACCAGTTCTGCATTTCCACACTCATTCACTCCCTCATTCCACTGCCATTCACCATCTACTGTGTTAGGTTGTGTGCAATCTATATAGGATGAAAAAAAAAAGAGAGAGAAAAGATTATTTTCCACACTCATTCATTCATTCAACTGATATGAACATCACCTTTGTTGTGTGCAACATGTATGGGATAAAAAAAAAAAGGTCATTCATGGATCTTGATTTGAATGAGATGAGAGTCTAGCAGAGGGAAAAAATATATGTACTAACCAATAACAGGCTATAAGTGGTGACTGACACAGGATAAGCAGTTTGGAGGAAACAGCGTCTGTCTGGCCAGCAGAGAGGATACCATCTAGGTGGTGGCACCTCTTCTCTTGAGCAGGTGGATGGGGGCGTGGCCAGATCATACTTGGTGAAGGAGTCTCCCCAATACTTGGGGAATCACCTTCTCTCAGAAGGGTGACAGTTGACTTTCTCCTCAAAGCACGTGCTCTTGACATCACACTTCCCACAAACCTTTTTTCTTTCAAACCTAATAGCTAAGTAACTTCCTGATACAGGTAACACCACGGGCAAACTGTTTCCCAGTCACAGAGGAGACAGTATTAGGTAGAGAGTGAATAAGATGGGGTTTTTCAGTTAGAAAGATCTGGCTTCCGATTTTACGTTTGCCACCTTCTAGCTTCTAGGCCCTTGAGTAAATAACTTTTCTAAGCCTCAGTTTCCTCATCTGTAAAAGGGCTCAATAACCCAGTGCCAGAGCCCAGGAGGGTTATATGGAAAGCATGTAGCATCCAGCTTGGCACATCTGTATGGAGACATTATTTCTCCCATACTTTCTTTAAACAAAAAAACCCCCCAACTCAGTTAAGAGATTTAATACTGATTGGAGACAGCTTAAAAGAAGAAGGGAAATTTTCCAAAAAGCCCTTTATGGAAGACCTATGTCTTCCCGATGGGTTTGAAGGATCTCAGAGTCTTCGCTCTACCTTGGCTAATATTTAGCCTATGATTTCTTAGTTATTTAAATAACTCTGCCTTAGACTGTTCTTTACACAACAAAAAGCATGATGCAGTTACCTGCACTTTGGTAACCTTAAGGTCTGAGGAAGTCTTAAATGAGATATTAAGTCCTGGCATTAAGTATGTATAGAAGTAGGATTGATACACACAAATATCTGGATGGTACCGTTTGGGGGCTGCATTTCTTGAGGATGCCTTGGGAAAATGCTGCCTCTGGCCGCCTGGCACTGGGCTTGTCCCCAGTACTATGGTCTGAGCCCTTCCTGGCTGGGGGGACACACAGGGATGGGGTTCATGTGTAGCAGTTGCTGTGAACTGGCTGGTGAACCTACAGGCTGGCAGGTGCCAGGTTGGCCCCTGGAGATACCCACCCTTGGTTTTTAGTGCTGGGAGGGTTAGGGGGTGGGAGTGGAAGAGGAGTAGCACTGGGTGCGGGGGGGGGGGGCGGGTGGAGGCAGTAGCCCCTGCCAACCAGTATGGAAGTGTGTCCTTGTTTTTTTTTTAATTTTTATTGGAGTGTAGTTGATTTAAAATGTTGTGTTAGTTTCAGGTGTACAGCAAAGTGAATCAATTATACATATACATATATCCACTCTTTTTTAGATTCTTTACCTATATAGGTCATTACAGAGTATTGAGTATTCTGAGTTCAGTGCTCTACTGAGTTCCCTGTGCTATACAGTAGGTCCTTATTAGTTATCTATTTTATATATAGTGTCCTTTTTTTAACAGTAGATATAACATCAGTAGAGCCTACTTTCCATGTATCAGCCCTGTATAGGACACCTGCCAGGACTCTTCCTTGCTAAATGTCCTTAATGCTTTTGCAAATTTCTACCTTCTAGACACCCAGCTTTGGCCTTCACCCTTCACAGTGCACACAAGCCCATGGCCATGCCTTCAGGGACGCCTCCAAAAGAGGAATTCTCAGAATTTGATTTTTATCTCCAGCCAGTGGAGAGGCTCATCTCCATTTTAGTGAGCCTCTTTCACCTTAAGATGTTCTTCAGCCTGCAAATTAGACTGTTATCACAATCGCCTTCATGTGTTTAACTGTATTTCCTTTTTTTTTTTTTTTTTTTGGCTGCATCGCAGGGCTTGTGGGATCTTAGTTCCTCAACCAGGGATTCAACCTGGGCCCCTGGCAGTGAACGTGCTGAGTCCTAACCACTGGACCGCCAGGGAATTCCCTTTAACTGTGTTTCCTTAGAGGAGATGTTAGTGCTATGTTAGTGCTAGAATTCCACCCGTGGTAGCAGAGGAAAGTTTTGTGTGTTAGTTTTTTTTTTTTTTTAAATGAAAGTTTTTTTATTTTCAAAAGACATTAATAAAATGAAGAAATAATTCAAACAAGGAAAAATATTTGCAAATATTATATCTGAAAAAGGATGTGCATACAAAATATATTTTTTAAATCTAAGAACTCAATAAGAGGAAACACTCCCCCTTCCAAATGTGCAATGCAAAGGATTTTAATAGACAGTTCACCAAAGAAGACATACAAGTGACCAATAAGCACTGAAAACATACTCAATTAGTCATTAGGGAAAAGAAAATCAAAACTCCATAGAGATACCATTACACACTAAGAAGGATATTTTTATTTATTTTATTTTTTATCATTATAATTTTTTATTATGGTAAGAACCATATAACGTGATATATACCCTCTTCACAGAGGTTTAAGTATGTAGTATAATATTAACTGCAGGCACAATGTCGTACAGAAGTTCTCTAGAACTTTTTCACTCTATACCCATTGAGAAGAGGGATATTTTTAAAAAGACTAACAATACCAACTGTTATTGAGTATGTGAAGAAACAATCATACATTTATGTTGGGTGTGTAAAATGTGTATAGCTACTTTGCAAAACAGTTTTAGTAGTTTCTTTTTTTTTTTTTTATTCAGTAGAAAGTCACAAAAATTATAATCATCCTCATCAGTTCACTCAGTCCCATGTAATTAATTTTTTTTTTCATCTTGATCTTTTGTTAGCACTTTTATGAGCTCATCAGTTTTCCATTAGAGTTCTGAAAATGCTTATTCATTCAGTTCAGCAGTATAGTCAGTTACCAGAAACCTGTACTTGTCAGAGTCTTTTCCATGAATTCCTTGAAGATGAAACCCTTTTATAAGAACATTTTTGCAAAAGCATCAGAGTACACCCAGAACTGTCTGTAAATGACAAAAGACTTAAAAATGACCATGGTTAAAGATTTGATGAAAGTTCATAATAATGCAATTGACAAGGAACTTTAGTTATTTCTGAGATACACATTTTAAAGTAATAACTAGAATTATGACTTATAACATTATACCAGAACATATAAGATTTTTAGAAATTTCATGTAATGTCTGAAACATTTATATAATTTTTGTTTTAACCTGATTTCCCTTGCTTCTTTTTAGAAGTTATTTTTTTAAGGACCCGCCCTCTCTCCCAGCCCTGAGTCAAAATAAAGAGCGTCAGGCTGAGCCCCTCAGGCATGAGGTCACTTCCAGTTTTAATCCTGGAGAGTGCGAGCCGGACCCCCATCCGTGCCAACCTCCAAGCCTGACCCTTTGCCCTAGTGGCCCACTTCAGGGACCATAGCACTTGTCACGTGAAGGCTTTTGAGGAGCTGCAGAAACTGGTAAGAGAAAGCTGTCGACAGCAGCTTGGAGGTGATTTTTCTTTTCTGATGCTCCTATGACACCCTTTTCTCCCTACCACATGCTTGTTCTCTTCACCCAGAGCGCTCCGCGCGTTGATATCAGATATCTGCCAAGGGCACTGTCTAGCCGTGAAAGTGCACTCCCAATTTTGAACAGTTTATATACTTTAAAAACTCATTCTCCTTTCCGTAGGCCTTACAGGGGGGAGATGGGGGTGTGTGGCTAAAAGAAGTCCCACTTTTTGCTTCTTCGTCCAGCCCCGGGAGCCCGTGCAGCTGGCTGTTGGAAAGTTTTGACTACGATTGACTACAGTTCGAAGGGAGCTCTTAGCTGGGACGGTGGACCACGCGGTGAAGGCCAGCGCTGGGGGCAGAAACCACAGAGAGCTAATGGCCCATTGTCGGTGCCTGTCGCTTGGTCTCCTCGGGGGCCAGGCCCTATCTAGACAGAGTCCCGGCTCTTGGCCAGCAGCCCCTCAGCTGCCCGTCAGCCACTGGCAGGCCCTCCTGGGGACACAGGCGCTTCTGTGTCCCCTCTCACCCTCCTCTGCCACGGGGCCAAGAGACTGACCCGGAATCCGCAGCAGCTTTCAACTCGAGCCTTTTGTGACTGAACAATGGTTAACTATGGCCTGGAGGCAGCTCCTTTCACAGTGGGACTTCCTTCCTTGCGGGTTTTCCCAGCTGTCTTTGTCTGGGGTCGTGTCTAACAGATGTCGGTGGCCTTGGAGAGCCTTCTGAAAAACCAGTGACAACGAGACCTGGGGCCCCTTCCGGGAAGACTGCGGCCAAGGCCCTTCCAGGGTCAGCTGAGGCCCGAAAAACACGGGCAAATCACAGGATGCCCCCAGCCTCTGCTCCCGCATCCATATCCTTCCTGCTAAGGGTAGCAGAGCACTTTCAGGGAGATTTAGCAGATGGCTTCTGGTGCAGTCGGATGGAGATAAAAATCAAATTCCGAAAATTCCTCTTTTGGAGGCCTCCTGTCAACTTACAAAGAACTCCTCAAGCATGCGAAATATGAAACTGCAGGGTCAGATTATTGTTTTTTTAACCAACATGATAAACCTGATAGATTCAAATCAGAGTCATCGCTCAGAAGTGTTCCCCAGGAATCAGTGAACTCACTTTGACTGTGGTTTCAGTGCTTCACACATAATTGGAACTCCTCCTTTGGAATTATTTTCCCAATGAATCAATTTGATAATTAATAGTGAAAACATTGTAAACAACCCAAAATAATAATAGGGAATGAGTAAGTAAAGAATCTCATATGGTCATTAAAATATTGTTCATATAGACCATGGGACTCTGCTTATGGTAATATATGAAGTGAGAAAGGAATATATGAATATATATTAATGAGTTCAAGTTTATAAAAAAAGAAAAGTAGATACAAAGAAAAGACAGGAAGAAAATCCCCCCAAAAGCTGAAAGTAGTTGTATTAAGCCAGTGGAATTACAGGTGATTAATTTACTTTTTTTAGTTTCTAGCAGTGTGATTATGTGCCTATGTAATAAAAAAAAAGTGTAATTTTTAAAAAGTCCTGTGAAAATTATAGCCTGGGAAAGATTAGTTTAATAGGCTTAGGAGAAAATTAGTCTTATTAATTTATAATTGCAACTTACTTTGGGTAAAAATTGCTATTATGCAGTTAATCACCTCTTCTCTGTCTTTTTGCCTATTTCTAAAATTCACATCTATTCTAAAAAGTAGTAAAATTTGCCAGCACTGAATACTTTCATGAGAGCGCGGATTTTTGCCCTTTTTGTTCCATGACATATTCCCAGGTCCTGGCATGGAGGTTGAAGTAGTAGGACTAGGTAAGTATTTGTTTGCTGAATGAATGAACAGACTGTAGGTTGTAAAATGAACTGGAACATAGGACAGAGAATGGGGCTGTAGAATGAAAAGGAAAATCAAAGACAAGAATTGCAGGAAATACTTCGCAGAAGATAGCTAGACGCACGCTGCAGGACTCGCCCAGACCCCTTGGGTCCCCGCCATGTCCCTGCTTGTTCTCCCAGCTCCAACGCACTTTTGTTTCTCAAAGCTCAACACCTGCCACTCTTCTCAGAGAACAGCCCAAGGGCTGCTGGAGCTGATTTGCCTGTCAACGAAGAGAACAGGCAGTGCCAGGAAATTCTTTCCCCCAGGAAGCCCCTTGCCCTTGACAATGGGTGCCCCCCGACTCCCCATTCCCCTGTGGATTTGGCTGAAGCTGCCCTCCCTGTGACTTTGCTGAAAATCACACCCTTCCTTGTCTCAGAAACATGACCCAAGACAACACTAATTCAGCAACAGCAAGAAAACCTCACATTCACGAACTGCTTATTATGTACCAGGCACAGTTGTAATGTGTGCGTGCATCATCTCATTGAAATAGGGGCTCTTACTATTCCCATTTTCACTTGAGGAAACGGAAGCACAGAGTGGCTAAATAACTCACCTCTGTGTTTGAAGATTTCGTCCCACCTTGACATTTCCGACCGTCCTCCATGAAGGGCCTGGAGTTCCTCTTGCTGGCCTTTCTCCTGGTGTAAAGACCGACCTGTAAGAAAGTAGCAAAGACCAGCCCAGGGAGTGAAAACGTTAGGAGCCACATGGAGGGCATGGACGGATGGGTTGCCCCAGCTCCGTGTGGATGGAGCAAAAACAGAATCAGAAGAGTCACCAAGGAAGCCCTCACATTTGTGAACGTGATCAGAAGAGGCAACATTTGAGAGCCTGTTTGAGGTCTGGCTGCCAAGGGCATGCTGACTAGATGATGAAGACCAGGGTCCTGCAGACGCTTTACTCAGGTCTTTGTGGACAGCCCTTGGTCTAGCGCCGAGAGACATCTCTTTTGGTCTTTAAGGAGCTGAAACTGAAGTGAACATGTGACATGACCTCCTCTGGTAAGGTCATTTTGACTGTGGAAGTGGGAATATTTATTTAAGTGCAGAGTTATGTTAAAACATTCTTTTGGTTTAGCATGGGGATTATGCCCAGTCACTATTTGTTGGGTTAATGAGTGGATGAATGGGTGAATGGAATGACTCCATAATGAGAATGACATTCCTGAATGTTCAACCCAAGTTAACACACGTTGACCACACCTATGGTGAGGGAGCCATTGCGCTGAGTTGTGCAGTTGTAAAAGTAAAGGGAGCGAATTAGACACAAGCCTCGACATGACTGTGACTCCAGGTAGACAAGGCCAGAGTTCCAGAGGTTCAGAGAAGAACAGCGTCACATCACACCCTTTGGCAGGGAAATCGGGAAAGTCAGTCTAGAGGAAGTGGAATTTGAATTTGTCATGAAAGAAGTAATATTTCAATCAATGGGGATGTGGGAGTGGAGTCTGAGCTGGGATGGGGAGAAGTGGGAGTAGAGAAAGCAGAGCAAACAAGGCTGGAAAGTGCAGGGTGAGAAGTCTGGTTGGATTGGAACATGGATGCTGGTGAGAAATACTGGGACATAAGGTTTGAAGGAGAGGTGGATCGTGAACTTGATAAGAAGAGTTTTGGGGACTTTCCTGGCAGTCCAGTGGTTAGGACTCTGAGCTTCCACTGTGGCGGAGCAAGGGGGGCACGGGTTCCATCCCTGGTTGGGGAATTAAGATCCTACATGCTGTGCGCACGGTGTGGCCAAAAAAAAAAAAAAGTTTTCATGATTGTGATGGATTTGAACTGATCTAGTTACGTGTTCTTGCCTGGTCCTCACTGAGAGGCTGGGAACCGCCACGGGTACATGGGACCATCATGAATGTCAATCAAACAGTGGCAGCTTCAGCCACGCCCTCCTCCCCATGGTGTTCTTGTCATTGGGCTTCAATACCTGTTTGAATTAGAATAGGCTTCGAAGGTATAAAAGGGTATGGACTAATAACAGTTAAGGCCCCAAGTGTAACCTTGGCAACAGTTAGGAAAAATAAATTGAATATTACTCTGTGCCCAATTAAGCACAGAAAAACAGTGCGGATGGAAATGGAAATTCATCTGCAGGTGGATAGCTTCATTGCAGGTTAATGACAAAGCTGTGTGCGGTGGATCATCTGTTCCAAAAATGGCTGCGACCTCACCTCCCATCCCACAGGCGTTTCGGTGATGTGACCTGCTGGCTCCCCAACAGGAGGGGCAATTTACTGCTCCACACCCTGGGCGGGGCCCATGGCTGCTTTCACCCACTGGCTGCTGTGGAATCACGCTGTCACAGTTCCAAGCACAGCCCTTCAATGGCTTGGTAACTTCTGCTTCCGGCCCTTGGAAACACTCATCCCTGCATTGCTCCCCTGGAAATCCAGCCACTAGGCTGTGGGAAGTCCAAGTCACACGGAGAGGCTCACATAGGTCAACAGCCCCAGCTGAGCCATCACTGCTGTGGCTCATGTGAGTGGACCTCATAGGACATCCAGCCCAGCGAGTCTTGGAGTAACTGCAGCTCCAGCTGACCTGGTGTCAGACTGCATGTCTGAGAGTCTCCACGAGAGTCTCTGAGCAAGAACCACTTGGCCCAGTCAACTGACAGAGCCGTGAGACATAATAATAGTTATTTAAGTTGTTACGTTTTGCAGTGGTTTATTAAAACTCAACAATGGATATTTGGAACGCCAAAATTAGGGGTTAGACTATGGGCCAAGGAGAGCTGTGGCTGCAGGCCTGTGCTCATGAGGGGGTGGGGTAGTAGGATGTGAGTGGTCAGGGAACATCTGACCCCACAGAGGGCAAGACCCCCAGGGTAAATGCCCGGTGGTGTGGGTGGTGGCTTAGCGGGCAGGAGGCTGGCTTCTGGCTGTTACCTAGAGCCTCAGCTTTCTCACTAGTAAAGCGGAACTCAGTCCTCATAGGGTGGAATGAGGATTAAACAAGGCAGTGTAAGTGAAGGTCCTTTACACTCTATGAACCTTCCCAGAAGGTATCATTATGATTTCCTACAGGTGGTCAGATGTTAATACTTGTTAGCTGGTGCATCCCAGCATCCCACGTGGCTTGTCATGAATGGGTTTCTCCTTGGAAAGGTCTGCTCATAGCCACCCCACGAAGCAGTTCTTAAACCATAATCACAGAACCCTGCTAGAGGTCCTGTAAAATTCTCCACATTCATTCATTCATTCAATAATTACTTGAGTGCCAATTATATGCCAAATAGTGTTGTTGGCACTGGGCATAGAGCAGTGAACAAAACACAAAAACCCCTTCCCTAATGGGGCCTGCGGTATCAGTGTTTACAGTAATACGTTGCCAACCGTTTTAAACTATTGAGAGTAATGTGGTGTGGTAGTTAATTGCATGTGTTCAGGGGTCAGATAAACCTGGGTGCACATCCCGACTCCGCCACTTACCAACTGCGAGACTGTGGACAACTCACTTCAGCTTTCTGTGCCTCAGTTTCTTCATCTGCAAAGCAGGGGAAGCTAGGACCACAGGGTCCAATGGACCCTATTCACCCTGCAGTCTAGGTGGGAGTCTAGGTGGGAGGTGTCCACTGGCCCACAATATATAGGGTGTCTTCTGGAGTTGTGATATTGAGGCCTTAGTGGACCTATTCTAAAAAGTCAAGGAAAGCATGATTGAGCATACTTCCTCAAGAAATGAAGGCAGTTTTTTTTTATAACTATTGTTTTTAATATTTTTTTAAATATTTTTTTAAAATTTATCTATTTTGGCTGAGTTGGGTCTTTGTGGCTGCACGTGGGCTTTCTCTAGTTGCGGCGAGAGGGGACTACTCTTCGTTGCGGTGCGCAGGCTCCTCGCGGTGGTGGCTTCTCTTGTTGCGGAGCACGGGCTCTAGGCTCACAGGCCCAGTAGTTGTGGCACACGGGCTTAGTTGCTCCTCCCGGACCAGAGATCGAACCTGTGTTCCCTGTATTGGCAGGCGGATTCTTAACCACTGCGCCACCAGGGAAGTCCCTGAAGGCAGTTTTAAAAGGGAAGTAAAGTTAAACTCTAAAGGTCATGGAGCTGGCTGTGTTAGTGAATAAATAAAGAAAAACTCAAGTAAGAGGCTTTCTATTATGTAAAATCCCAAGGCAGGCAGTTCAGGGAGGGTATGGCATCAACGCTGTCATCACATGTGCAGGTTCCTTTCATCTTTCTTTCACCACCCTCAGAGTGGGGCCTCCTTTTTTCAACATCTACCTCAAGATACAAAATGACTGTTGGAACTCCAGCGATCATGTCCCCATTCCAAGCAGGAATAAGGAGGCATGGGGGTAATCAACCAAAAGCACCCTTCCTAGCTGAGTGAGCCCTCTTTCAGAAACTTTTCTTGGGACTCTGTCCAATACGTTCCACTTACATTTCATTAACCATTTTAGAGTGGAGAAATTGTCCCCAGGGTGCTGTGTTGGGAAGAACTATGCTGAAACTTCTGTGATGAGAATGAAGGCTTCGGGGAGCTGCAGTGAAAGCCCTGTGTTGGCGGACACTTTGCCCTTCTAGCTCCTTTGAAGTCAAAACCCATCAGATATAATATGAAATATCTGAAGTATTTAATTATCACGACACTTCAAGTTTTCAAAGTAGGGAATCTCTCTCTGATTTCAAATAAAAATCATACATATTTAAAGTCTTCGCTTCTCCTCCTTCTCTAATTCCCTCCCACCCATCCTCCTACCTCATCTCCAAACCTGAATTCCTGGATTAATTTTTAATAAAGATAGTTCAGGGGAGAATTTTAGCTTCTGTAATTTTTTAAAAAGTTGCTATAATCCATGGTGGGTTGCTTTATACCTTCCACCCTTGGAATTTCAGATGATGTTTTGTGACGGTTCTTTGTATGAATTTTATATCACGAAGCCAGAAAAGTTAGTATTTCTTCTGAATGAGCCCAGGACTTTAAAGTTCTGATCCCGATGAAGTCAATCACTTTATTTATTTAATTAGAACTTATATAAACTTATTGCTAAGAGGCTTTTAGGTAATTTACAAAATTACGCATAATTAAAAATTCAAATGTTAGGGCTAAAAACAAAACAGATTTTCGAAAGGCAATGATTTTTTTTAAAAGCCTTTTTAAAATTTATTTATTTTATTTATTTATTTTTGGCTGCGTTGGGTCTTCGTTTCTGCGCGTGGGCTTTCTCTAGTTGCGGCGAGCGGAGGCTATTCTTTGTTGTGGTGCGTGGGCTTCTCATTGCGGTGGCTTCTTTTGTTGCAGAGCGTGAGCTCTAGGTGCACAGGCTTCAGTTGTTGTGGCTCGCGGGCTCTAGAGCACAGGCTCAGTACTTGTGGTGCACGGGCTTAGTTGCTCCGTGGCATGTGGGATCTTCCCGGACCAGGGCTCGAACCCGTGTCCCCTGCATTGGCAGGTGGATTCTTAACCACTGCACCACCAGGGAAGCCCGAAAGGCAATGATTTTTCGTTCCTCTGACTTATGAAAAGGAAACCACAAGCTGATGCTCCTTGGACATCATACTGTGTTGAAATGTAATGAATATTTGCCAAGTGCTTTGAGATCCACCCTGAATGGCGTCATAAGTTTCAAGTGCCATTGTTATTAAGCACTGTCATTTTAATGTAGCTTTTAGCATTTCCATCCTACCTCTGATATAATGTGAGCTGTAGGCATAATCTCTAGATTCAAGGGACAAATAACTTCCTAATATAATAACACATCCTGGCTCTTACTCCACCCAATAAATAAATTACAGGAGAAATGAATAGGATGTGTGCTGCCACATACAATAGACACTAAGAATGGATTTTGTTTCTTCCTTGCTGATCCTTCTCACTTTTTCAAAAAGGTGCTAATGTGACAGCCTTGAGCTGAGAGCCTGGCTGGCTCCTTAGAGAGGAGTTATTCAAGCCAACCCGGTGTTTGCATTGCCTTCTTAGTATATCTTTAAAGGTCCTGGGCACAAAAAAGATCCTTTTAAGATATCATCTCTTGCTGACACTGCAAGAACGATAAATGGTGTATATGGATGAAGAGCACCCTACAGGAAACTGGTCCAAAGGGTCGGATTCTAGTCTCTATTTTGTCACTAACTGGCTGTGGTGTCTTGAAATGGTCACTTTGATCTCTCTGGATCTTACTTTTCTCATCTATGAAATGCAATGATCTCTTCCAGTTTCATTAATTTATAAACTTATGGAACACTGAACTTTATTTGTTCTCTGTGAGATCCATGTGCCCCAGCGTGAGAACGGGCTGCGCCATCTTTTGCTCCCTGTGATGTGACATGGTTTCTGTATTTCACGACGACTGTTCACTTCTGGTTTGTGATCCGCGTGAATCGATGATTATTAACACTTGAGTCAAGCCGAATCCTGTGGTATCTTAAATCTAGTACATAAAAAATAACTGCCATTTGGTAAACAGATATAAAACATATTTTAAAAATCTACATGGAGGGAAGAAGTGGGTGGAGACGGGGAAGAAGTGGGCAGTACAGAGCTTGTTTTTTTCATTTTAACTAATCTCTGCTTATGAAAGGTAAGAATGGCTCCTGATTCAACCACACAGATTCAACACTCATTCTGTTAATACAGTTTATTGATTTTTTTGTAAAAAGTGAGAATGCAAATGGAGTGAGGTCCTCCAGATGTAACTTTGAAAAATGAACTGGTTGTGTTTTAAATCACAGAGATTAAAAATGGTCAGATGGTTTTGCCTTTGCTATTAGGACCTCAGTTACGGGGCTTCGGTTAGTGGAGATCACTCGTAGCCTGTGAGAGGTTTGACGAAGGAGGTGGCTGAGCTGCTGTTCATGTATTCTTTAATCCGTGAGAAGTTTCTGTAAACACATAGCCTCTTTAAAATCTCCAGGGCTACGGAAAAACCTTTGGAATTTGTGGGAGATTATGGGCACACCTCCCCCTACTGGGCACCGTTTGAAACTGCTTATTTGTGTGGTCCCAGCCGACAAAGATGTGGAGATGTTGAACGGTGGGAGATTCCTGTGGAAACAGGAACCATGGGATTCTACTCTTGTTCGGAAGGTGGAGAGAATAACTATAAAGGTGTGTGTGTGTGTGTGTGTGCGCGCGTGTGTTTTCTACCAGACAGGAAAAACATCATAGAAAAGGGCATGGAACTCAGCAAATACACTAATGTAACTGGAGAAGAGCTATTATGTATGAAAAACCACATGAATGCAACTGCAAAGCTAGGTTACAGCTAGCTGTGGAAGGTTTTGAACAACAAGATGCAAAATGGGGAGAGTCGCTGAAGCTAATTTTTTTTTTTTTTTAATTAATTTATTTATGGCTGTGTTGGGTCTTCGTTTCCGTGCAAGGGCTTTCTCTAGTTGTGGCAAGCGGGGGCCACTCTTCATCGCGGTGCGCGGGCCTCTCACTATCGCGGCCTCTCTTGTTGCGGAGCACAGGCTCCAGACGCGCAGGCTCAGTAATTGTGGCTCACGGGCCCAGCTGCTCTGCGGCATGTGGGATCCTCCCAGACCAGGGCTCGAACCCGTGTCGCCTGCATTGGCAGGCAGACTCTCAACCACTGCGCCACCAGGGAAGCCCCTGAAGCTAATTTTGAGTGGAGGAATTCACTTGTTAATTTCTCTGATCAGCAGCCATTTGTTGGCCACGTGCCACAAGCTAGTCCTTGGCTAAGTGCTGTGCACAAGCAGAGACGAAACTCACTTGGATCCTGACCTCAAGCAGCTTAGAGTCTAGTAGTTGAAATTAGATAGATACCTAAGGAACCATAACCCAAAGTAGTAATTGGTGCATCACATGAAATGAAACTAGAAAGCAAAAGGGATTACTTTCAGCTGTGGACCAGGGCAAAGTTTAACAGAAGATTGTCATGATGAAAGGGAAGTTGATCTTGGCAGTGAGAATGTCCTGGAGATTGGAGTGAGAGAAGCCAGTTAGAGGTTACAAAATTTTTATATGTCATATCTTATACTGAAGATGTATAATATCATAATGTAACAATTTAGATTTCTTATATGTAATGAATGAATGTGGATGAACAAATTGTGGTATATTCATACAATGGAATACTATTCAACTATAAAAAGAAACAAACTACTGATTTATGCAATGATATGGATGAATCTCCTAGACATCAATCTGAATTTTTTTAAATTTTATTTTATTTTTATTTTTTTAAAAAAATATTTATTTATTTATTTAGGCTGCCCCGGGTCTTAGTTGCTGCATGTGGGATCTTTTAGTTGCGGCATGAGAACTCTTAGTTGCGTCAGGCATATGGGATCTAGTTCCCCGATCAGGGATCGAACCCAAGCTCCCTGCATTGGGAGTGCAGAGTCTTACCCACTGGATCACCAGGGAAGTCCCAATTTTATTTTTTATTGAAGTGTAGTAGACATACAGTATTATATTAGTTTCTGGTGTACAACATAGTGATTCAACATTTACATACATTGTGAATTGATCAGCACAAGTCCAGTTACCATCCCTCACCATACAAAGTTGTTATGGTATCCACTATGTTCCCTATGCTGTATGTTACATCTCAGTGACTTATTTATTTTATAACTGGAGGTTTGTACCTTAATCTCCTTCACCTGTTTCACCCAGCCACCACCTCCCCTCCCTTCTGGCAACCACCAGAGTGTCTGTATCTATGAGTCTGTTACTGTTTTGCTTTGTTTGCTTTGTTTTGAAGGCTCCACATGTAAGTGAAATCATGTGATAGTTGTCTTTCTCTCTCTGACTTATTTCACTTAGCATAGTAGGTCTAGGTCCATCCATGTTGTCGCAAATGGCAAGATTTTGTTCTTTTTTATGGCCAAGTAGTATTTCGTTGTGTATCTGTACCACATCTTTGTTATCCATTCATCTGTTGATGGACCCTTAGGTTGTTTCCATTTCTTGGCAATTGTAAATAATGCTGCAATGAACACTGAGGTGTGTATATCTTTTTGAAGTAGTGTTTTTGTTTTCTTCAGAAAAATATCCAGAATTGGAATTGCTAGATTGTATGATAGTTCTATTTTTAATTTTTTGAGGAATCTCCATACTGCTTTCCATAGTGGCTGCACCAATTTACATTCCCACCAACAGTGCACATGGGTTCCCTTTTCTCCACATCCTCGTCAACACTTGTTATTCGTTGTCTATTTGATAATAGCTTTTCTGACAAGTGTGAGGTGGTATCTCATTGTGGTTTTGATTGCATTTCCCTGATGTTTAGTGATGTTAAGCATCTTTTCATGTGCCTATTGGTCATCTGTATGTCTTCTATGGAAAAAGATCTATTCAGGTCCTCTGCCCATTTTTTAATTGGATTGGTTTTTTTTTTTTTGATATTGAGCTGTGTGAGTTCTTTATATATTTTGGATATTAACCCCTTATCAGATATATAATTTGCAAATATCTTCTTCCATTCAGTAGGTTGCCTTTTTTAAAAAATTTATTTATTTTATTTATTTATTTTTGGCTACATTGTGTCTTCGTTGCTGCGCATGGGTTTTCCCTCGTTGCGGCGAGTGGGGGCTACTCTTCATTGCGGTGCACGGGCCTCTCACTGCGGTGGCTTCTCTTGTTCCGGAACATGGGCTCTCGGCGCGCGGGCTTCAGCAGTTGTGGCTCGCGGGCTCTAGAGCGCAGGCTCAGTAGTTGTGGCACACGGGTTTAGTTGCTCCGCGGCATGTGGGATCTTCCTGGGCCAGGGCTCGAACCCGTGTCCCCTGCGTTGGCAGGCGGATTCTTAACTACTGCGCCACCAGGGAAGCCTCAGTAGGTTGTCTTTTCATTTTGTTGCTGGTTTCCTTCACTATGTAAAAGCTTTTTAGTTTGATGTAGTCCCATTTGTTTATTTTTGCT